>NC_044986.1:53385458-53741558 GCF_008728515.1 Papio anubis | reverse complement strand
AGTATGGCCATTTTCACGATATTGATTCTTCCTATCCATGAGCATGGTATGTTCTTCCATTTGTTTGTGTCCTCTTTTATTTCACTGAGCAGTGGTTTGTAGTTCTCCTTGAAGAGGTCCTTTACATCCCTTGTAAGTTGGATTCCTAGGTATTTGATTCTCTTTGAAGCAATTGTGAATGGAAGTTCATTCATGATTTGGCTCTCTGTTTGTCTGTTACTGGTGTATAAGAATGCTTGTGATTTTTGCACATTAATTTTGTATCCTGAGACTTTGCTGAAGTTGCTTATCAGCTTAAGGAGATTTTGGGCCGAGACAATGGGGTTTTCTAAATATACAATCATGTCATCTGCAAACAGGGACAATTTGACTTCTTCTTTTCCTAACTGAATACCCTTGATTTCTTTCTCTTGCCTGATTGCCCTAGCCAGAACTTCCAACACTATGTTGAATAGGAGTGGTGAGAGAGGGCATCCCTGTCTTGTGCCAGTTTTCAAAGGGAATTTTTCCAGTTTTTGCCCATTCAGTATGATATTGGCTGTGGGTTTGTCATAAATAGCTCTTATTATTTTGAGGTACGTTCCATCAATACCGAATTTATTGAGCGTTTTTAGCATGAAGGGCTGTTGAATTTTGTCAAAAGCCTTTTCTGCATCTATTGAGATAATCATGTGGTTCTTGTCTTTGGTTCTGTTTATATGCTGGATTATGTTTATTGATTTGCATATGTTGAACCAGCCTTGCATCCCAGGGATGAAGCCCACTTGATCATGGTGGATAAGCTTTTTGATGTGTTGCTGAATCCGGTTTGCCAGTATTTTATTGAGGATTTTTGCATCGATGTTCATCAGGGATATTGGTCTAAAATTCTCTTTTTTTGTTGTGTCTCTGCCAGGCTTTGGTATCAGGATGATGTTGGCCTCATAAAATGAGTTAGGGAGGATTCCCTCTTTTTCTATTGATTGGAATAGTTTCAGAAGGAATGGTACCAACTCCTCCTTGTACCTCTGGTAGAATTCAGCTGTGAATCCATCAGGTCCTGGACTTTTTTTGGTTGGTAGGCTATTAATTGTTGCCTCAATTTCAGAGCCTGCTATTGGTCTATTCAGGGATTCAACTTCTTCCTGGTTTAGTCTTGGAAGAGTGTAAGTGTCCAGGAAGTTATCCATTTCTTCTAGATTTTCCAGTTTATTTGCGTAGAGGTGTTTATAGTATTCTCTGATGGTAGTTTGTATTTCTGTGGGGTCGGTGGTGATATCCCCTTTATCATTTTTAATTGCGTCGATTTGATTCTTCTCTCTTTTCTTCTTTATTAGTCTTGCTAGTGGTCTGTCAATTTTGTTGATCTTTTCAAAAAACCAACTCCTGGATTCATTGATTTTTTGGAGGGTTTTTTGTGTCTCTATCTCCTTCAGTTCTGCTCTGATCTTAGTTATTTCTTGCCTTCTGCTAGCTTTGGAATGTGTTTGCTCTTGCTTCTCTAGTTCTTTTAATTGCGATGTTAGAGTGTCAATTTTTGATCTTTCCTGCTTTCTCTTGTGGGCATTTAGTGCTATAAATTTCCCTCTACACACTGCTTTAAATGTGTCCTAGAGATTCTGGTATGTTGTATCTTTGTTCTCATTGGTTTCAAAGAACATCTTTATTTCTGCCTTCATTTCGTTATGTACCCAGTAGTCATTCAGGAGCAGGTTGTTCAGTTTCCATGTAGTTGAGCGGTTTTGATTGAGTTTCTTAGTCCTGAGTTCTAGTTTGATTGCACTGTGGTCTGAGAGACAGTTTGTTATAATTTCTGTTCTTGTACATTTGCTGAGGAGTGCTTTACTTCCAATTACGTGGTCAATTTTGGAGTAAGTACGATGTGGTGCTGAGAAGAATGTATATTCTGTTGATTTGGGGTGGAGAGTTCTATAGATGTCTATTAGGTCTGCTTGCTGCAGAGATGAGTTCAATTCCTGGACATCCTTGTTAACTTTCTGTCTCGTTGATCTGTCTAATGTTGACAGTGGAGTGTTGAAGTCTCCCATTATTATTGTATGGGAGTCTAAGTCTCTTTGTAAGTCTCTAAGGACTTGCTTTATGAATCTGGGTGCTCCTGTATTGGGTGCATATATATTTAGGATAGTTAGCTCTTCCTGTTGAATTGATCCCTTGACCATTATGTAATGGCCTTCTTTGTCTCTTTTGATCTTTGATGGTTTAAAGTCTGTTTTATCAGAGACTAGTATTGCAACCCCTGCTTTTTTTTGTTCTCCATTTGCTTGGTAAATCTTCCTCCATCCCTTTATTTTGAGCCTATGTATGTCTCTGCGTGTGAGATGGGTCTCCTGAATACAGCAGACTGATGGGTCTTGACTCTTTATCCAGTTTGCCAGTCTGTGTCTCTTAATTGGAGCATTTAGTCCATTTACATTTAAGGTTAAGATTGTTATGTGTGAACTTGATCCTGCCATTATGATATTAACTGGTTATTTTGCTCATTAGTTGATGCAGTTTCTTCCTAGCCTCGATGGTCTTTACATTTTGGCATGTTTTTGAGATGGCTGGTACCGGTTGTTCCTTTCCATGTTTAGTACTTCCTTCAGGGTCTCTTGTAAGGCAGGCCTAGTGGTGACAAAATCTCTAAGCATTTGCTTATCTGTAAAGGATTTTATTTCTCCTTCACTTATGAAACTTAGTTTGGCTGGATATGAAATTCTGGGTTTAAAATTCTTTTCTTTAAGAATGTTGAATATTGGCCCCCACTCTCTTCTGGCTTGGAGAGTTTCTGCCGAGAGATCTGCTGTGAGTCTGATGGGCTTCCCTTTGTGGGTAACCCGACCTTTCTCTCTGGCTGCCCTTAAGATTTTTTCCTTCATTTCAACTTTGGTGAATCTGGCAATTATGTGTCTTGGAGTTGCTCTTCTCGAGGAGTATCTTTGTGGCGTTCTCTGTATTTCCTGGATTTGAATGTTGGCCTGCCCTACTAGGTTGGGGAAGTTCTCCTGGATGATATCCTGAAGAGTGTTTTCCAACTTGGTTCCATTTTCCCCCTCACTTTCAGGCACCCCAATCAGACGGAGATTTGGTCTTTTTACATAATCCCATACTTCTTGCAGGCTTTGTTCATTTCTTTTTCTTCTTTTTTCTTTTGGTTTCTCTTCTCGCTTCATTTCATTCATTTGATCCTCAATCGCTGATACTCTTTCTTCCAGTTGATCGAGTCGGTTACTGAAGCTTGTGCATTTGTCACGTATTTCTCGTGTCATGGTTTTCATCTCTTTCATTTCGTTTAGGACCTTCTCTGCATTAATTACTCTAGCCATCAATTCTTCCACTTTTTTTTCAAGATTTTTAGTTTCTTTGCGCTGGGTACGTAATTCCTCCTTTAGCTCTGAGAAATTTGATGGACTGAAGCCTTCTTCTCTCATCTCGTCAAAGTCATTCTCCGTCCAGCTTTGATCCGTTGCTGGCGATGAGCTGCGCTCCTTTGCCGGGGGAGATGCGCTCTTGTTTTTTGAATTTCCAGCTTTTCTGCCCTGCTTTTTCCCCATCTTTGTGGTTTTATCTGCCTCTGGTCTTTGATGATGGTGATGTACTGATGGGGTTTTGGTGTAGGTGTCCTTCCTGTTTGATAGTTTTCCTTCTAACAGTCAGGACCCTCAGCTGTAGGTCTGTTGGAGATTGCTTGAGGTCCACTCCAGACCCTGTTTGCCTGGGTATCAGCAGCAGAGGCTGCAGAAGATAGAATATTTCTGAACAGCAAGTGTACCTGTCTGATTCTTGCTTTGGAAGCTTCCTCTCAGGGGTGTACTCCACCCTGTGAGGTGTGGGGTGTCAGACTGCCCCTAGTGGGGGATGTCTCCCAGTTAGGATACTCAGGGGTCAGGGACCCGCTTGAGCAGGGAGTCTGTCCCTTCTCAGATCTCAACCTCTGTGTTGGGAGATCCACTGCTCTCTTCAAAGCTGTCAGACAGAGTCGTTTGCGTCTGCAGAGGTGTCTGCTGCTTTGTTATTGTTTTCTGTGCCCTGCCCCCAGAGGTGGAGTCTACAGAGACAGGCAGGTTTCCTTGAGCTGCTGTGAGCTCCACCCAGTTGGAGCTTCCCAGCAGCTTTGTTTACCTACTTAAGCCTCAGCAATGGCGGGCGCCCCTCCCCCAGCCTCGCTGCTGCCTTGCCGGTAGATCACAGACTGCTGTGATAGCAATGAGGGAGGCTCCGTGGGTGTGGGACCCTCCCGGCCAGGTGTGGGATATGATCTCCTGGTGTGCCTGTTTGCTCAAAGCGCAGTATTGGGGTGGGAGTTACCCGATTCTCCAGGTGTTGTGTGTCTCAGTTCCCCTGGCTAGGAAAAGGGATTCCCTTCCCCCTTGCGCTTCTCAGGTGAGGCAATGCCTCTCCCTGCTTCAGCTGTCGCTGGTCGGGCTGCAGCAGCTGACCAGTACCGATCGTCCGGCACTCCCCAGTGAGATGAACCCAGTACCTCAGTTGAAAATGCCGAAATCACAGGTCTTCTGTGTCGCTGGCGCTGGGAGTTGAAGACTGGAGCTGCTCCTATTCGGCCATCTTGCTCCGCCCCCCCGGGAATGATTTTGTCTTCTATCTAGACCACTGAACTTTCTCCATGTCAACCATAAGGCTGTTTTTCTTTTGTATCACTTGTGTATTCACTGGAGTAACACTTTTAATTTCTCTTATGAGCTTTTCCTTTGCATTCACAACTTGGTTAATTGTTTGGCACGAGAAGGCTTGCCTTCTGCCTATCCCAGCTTTTGACATGCCTTCCTTACTAAGCTTAATTATTTGTAACTTTTGATTTTAAATAAGAAATGTGTGACTATCCCTTTCATTTGAATATTTAGAGGCCCTTGTAGGGTTATTAATTGGCCTAATTTCAATATTGTAGTGTTCCAAGGAATAGAGAGGCCTGAAAAGAGGGAGAGAAATGAGGGAACAGCCAGTTGGTGGAGCAGTCAGAACACACACAGCATTTATTAAGTTCGCCATGTTATGTAGGTATGCTTTGTGATGTCTCAAAACAATTACAAAACTATCATCAAGGATCATTGAAATATTGTGAGAATTACTCAAACATAACATAGAAACATGAATTGAACACATGCTATTGGAAAAATGATGCCAATAGACTTGCTTAACACAGGGTTGCCACAAAACTTCAATTTGTGTAAAACACAATATCTTCACAGTGCAGTAGAAGAAAAACAATAAAATAAGACATGACTGTAATCATAGGGTTTGCAGCTTGCCCAGATAGCTTCTGGGGACAGTAGGTTCTCACTAAAATCAGAGGAGAAAAGGCAGTAAATCATGCACACTGAGAAACAGCAAAGAGCACTGTTGATGGATCCAGTATTATACCACATGTGCTAGAAATTGAGACATGGTTTCATATAAAACTGTCAATGTTCATTGGGCAATGTTGGAAAATTTTACTGTGAATTTTTGAGTACAGTAAGTAAGATTTGAGGGGTTGCTTGTACCTAGAAATCAGACCTTGAGGTTGGATTAGAGGCATGGGGGAACCATTTTAGGCTCTCTTTTGCTTTTGATGACATTGATTTTTTTAATCTCATAGGTATACTTATAAATACAATGCTTATTTTTCTCACTCTTAGGGATTTTGCCATTGTCCAAAAAGAGGTCAACACAACTACATATTTTAAGTGTCACTAAGTTTTGATTCTTAATTCCAGAATGAACTGGAGAAGAATAAATTAAAGACTATCTGATCTGTGACCACAGGAGAGAGACTGAACCTTTTGAGCACCATTTCCACTAAGCAGAGTAATCTTAGATTAGAATTAGATATAAAAGCCAACATGAAGTTAATATCTTCCCAAAAGATCCATTAAGATATAAAGACCTGAATTTATTGTCAAAATTCCATCCTTAGAAGCCATGTATGAAAAACAGGATGTTAATAATAGTTGTTATTTCTAAATTATTTAACTATGTACAAACACAGGATAATTTAAATGTGCATCAAAGCATTTAATCCTTAACCTTGCAAGGTAGGTACTATTATTATCCTTACCTTACAGAAGAGAAAGCCGAGTTAAGTACCTTGCTCAAGGTCCCACAGCCTAATGGTTGGAATTAAAGTTGGAACTCGAGAAGTCTGACTCTCCACTACTTCATCATACTAGCTTATTATAATCTCATACATACCGTCATAATTCATTTGATGGTAATATGTTCTGAGAAATGCATCATTAAGCAGTTTCAGTGTTGTGTGAACATCATAGAGTGTACTTACATGAATCTAAATGTTATAGACTACTACACACTTAGGTTATATGGTACAGTTTATTGATCTTTGGCTATAAACCTGTACAACATATTATCAAACTCAATACTGTAGGCAATTGTAACACCATGATAAGTGTTTGTGTTTCTAAATATACCTAAACATACTAAAGGTAATATGTTGTGTTATGCCATTAGGACAGCTACAACATCATTAGGTACCATGAATTTTTCAGCTCTATTATAAGTTTATGAGGCCATTATCATATATGTGGTCTATTGTTGACAGAAATGTCATTGCGTGATGCATGACTATATTTTAAACAATGACTCCCTAGTGATTCATCTTGAGGTTCTAAATCAAGGAGTAAAAGTCAAAATTTGAAATAGATACAAGTATCTAAGGAAACAGAATGAGAGAATGATGGTTTTATGAAAGAACACTGGCAACTAAGGACAGATTGCTTATCATTCATTTATAGCTGAAAAGAAATCAGGCAACATATTAGGTGCATAGTAGAAGGAAAATTGAGATAAAAGATTACTGTCTTTCCTGAATTGTGATAAATCATTTGATGTTGAAAATAAAAAAAATAGAACCAAAATTAATGGTGGGTGTTAAGAGAACGAGGTTTTCAAATGATTGAATAGAACCACAGGCTAGGAATCTGAAACATAATACACAGTGTAATAGAAACTAGAGGTTTTGAATATTTGAAAGAGCTAAAGCAGACACTGTGTCTCCAAATAAAAATCTGCACGAAAATGAATTTTTTTTTTTTTTCTTTTTTGAGCTGAAGTCTAGTTCTGTTACCAGACTAGAGTGCAGTGGCGCGATCTTGACTCACTGCAACCTCCACCTCCTAGGTTCAAGCGATTCTCCTGCCTCAGCCTCCTGAGTAGCTGGGATTATAGGCATGTGCCACCACACCCAGCTAAGTTTTGTATTTTTAGTAGAGACGGGGTTTCACCATGTTGGCCAGTATGGTCTTGATCTCCTGAACTTGTGATCTGCTCACCTTGGCCTCCCAAAGTGCTGGGATTACAGGTGTGAGCTACTGCACCCGGCCGAAAATGAATCTTAATATCTAAACTTAGAAGGTGACTTTCTCTTAAAAAGCAAGAAGATGCAGATCCCAGAAAATAACAACTAACTCAAACAATAGAAGATAATTTTTTGTCTTTATTTTAAACCATAACAAGCAAAATAACTCATACCTGTGATGATTTTGTTATTAGAATTGCATCCTTTCTTCTGACTCCCACATGTAGACATTTTCCTCCTGCTACTGGGCACAGTTGTGAGACATAGGAGTAAGCAATAAAATTTATCATAATAAAAATAACACTGGTGAAATTGCTAAAGTGCTTAGCTTCTCTGTGATTTGGAGGTTCAAACCATATAAAACTCAAGTTTTGTGTATGCTGCCAAAATCACTATAAGGCTGATGGGCGGCAAAATGTGAAGTGTGTAAGAAATTTGGGTTGAGAAGAGGTCATTCTATGTCGTTTCACACCATCTCTGATTGTATTTTACTTCAAGGCTTCTTCTCCCTGACCCTCACCCCACCAGTCTGGATTCAATTCATGGGCAAATTGAAATCATTGATAATAGCTTAAAACATCACTTACTCTGCTTGTATTCATATACATAACTATATATTTGGTGTACATATGACTGCTATGTTTACTTCTGAATTGGAGCAAGCTCATTAACTAGTAATCAGTGAATGTATCATTAATGATCCTAACGCCTATCATATATTGAGCATTTTCTCAGGCCAAACACTATGATGAGAATTTGCATAATACATCTCATTAATCATGCTTTCTTTCTGAGAATTACAATTGTTTTATTAAAGCTTTGCATGGTCAAGTTACTAGCTCATTGTCACACAGCTAGTTAATGACATAACCCGAGCCCAACCCCAACTACAAAGATTGTGTTTATAAATGCAACATACTGTGGCGTTGCCATTAATAGTAATTCTTCTTCCTGAAAAAAATATGCATATAGCATGTTTGTGTCTGTGTGTCTGTGTATATATTATATATATAAAACCATGTGTATAGGCAGATGTATGTATATATAAATGTGTACACATACAAAATTGTATATATGCATATCTAAATATACACACAGTTAACCTTTGAATTTCAGGGTCCATTTATAAGCAACTTTTTTCAACCAAACACATATCAAAAACATAGTATTCTTGGGATCTGACGCCTACATGCAGGGAGGGCTGCCATTTTGTTTATGCAGCTTCTGCAGCGCCAACTATGAGACTTGATTGAGTATGTGCTGATTTTGGTATGGGGTGGCACTGGGGATGGGCAATCCTGGGATCAATTCCCTGAGTCTATGGAGGGATGACAGGAGAGAGAATAGAGAAAGAGGGAGAGAGAGAGAGAAACCTTGACATGCAGATTTTAGGATTTTAGATATGCATGAAAGACATGTAAGCCTGGAAAATGTTACTTGTTTTTATTATCTCAAATCATGACTAAATGCATCATGAAAGAAAATTATTTACTCATTCAATTTTATATTTGTGGTCTCTACAAAGAACACAAATTTTCTACTATAGATGATCCCCAACTTTTCATGATTCAACTTAGGATTTTTTTGACTTAATGATGATGCAAAACTGATGCTCATTCAGTAGAATCTGTACTTGGAGTGCCCATAAAACCATTTTGGATTTTTACTTCCAATACAATATTTAATATATCATATGAAATATTCAAGACTTTATTGTAAAATAGGCTTTGTGTTAGATGATTTTTCCAAGCTGTCGGCTGATGTGAGTGCCTTGATCATGTTGAAGGTGGGCTAGGCTGAGCTATGATGTTCAATAGGTTAAGTGTATTACATGCATTTTCAACATAAAGAAATTTTAAATTTACAATGGTTTATCTAGACATAACCCCATTGTAAGTCAAGGAGTATCTGCATATTTCCAGAAAGGGTATTTAGTTGAACTTGCGTTATTTACTTTTTAAATCTTCAGCTATCTAGTAATAGCTTCAACCCAGCTGAGTATATTTATGTAAGACCTTCTGAAACTGGAAATTAGTATTAGGCACAAATGAATTACATTTAAAATGCATGCACTCTTTGAATTTATTTTTTTTTAACTTGTTAAATAAGTGAATGGGGAATTTGCATTTATATGTGCAAGAGAGAACATCTGGAATTATTGAGAGCAGTGCTACAAGAAGGGCAGTCTTGAACTCTGATGATCTGTGAACTGTTACTAGTTCACGAAATAAGTTTAGAAGATGAGAGTAAACATTTAGAAATTTGTTGAAATTAACATCGCCATGATGTAGATATGTGATCATTTTTCTAGTAATTTATTTTTATTATATTTTCAAAAACATCAGTACACCAAAGGTGTAAACTGAAAAACAAAGTAAAACAGAAATAGACTGAGTCTTCATCGCAGAGTTAATAAAGTACAAAATAGAAATATATCCCCAAATAAGGGTCCGCTTGAAATATCCAAACTATAGAATGCTTTCACTATATATGTTATTTAAATTTTCTGAATAAATGTATCATTTTCATTGTTTTCTCTAAGAAATAGCTTTATGCACATAAAAATAAAATTTTTACTTTCTGCCTATCAAATCTCCTTGGCCTCTTCTCTACTCAATTTTCTGAGAAAAAAATAATTTTTATCTCAATATTAAAAAGAGCTATCATTACCCATGCTTCCTAGCTTCTTCTGAATCTAATTCAAATCTGCATCATAGTGTCAGGAGATCAGAGAAGTAGCTCTTGTCTAATTCACAAGCTCTTTTGCAATTTAAACTTCAGAGACATCAAGGACACAGAGTTCACTGAGAAAATTAACCAGGGTCTTGTGAATAAAGCATTGAGATAAAGCACGCAGCAATATAAAACTGAGTTAAGCAGTTGGCAGAAAATCAATAACATCTTGGTGAGTTGAAAAATTCTAACTGCTTTGTGGCATCATTCTGAGCTCTAGGCATTAATTATTGTATTTTTAAAAATGTTTATTTATATAATTATTTTGTCTTGTTACAAAAGTATTACTTGATTATCATACAAAAAATTAAAATCATAGAAAGCTATAATGGTAAATGAATATCAAATGTTCTATTAACCCAGGGTAACTGCTTACAAGATTGCATTAAATCTTAAGTAAGTATTTCTTCTTTGTCATTTGGTGTTATTTGTGTACATAAACTTTGATAGAGATTTTTTAATCTGCTACCACGTAGCCATTTTTTCTCATGTAATTTGGAATTTTTTAAGAACATAATTGTAAAGATCTGCTGGCATTTCATAATATTTTAATGAATTTCCTCATTGTTAACATTTATTTTTCTGTTTTTTATAAAAATTGTAGCAAAAACATTATTATATACATATTTGTCTGCATTTCTGATTATTCCATATCATTTATCTGTAAAGCAGTATAGTTTTATTGAATTATAGTTATTCCGTATTAAAACATTTTACTTTTTTGTTCTCAAAAGCTATATAACTTATTTTATTTAAATATTATACATATATTTTATTTTATTCAAGTACTTATAATAGTTTGCTTCATTACAAAATAAATATAAATTTTTAAATTCAATTCTTAATATTTAAACTGTATTAACATAATAATAAAGGCATAATACATAAATGCATATTTTAAGATATCCAATACTTCTGTTCACAACCAAGAATCTCGTAAAATATATAAAATTTTAAATTGTTTCTGTTTTCAGTTCCTGTAATTATTGCTACAATGCTTAATAATATTCTTTTATATTTATTTATTTATCTGTGAATGTATGTCATTTTCTATAGATTCTTGCTGTGATGGTTGAAAATTTCCCTCTGTTATGCTCCCCTTAGTTACTCTATTTCTGGTAGTTACATTGTTATTCTTGCTTTTAAAATTATGTCTAGAACTCTGTACAATATAATTACATCATCTTTTCTTATATCCTCCCTAGTAGCTAGTTTCATGGCTCCAAAAGATGTGATCATTTATGTTTACAATTCCATCGTGTTTTTCACTGGGTTAAATTTTATGCCTTCGGTCCTTTGTACTTTTACAAGGATTGGGAGGTTATATTTCATTCTGTATTCACAATTTAGTTTTCTGAACTTTTTCTGCATGTTGCTTCTAGGAAATTTGAAATATAAAGGAATATTATATTATTTATGAGATAGTATGAGATAATAAAGATACCGAATGCATGCAAAAATATATAAGATATATTCAAGGATGTCTGACATCTGACACACCTGAGTTGTAAGAAGAGAATAATAATAAGATGGGCTAGAAGAAAGCGGAGACAAGGAAGAAAAATATCAAGAGTTAAAATTGACAGGTGTCTATAATTTGTTTTCTTCAAAATTGTTAGTTTTGTAGGCCCCCTGTATTTCTGTTAAAAATTTAAAATAATTTTGTCAACTTCTAAAAAAAAGAAGCAAAACCTATGGGGATATTGCTTGAAGTTGCATTGAATTCACAGGTAAATTTGGGAAGAATTGACATAGTGAGTTTCTTGTTCCATAGACATGGTCATTGTCTCCTCTTATTTTTTAAGTTTCTCTGGAAGACTTTGGCAGTTTTCAGTGTATAGGTCTTACTCATCTTATGGAAGATATATCCTTAAATACTGAATAATTTTAGTGCCATTTTCAATGGTATTTTAAATTTTAAATTTTTATTTATTTGTTGCAAGTGCATAGAAATATTATTGATATTAGAATATAGACCTTAAATCCTATAATTTTTCTACACTTACTTACTAGTTCCAGTAGTTAATTCATAGATTCCATAGAAGTTTCTACATTGGCAAGTGTGTAATATCTAAATAAAGACAATTTTACATCTTTCTTTCCAGTTGTGATGCCTTCTATTTTCTTGTCTTATTGCACTGCCTAGAATCCCCAGGATGATGTTATATAAAAGTGGTAAGAGCAGACATTCTTGTCTTGTTTCTGATACTAGGGGAAATAATGGTCTCATTGTTAAATAGAATTTTAATAGAATTTTTCTGCCTGCCCTTTATGAGGCCTAGGAAATTATCTTTTATTTCTTCCTAGTTTTTCTGAGGGTTTTAAAATCAAAAATATCTTTTATATTTTACAATAATTTCTTAAATTTTTCTACGATTATTTGTTTAACCTTTAAGGACATCTTTTTTATTGGACAGAAATACAAGTTAATATTTACCTCTCACAAAAAATAACAGAAATAGGTATTAATATTTACCTCTCACAAAATCAAAGACATGTGCCTTTCCACACAGGCTAGAAGATAGGGTCTCTATCTTCCTCAGTGACTACATTTTTAAAAATGGCTGCCTGATTCTTGAGAAAGATATTCCTACACCATAAAACTGTCAAGAATCTTTTTTAAAAATTGTATATTCTTAACAGGACGTAGAAATAATTTACAAGTTTTCTAAAGTAATGCTCCAGGAGAAGAGAAATTGGAGGCCTTGAGTGAGGAAGAAGACTGTATAATATGGTCAAGGTGGGGGGTACATTCAGGCTGTCTTGGTCAAAATGAAATATTCCTTGATGGGGCTTGTTAAACAACGTTCCTGTACTATGTTGAAAGGGCGTAATGTGCTTTTGATTTAAAAGTTTTGGATAGGTTTTCTTAGCATGAGGTATTTCAAAAAATCACGTTAAGTTTCTGTGCCCAGGGTTGTGACATGGTGACATGGTGACATAGTAATGCTAGTAGTGATCAGTAGTCCCATTTAAAAAACAAAACAAAACAATTGAAGGTGAGCAAAGAACATTTTTTACAAATGTGGGATGTTAGAAAAAGAGCAGAATCAATAATGACACTGAACCTTTTTTTTTTTTTTTCTGAGCAATGGGAAAGGTGGCATTTTCATTACTATTGGTTTTATGGAGTCAGTCATCAGACTAGCAAACAAACTCCATCAACTCTTACAGAATATAAGGTTTCTTTTCTCCACTGTGGCTATGTTAGTCACCAGGACTATTTTCTTCTTCCCATTTCATATCTATCTAATGCTTAGCTTTTCTTTAGAAATCTGCTTTTATGCTATCATTTCAATAAAATCATTCCTGGGATTCCTGGACAGATATGGTGATGTCAATATTATTGATGTTATTGCTGTTGCTGAAATTTTGGCACTATGCTTGGTTCTGTACTAAGGCCTATACATGAATTATCTAATATAATCTTTATAGCAATTTGATAAGTCATTACAATTTATTTATTTGTTTTTACAAATGCAAAAATGAGGGGCTAGAGGTGTTACTCTTAGAGATAAAGACACAAAGTTAGAGATGGTGGTACTGATAGATAAATTCATTTCTGTCTGGCTCCAGTGGACCAATCCCTTAAAGTTCTAGATAATGAATTAAATGCAATTATTGATGAATGACTATTTGTTCTGTTGCCTGTATTTTGTTTCCCCTGAAGTAATTGCTTTTGTAATTTAATTAATCCTGCGCATCCATCCTTTATTTCTCCCAGTTACCCCTGTGGTTACTGTTGCTATCCACCCTTCAATTCTTTCTGTTTTGTAATTCTCTACTGTATCATAGTTGAAAGAAAGGTTGTTTCTTTATTCCAAAAAATGTAACAGTACCTACAGCAAATTATGAATATAAAGCAAGTGGGTTTTATTAAAGGCCACATTTACCTGACTTTTTAAATCTACTCACATTGCTCATTATCTAAGTATTTATTTATTGACTTGTGTTAATACAGTTTTCATAATGAAATAGTATACTGTACTGGAGAACTTAAGCAAGGAGGAACTTGAACATAATTTGGTACATCCTTCTACCCAAAGGAAAATTCCTTTCATACCCCCTGTGACAAAGTCCCACTTTATCTCTGATTAATTATGACAGTGAAGGGAAAAACAGAGTGGCTCAAAGCAGTCAGTTTTATTGTTGAATGAATGTATCTGTTCAAATGTTAACCCTAATAGTTAGCTGAAATCTTTCTCTTTGTAACTTTTCAATTAGAGTTTCTAGTTCTACCCTTTTAAGAAATAAAAGTAAATTTAAGAATCATACCTTGAGCATGTCACATGCCCAAACACCTTAAGATGCCCATCCTGTTCCTCTCAAGATTACTTTTGCCAGGCTAACTTTTACCAATGTACTCTGCTGACATCCATCTTCTACCATCTCAGTGGGCTCAAGTTTTACCCCAGCAAGATGCAGGAGAAATATTCATTGCTATGGGCTGCCATATGAAAAAGAAACAAGTCAATTTACAAAAGTCATCAGGATGATGAGCAGTCCCTAAATAATCCTTCCATGTATTGATTCTATTAAGTAGATGATAGATACATAAACACTTGGTTAATTGATATTAATCACTAATAGATAGTGTTCCTGATGTTGTTCATATTATGGGTTCTCTATAGTTTCTTTGATAGACAAGTTATATCCTACTTCATTTGATCTCTTCCTTTGTCTTCTGCTCAAGAGTTGTGCACTCTGACAGTCTTTCTTAGTATTGGAGTTAGTAAAGATCTTCTATCCATCTTAAATACTCTTTTTTTTGTGGTAGTTTTTAAATTAACGGCATTAGTATGAAATAATCTTATATCTTGGTTAATTTGGAAGAGAACCATTTTTAGCTGAAACTCCTGCTACGCATACAGTAGATTCTCATTATTCACCAAGTGGTGTTCTAGAAAGTTACTGTGGATACTGAATTAGAAAATGCTGACCCATTGCTCTTAGAAGAAATGCAGAGTTATATTCATACAAGCCTCTGGTCACATTTTTATTAATTGAAATGCCATTTACATTATATAGGTTAATTTGCCAACAAGGCCTTTCCTTATAAACTAGCCAGTCTTTTTATTGTTGGAAATCTACTCTTCTGTAAAACCCTTTTCCTGAATAACAACACTTAGCAGGTATTTTAAAGATTCTACTATAGTCTCCTGACTTGCAGAATCTGCTTTCCCTGCAAGTTGAGCGTGTTTCATGCTCTATCTCCTTTTGAAATGTGCAAGCCAGCAAACCAGCACCAGCTGCCAGTGATTTAACATTTTCCTGACCCTGGGTAATGTGACCATAAATTTTTTTGGAGTTAAGCCTCACAATAATGCTATCAAATACCCTTTTTAAAAATGGGTCATCACCTCATGAATCCACAAATTTAGCTACTTTCCCATCTTTTAAGTAAGTTTCATATGCAGTGTAGATGTTGCCTTACTTCCTGGAGCAGTCTCACACACAGATTGGTAAAATTTGTCTTCATTTTTGTATATGTACCATCTTGTTGATTCACTAACATTGAACTCATAGCCAACAGCACTGTAATTCATGCTTGAATGAAGTTTCTCTCACATGAGTATTTTTCCTGTAAGCTATATAACAGCTTTTTTGTATAAGTAATGCTAGACAGCATTTAGCAGTACACTTAGGGGCCATCTTAAACAGTTAAATCACTAAAAAAAATGGCAAAAAATATGATAAGTGAGGAACTTAATATACTATGAAAAATAGAGTTGCTTATAGTATAAGGAGTGAAACAAGAAGGCACAATAATGTTTTGTATGGCCTAGGCTGGGAAGGTCCCCGTTTGCCAATACAAGCTTTGCTGCTACTAAAAGTGATCTATAAATTCATTCCTATCCATATCAAAATCCCAAAAGCATTTTTACAGAAATAAAAAAATACTAAAATTTATACAGAAGCACAAGACCCTAAATAGGCAAAGCAATTTTGAACAAAAAAAAACAAGGCTGGAGAAACAAAAGCTACGGATTTCAAACTATAGTACAAAGCTACAGTAATCAAAATAGAATGATACATAAAAAACAGACATATAGAACAATGGAACAGAATAAAGAGTCAAGGAATAATCCAATACACATACAGTCAGGTGATTTTCTACAAGGGTGCCAAGAATAAACATTGAGAAAGCAATAGTCCCTTAAATAAATGGTATTGGGAAAACTGGATATCCACATGTAAAAGAATAAAATTAGTAACTTATCTTACATCGTACACAAAAATAAACTCAAAATAAAGACTTAAGCATAAGACCTGACATCATTAAACTACCAGAAGAGAATATAGGGGAAAATCTATTTGACATAGGCTTTGGCAATTACCTCATTGATATGACACCAAATGACACAAGAAACAAGATTGAAAATAGACCAGTGGGACTATATATTAAAGTAAACACTTCTGAACAGCAAAGAAAATAAAACAAAAAGGCAACCTATGGGATGGGAGAAAATATTTGCAAACTAAACATTTGATAGTTAATAAACCAAAATATGGGAAAAACTTCTACAACTCGATCACAAAAATAATAATCTGATTTAAAAATCAGCAAGGGACCTGAATAGACATTTCTCCAAAGAAGGCAGACAAATATCCAACAGCTGCATGAAGAGGTGCGTACCATCACTAATCATCAGGGAAATGCAAATTAAAACCATAATGAGATATCACTTGTTTAGGACGACTATTATTAAAAATGTAAGAGATAATAGGTATTGGTGAGGGTGTGGAGAAAAAGAAATCTTTGTACACCATTGGTGAAAGTGTAAATTGGTGCAGCCACCATGGAACGTAGTTGGAAGTTCCTCAGAAAATTAAGAGTAGAACTATCATGAGATCTAGCAATCCTACTTCCGGATATATATTCAAAGGAATTGAAATAAGGATTTCAAAGATATATCTGTATACTCATGTTCATTTAAGCATTATTCACAAAAATCAAGACATGAAAGCAACCTATATGTCCATTGACAGATAAATGAATAATGAAAATATGATATATACATACAATGGAATATTTTTCAGCCTCCAAAACAAAGTAAATCCTTCTCTCTGCAACAACATAGATGAACCTGGAGGACATTATGCTGAGTGAAGTAGACAAGCCACAGAAGGAAAAATACTATATGATCCAACTTATATGAGGAGTCTAATGTAGTCAAACTCATAGATGCAGAGAAGGGAATAGTGGTTGCTAGGGACTCAGGGGAGGCAGAAATGCAGAAGTATTAATCTAAGGATATAAAGTTTCAGTTATGTAAGATAAGTAAGTCTTAGAGATCTACTGTACAGCATAATGCTTATAGTTGATAATACTGTATTGTATACTTAAAAATTGCTGAGGGTAGATCTTGTCTGAAGTATTCTTGTCACAATAATATAATAACAACAATAATAAAGACAGCAGGAGAAAACTTTTGGAGATGATGGATATGTTTATGGCATAAATTATGGTGATGGTTTCATAGGTTTATATTTATCTCCAAACCCATTAAGTTATATGCCTCACATATGTACAGTTTAGTGTATATCAATCATACCTCAATGAAGTGATTTAAAAGAAAAAGTCAACCCTTGACAGATTTTTGTGAAATTTTAGAACATTACTGTAAGAGATGATTCAAAAAAGCTTCCAGATAGCAAAAAAGGTATTTTCATCTAGAAGATTATTTAGATAATTTTCTCATGACAGTAACTAGAAAAGACATATGAATGAACTTTTAAAAATTCCTTATTGGAAACCTAGGAAGATAAGAAGGAATTAGCCCAACCTGGAACAAAGTGTTAGAATAAACCAATAACAAGGAGATAACCAAATAGAAATATGGCACTTCACATAAAAAGAAATCCAAATAGCCAATGAAATAAATTAAAAAGCTGTTCAATTTCATTTGTAACCAGAGTTGCTGTTTGTTTATTAGGATGTGGAACAATGGGATATTTTAAACATTTCTCTATGGTCATGTAAATCTCTAGCCTGGTAAACACTTTGCATTATCTAGCTAAATGGAAGTAATATATAGGTTATGATCCAACTGTTTCACTCCCGGATGTAGATGAGAGAGGAACTCATATGCATGCATACCTAGGTAGACACAGAAGAATGTTCACAGCAGCATTGTATGACACACAAGACCAGGAATCAACAGAAGTGACTATCAAATAATAAATGAATAATTTATGGTACAGTCATTCAATGAAATACTGAACAACAATGAAACAAATTACTAATTCAGAAATAAAGAGCCACAACCCAAAACTGCATAATTTGAGTCAATATGTATACAATTTCAAAGCAGGAAAACTAAATGGTATCTTAAGGAAACACAGAAAAATTATAAAATATAAAGAACATTAATGTAAATATTATACTTGTAACTATAGTAGTACCTCTAGGGGCAAAAGAGGTTTATAATCAGAGTTCTGGTCTATATTTTGACATGGTTATAAGGATGTTGACTTAATGCATTTATTACTCTTAGTGATTGTTTTAAATATATTTGTGTGTATATTGCATTTTGTTATTTTAAAAAACTAATAAAAGTTCTTATAAAATGCAGCATTCATTTACTCTTCTGAAAGGAAAAACACTATTTAAAAACAAAATATAACTCTCTTTAAAAACATAATTCAAACTGTTCAACTGAATTATATTAAACTAACTGGAGGTGTATAAGTAAGCCTAAAATTTGAGTGTAAATGTTTTAAAAGAACAATTTAAATGTTCAAATGTTAGCAGAATAGAAATAATAATAAACTTTCAAACACAGTATTGGGAAGTGGGGGCTAAAAAATAGAAATGATTGTAACAATGATAATTTTCTCAACTTCCATACCTCATACTCAATAGCTGATATATGTAATCTAAACATGGAATCCAAAAAGTAGCTTCTTCAATATTCTAAGGCTGCATCCTTCTTAACCTTAGAAATATTTTATTTCAGATCTACCATACTTTTGTGGAAACATATTTAGAAAACTTGTCTCTTCAGTCTTTTTCTTCAGTTTTATTTAAATAAATTAAAAGTTAATATTTTAAAGGTGGAAATAATATGTATTTTATGATTATATTATATAAAACTAACTTCTACATTCATAAATGTGTGGAAAGCAGCCTATAATGCTCACTTTCAGGGGTATTAAATTATCTAATAATGGTTTTGTTGTGGTCTTCCCTCTCCGATTCTTTGTATCTTTCAATAGGGTCTTAAAAATGAATTAATATTTAACAAAGTTTGGCACCTAACTTGACAGCACAAAGTTTTTAGATTATATTTTAAGTATATACAAATATACATTCTTATATATATGTATACACTATATATGTTTTATTACATATAGGAAACTTTTAGCAGAGATGGGCCTTTATAGAAGGATTTAAGAACAAAGAATGGCAAAAATTAGCAGATCATAAGAGTAATTGAAGGAAAAGGCTTCAAATGTAAAAGACTACCAGAATAACCCATGCAACATTGGTATCTACCATCTGATCTACTTAATTAATTTGCCGATAACAAGAGGCTCGAGACTGTACATTGCAAAATTTGTTATAAATGTCTTGATTTCCACTAATTTATAATTTTTTTATTTTTACAATTTGTAAAAAGTATTTTTACAAAAACTGTATATAGAGAAATATTAGAATATATGTATATAAAATATATACCTGATATAGCACATATATTTGAACATATCTGTATATGTACATAGAATATACATATTTTTATACACATATAGAATATGTGCATTTGTATATATAATTTTTAGAAGAAAATATTTAATACTTTAGCTAACATAAAATAAGTATCTATTTGTTTAATATAGAGTAACTTAGGCCGTGGATTGAAGAAAAAACTTTCTAGTCATATAATTCTGAGAAAAGCAGAGAAAAGAGTGAGGATAAAAATTATAACTTAGATGAGAGACATGAAGCAAGATCACAGCTGGATTCCAACTACAGTGGTCTCTCAGATATTACCGTTTTGATTGTTTTTTTTCCTCATTTTTTTCCTTGTGTGATACCTTTTAATTCTTACATTGGACCACTTGGTTAGCTTATTTTTATTTTGCAGATATTTCTCTATTTCCATTTCCTTGTTACAATTAGTTCCCATCCCTTCTAAAGAACATTAATTTCATAATTTCTTCAAGTTTTCTGGAGGAAGTTCCCTTGTTTTCTATTCACTTTTCATTAACATGCTATTCATGCTGTATGAATTGAATATATTTTAAAAATTGTCTGAGGATGCTTCCCAGGGTTTTCTCTCCAAATTCTCCTCTTTTCATTGGAAAAACCTGCAGGGGTACTCTGTGATCTGGGTGGGCTTGCCTCTCAACGAGCTTCACTTCTGTGTCACTAGTTGGGGAACTGGTCTCTGTGCAGACAGTTTCCAAATTCCAGAAATGTGAGGCCTTTGTTGGGAAAATATCCATTTTTCTTTGAATAGAAGCTTTCACTCACCCTATTTTGTCTCGGAGGAAATTATCTAACTCCTTAGATATTTTGCATTCCCGAATGGGGAGAAGTATGGGACTGAGGTCCGCTTTTCCACACAATGCATCTCCAAGTCTCATCTCACTGCCTTTAGTCCCTGGATAGTCTGATCCTGAGGCTTCTTGCGTTTCTGCTACATCGACTTGAACCTTCTGGACTATATCCTCTGCCTCATCAGCTCAAAGCTAAGTTTTTATCAGGCTGGTTTTGCTAATTGTTAATATTATTATTCATTTTTACTTATTTTTCTTTTTTGCCTTTTAAAAATGTATTTTCCTTCTACTGATGGTACTCTTCTCATACTCTTAATAAGAGGTTTCTATCCTTTTGGACTTTTTTTTTTCTTTTCTTTTGTGATAGAGTCTTGCTCTGTCGCCCAGGCTGAAGTGCAGTGGCGTGATTTTGACTCACTGCAAGCTCGCCTCCCGGGTTCAAGCCATTCTCCTGCCCCAGCCTCCCGAGTAGCTGGGACTACAGGCCTCCGCCACCACGACCGGCTAATTTTTTGTAGTTTTAATAGAGACGGGGTTTCACCGTGTTAGCCAGGTTGGCCTCAATCTCCTGACCTCATGATCCGCCCACCTCGGCCTCCCAAAGTGCTGGGATTACAGGCGTGAGCCACCGCACCCGGCCCTTTTTAGACTTTTAAACTATGTTTTTAGTAGTATTAGGACAGAGAAGAAGAAAAGCACATTTGTTCTCCCTTCCACTTTTTACCGACAGCTCAGAGATGGAGAAGTTCAATGTGCTCTGTGAGAAGCTGAACGTGGATAAATCTCTGGAAGCTGGACATAGGTGGATAGTAAAGACCACCTCAAATACTTGAAATGTGTGTTCCAAGATCATGTAAATCACCTGAGCTGGGGAAGAGATAACTGACATGCGTTATACTTCAGAATGTAGGTTTGGAAAAGGTAGATAAGAGCTAGTAGAACAATGGAGACTGACTCCAGCTTAGCATTTGTTTGACTCAACCCCTAGGGGCCTGAAAATATTTCTTAAAAAAATATGGAGATATGATCCGAAATCCTAACCAGCTTTTTCTAGTGAGATACAATATGTGTTTTTGTAGAATGAAACCACGGATTTGTACTTGATATTTTTATCTAACTAATACTAAATTTATTTTGTTAACAAAATCTACACATGCTATAAACTCAGATAAGAAAGACCTCCAAACTGTTAGAGTGCTCAGGACCATAAGTTAGAACTGGATGAAATGAGCATATAAGTTATCCATTGTATCATCATTTTCCCACCAAGGAAAAAAAAAAAAAAAGCAAAAAAACAGAATTAAAGCTTTTCTCTTTGTCAGCTTGTCATCTGGGTAATGGAAGAGGAGGGTGAGCCTGAATAAATATGATGGGAGGGATACATTGATTCATATTCATAATGAGATGTGGTTGTAAAAAATTTACCCAGTTAATTAATATGTCAGTCAAAATAAGGCAGGGGATTTAGATAAAAGTAATAGCTTAAAAAAATCTACAGCAGAAAAAGCCATTAACTATTATGCTTAAAAACAAAATGACCACTTGCTGCAACATTTCTTACCTTGGTATGGCAGAAAGATAATGTGTTAGAAATAGCAAAACCTTAAGGTGCATAAAAAGTAGGTATAGTGAACAAAGGCTGATATTGAGTTTTTGTGTCTCTTCCCAACTTTAGCTCCAAGTCCACGTAGTCTCCGCAATAAGGCAGCATTATGAGCATCAAATGGACTTTGTGGGTCAAGCCTAACCCTTTAGAATTATTCATCTTTATCATAGGCAATTATGCTTCTCTTCAAAATTACTTGCTTGTCAACATTGGCTTATGCAAATTATAATTCATATTATGAACATTTGTACAGTGTATTTATTCACCAGGGAGAAGCAAAGTGGTTCATTGAGAATACTGGTGTGTACTTCTTTCTGCCTACTTCCATATTTTTTACCTAGTGCAGAGTCTTTAAGGGAAAGGAAAAGATCAATCTTATGGGCCTACAAAATGGTTTGTTCAAAATCTATTCAACCATGTGATGTGCCATTACGCTCTAGTGAACAAGATAGACACGAACCCTTTTCTCAAGTGCTCACATTTTGTTAGAGGGAACCACACACACAATAAATAAGAAAATACGTAGTTTTGAATTGTACTGAGCACTAAAAAGAAAATAAATCACAGTGATGAGTAGGACCTTCTACTTCGGTTAGGATGGTCTGGGAATGGCTGGGTCACCTTAGCTACTTAAGAAGGAACTCTGAGGAGGAGGTGACATTTGAGCTGAGACAGAGTGATAGAGAGGAAGCAGCCATAAAAACGACAGAGATCCTGAAGCAGGAAGGAGATTGGGATATCTGAGTAAAACAAAGAGAAGATGGAAGATATATTTTTCTTAAGTGCATATGCCTAGGTAATGGATTATAACCCAGAAGAAATTCTTTAAACCCTTGTCAAAGAAGACAAATTCAACTAATGATTTAGCAAAATTTACAATTTTAAGAAACCATGCTAATTCTTCTCTAGAATGCATTGTTCTTATATAGTTTTTCTTGAAATGCCATGCCTCTGTTTCATTGTCACTCCTTAAACTAATTTTCTTGCAGTACTACTTAATGGGTGTTATAATTATCTTGATTAAATGTAAAAGCCTCATTATATTCTTAACCATTGTGGTCCATAGCCATGGATGGCATCTTCTGGCTACATATCATCTCTATTTTGAATAGTCGTGAAATCATTTTGAAAATTAGAAAGGAAGAACAAAATCATATCACAATGATAATTGTCTATATGGATACTCTAACTTTTCTTTTGTAGGTGATTTTGAATATATGTATAGTGTACAGGTACACACTGGAAGATTTCTTTTTGTTTCAAAGGAAATAGTGACCTTAATTGCTTTGATTTTAAGTCGGTCATCTTTTCTGGCTTTTAGATTTAAGGCCGTCTACTTCCAGTAGACTCACAACACTACAACACACTGACGTTTCTTCAAATCACAAGCAATGTTTTTTACTTGTTGTATGAAACACGGAAAACCAAGAAGGAATATATTGGAAAAATGTTTGTGGAAGTTTAATGGGAGTAATTGGATGAATATGTTCTTTTCATGTTACATTCAAAATGTTCTCCTCTGGTGTCATCAGTATTAACCTTTTTCTCCTTTGGAGATGAACAGGTCTTAATTTTATATTCACTCACGTACATGGACAACCCACCCACAAAAGGATGTTAATATTCAGCATGCAAAAATTGCACATTAAAATTGTAGTTAAGTCTAAGAAAATGGTTGCCCACAGAATTTAGATCTTTGATTACTTTTTATTTTGATTTATTAATGGAGCATTTCACAAAAAGCCAAAGTAGAGTAGATAGATTATTAGCTGGGCTTGTACCACTGAGGTCATAAAAATCAGGAAGTAAACATGGAAAATATAACTGTCAAATTATTTATGGGCTTCTTTTTAGCATAAAGATTGTTAAGGCTGCCTATATATTTCCAGGTAGATTTGGCAGCAAATGGAGTGAAGTAAGCCGATTAGATTATGTGAAAACAGTTTTCCCCAGGTTCCAGATTATTTGATATTGGGGTATAGATAATGAGGATCCATTGTAGACTGCTACTCAAAGAGTATTGAGCCATGGCAAAAACATGTGACTATTGGAATTTAGGAAGAAATAAGGATGGAATGAAAATTTATAAGACCAAGGCTTAGACGTATGTATTTCCTACTTTCTGAAAGAGATAAGATAAATTTAGTTAAAGTTCAACGATGAGTTATTAGTTTTAAGTATTTTAAAACCCTGGGATTAGGATGATAGTTATGGCCCAGTGGAGAAGATGAATTAGGAGCTCAGTCAGGCAAGGAAAGGGAATTTTGACATAGTAGTTCCTTTAACACTTCTTGCAAGCAAGGGCTGGAACTACTGTCAGAGTGTAGATGTCAGTGGGCCTGAAAGTGTAAACTATAAGGTTAAAGATTTTTCCAACAGAGGAAATGAAGTAGTGCAGTAATTTTGACAAGGAAAAATCTGAGAAATAAAAGACCTGATGCTAAGTCCTAACAAATAGGCCTGTTTCTCATATTTTCCACATAGAAAATATCTGTATCACTTACTCTCTACCTCCTGTTTTTTTGTTTTGTTTTGTTTTGTTTGTTTGTTTTGTTTTTTTGTTTTTTTTTCAGAGTCAGATGAGCAACTGTATTCCCTTTGTTGGATTTACTGTCAGAAAAAATACGTTTAAAATACAACTTCGGAATAATTTATTCTATTCTTAAAACTAAATACATTTTCCCCAATATAAATCTTCTCCTATGTATAATTAATAATGTGTTTAAAATATTTTTTTTTCAAATTTTGAAGAAAAATCAATATTGAACATGCTTTTGAAGATGGTCAATAATGAATACAAAACATGACAAAGTCCATAGAGTGTTAAAAATTAAGTCATCGCTAGGTACCAACTCAGTCACAGTAAAATAAAGCAGAAGGCAGACTTCTGAAGCCCTCAATTCCAGGTCTTTACTCCTGGACAGCATTTCTAAACCTACTCTAGGCAAGAAGGGAATCCCCAGCTCTAATGGGATGAACTCAATCATAGAATTCACCACCTGCTGAATAAATGGGTCTTTGCCTAGAATAAACACCAATGGCAGCCAAGCAGTCATGGCTGTGTGCCATAGTAGATGAGCCCTAGAACTGTGCTGGTCTGCAAGGTTTTACATGTGACCCAGTGCAGTGCCACTGTGGTGGCCATGGGAGTATTTGTGTCTCCTCTCATGCAACTCTACACAGCCCAATGTGACGAGAAACTCCTTCTGACCTGGGGAAGGAGAAAGAGAGGGAAACTTTACCTGGTAACCCATGGAATTATCCATTACCTTACCCAAGTCCATCAAAGCTGTCTATTTAGGAGTGTGCAAGAGTCACAGCGTACCTGGGTTTAGGGTATCCATTAGTGCTAAAATGGCTGCATTGAACATAGGCTTAGGTCACAACACAATTTCCTTTGAATTCCTGGGAAGCCCTCTCAAGAAGAATGGGTACACACAAGCCCAGACTGTGAAGACTGGAATAAATATCAATCTCTTCTATGTCCAAACATCAACAAACATTCTCAAGCACCAAGAACACCTGAGGAAACATGACCTCACAAAATATTCTAAGTAGGTCACTTATGACCAATTCTGAAGTGATATGTGAACTTTCAGACAGGGAATTCAAAATAGCTGCTTTGAGGAAGCTCAACAAACTTCAAAGAAATTTAACAGTCGCCATATATACATATATATGCAGAAATTCTGGAACTGAAAAATTCAGTTGACACATTGAAAAATGCATCAGAATCTCTCAAAAGCAGAACTGATTAAGCAGAAGAAAAAATCAATGAGCTGAAATACAAGCTATACGGAAATCTACAGTTAGAGGAGAAAAAGGATTAAAAAATAATACATTATGCCTAGATCTACAGGATAGCCTCAAAAGGGAAATCTACATTATTGGCCTTAAAGTGGTTGTAGAGAGAGAGATAGAAGGAGAAAGATTATTCAAAGAAATAATAAAAGAGAACTTTCCAAACTTAGAGAAAGATACAAATATTCAGGTACAAGGAGATCAAAGAACAGCAAGCAAATTCAACCCAAATAAGGGTACCTCAAGGCATATAATAAACTTTCAAAGGTGAAGGATAAGGGAAGGATATGAAGAGCAGCAAGAAAAAATAATCAAATAACAATTAAGGAGCTCCAGTATGTCTGGAATCAAACTTCTCAGTGGAAACTTCACAGGTCAGGAGGGAGTAAAATATTCAAAGTGCTAAAGGAAAAAAACTTTCAACTTGGAATATTATATCCAGCAACATTATTCTTCAAATACAAAACAGAAATAAGTATTTTTACATATCAGCAAAAGCTAAGGGATTTTGTAAACACCAGACCTGTCCTTGTGAAAAGGTACGAAAAAAGAAAGAATTCTATGTATATTGATTAGAAGAATGATTATTGTTAAAATGTCTCTGCTATCCAAATTGATGTACAGATTCGATGAAATCTCTATCAGAATACCAATGATATCTTCACAGAAAAAAAAGTTATAAAATGTATATGGATCCACAAAGAACAGACCAAGAATAGTCAAAGCAACCTTGACCAAAAAGTACAAACCTGGAGGCATCACGTTACCTGACTTCAAATTATACTATAAGCTATTGTAACCAAAATGGTGTGGTATGGACATAAAAACAGACACATAGACCAATGGAAGATAATATAAAACCAAAAATTAAATCCATGCATTTAAAATCAACTCATTTGCCAAGAACATACATTGAAGACAGGGCAGTTTATTTAATAAATGATGCTGGGAAAATGGATGTTCATATGCAGAAGAATGAAACTAGACTCCTGTTTTTTTGCCATATATAAAAGTTAAATCAAAATGGGATAAAAACTTAAATCTAAGACTAGAAACTATGAAACTAGTAGAAGAAAAACTTGTGAAAACACTCCAGGACATTGGTCTGAGCAAAAATTTCGTGAGCAATATCCCTCAAAAACAGTCAACCGAGGCAAAAATGGACAAATTGTATCACACAAAGACAGTCAACACAGTGAAGATACAACTCATAAAAGAAAATATTTGCAAACTAGCTATCTGAATATACAAAGAGCTCAAACAACTCAATAGGAAAAAAACAAATAGTCCAATTAAAAATGGGAAAAAATATCTGAGTAGACATTTCTCAAAATAAGACATACAAATGACAAACAGGTATATAAGAATATTCAACATCACTAATCATCAGAGAAATGACAGTTAAAACTACAATGAGATAGCATCTCACCCCAGTTAAAATGACTTTTATCCAACAGACAGGTAATCACAAATGCTGGCAAGCATATGGAGAACGGGGAACCCTTGTAAACTGTGGGTATGAATGTAAATTAGAACAACCACTATGGAGAACAGTACTGTTTCTCAAATAACTGAAAATAGAACTACCATGTACCATACAATCCACCAATTCCACTGCTGGGTATATATCCAAAAGAAATGAAATAAGTGTATTGAAGAGACATATGCACTCTAATGTTTACTGCAGCTCTGCTGACAATAGCCAAGATATGAAATAAACCTAAGCATCCATCAGCAAATTAATGGATAGAAAAATGTGGTATATATACACCACGGAATAGTATTTAGCCACAAAGTAGAATGAAATACACTGTCATTTGCAGCAATATGGATGGAACTGGAAGATATTAAGTTAAATAAGCCAGGCAAAAAAGGAAAAATATCACATGTTCTCACTAATATTTGCTGACTAAAACACAGTTAAATTTATGGAGATACAGAGTAGAATAATGGTTAACCAGAAGCTGGAAAAGGTTAATGAAAAGATGAGAATAAAGACAGAATGGCTAATGGGTACAAATATACAATTAATTAGGAGAAATAAGATATAGTGTTCAGTAGCATAATAGGGTGATTATAATTAACAATAATTTATTGTATATTTCACAATAGCCAAGTGTAGAATTAGAATTGGATTTTCAAAAAGTTTTAACCTTCAATAGATATATTTTAATTTTTAGAAATCCTTTGTTTTTCAAATAGTTTGGAAGTTTTCCAAGGAGTTAAACCTAAGACTACCAGACAGTAATTCCACTCCTAGGTATCTGCCAAAGAAATATTAAAACATGTATCTACAGAGGTACTTATGCATGGGTGTTCATAGTGGCATTATTCCTAATGACTAAAATATGGAAACTATATTTTATCAAATAGTAGATTGATAGAAAAAAAGAAATGGTGAGCTATCTATATGATGGAATACTGTTCATCAATAAAAATAAACCGACACATACTAAACCATGGGTGAATCTCTTTTTTAACCTTTTTACTTTTTTAAAAACATATTATTTTTAATTTTATTTTTTATACGTTGTTAAGGTACAGGTGGTATTTGGTTATATGAATAAATTCTTTAGTGGTGATTTGTGAGATTTTGGTACACCCATCACTCAAACAGCATACACTGCATGATAAATGTAGTCTTTTTTCCCTTGCCCCCTTCCAACACTTTCCCCCAAAACCCCAAAGTCCATTGTATCATTCTTATGCCTTTGCATCTTCATACCTTAGCTGTCACATATCAGTGGGAACATATGATATTTGGGTTTTCAATTCCTGAGTTACTTCATTCAGAATGATAGTCTCCAATCTCATCTAGGTTGCTGCAAATGCTCTTATGTTAATTCATTCCTTTTTATGGCTGAGTAGTGTTTCACGAGAGAGAGAGATATATATATATATGTATACACATACACACACACACACACCACAGTTTTGTTTTAATCCACTCACTGATTGATGGGAATTTGGATTGGCTTCATGATTTTGCAACTGTGAATTGTACTGCTAGAAACATGTGTGTGCTAGTTTCATTTTTGTGTAATAACTTCTTTTCCTCTGGGTAGATACCCAGTAGTGGAACTGCTGGATCAAATGGTACTTCTACTTTCAGTTATTTAAGGAATCTCCACACTGTTTTCCATAGTGGTAGTACTAGTTTACATTCCCACCAGCAGTGTAGAAGTGTTCCCTGATCACTGCATCTACATCAACATCTACTTTTGATATTTTGATTATGGCCATTCTTGCAGGAGTAAGGAGGTATCTCATTGTGGCTTTTATTTGCATTTCCCTGATCATTAGTAATGTTGAGCATTTTTTTCATATGGTTGTTGGCCATTTGTATATCTTATTTTGAGAATTCTTTATTCATGTCTTTAACCCACTCTTTGGTGGGATTGTTTGTTTTTTTTCTTACTGATTTGTTTGAGTTCGTTGTAGATTCTAGACATTAGTCCTTTGTCAGATGTATAGATTGTGAAGATTTTCTCCCACTCTGTGGGGCTGTCTGTGTACTCTGTGGACTTTTTTTTTTTTTTTTAGCCATGCAAAATCTCTTTGGTTTAATTAAGTTCCAACTATTTATCTTTGGTTTTTTTTTGAATTTGCTTTTGGGTTCTTGTTCATGAAATTCTTGCTGAAGCCAACATCTAGAAGGGTTTTTCTAAGTTATCTTCTAGAATTTTTATAGTATTACATCTTAGATTTTAGTCCTAAAATCCATCTTGAGTTAATTTTTGTATAAGATGAGAGATGAGGATCCAGTTTTATTATCCTACATGTGGCTAGCCAGTTATCCCAGCACCATTTGTTGAAAAGGGTTTCCTTTCCCCCACTTTATGTTTTTGTTTGCTTTGTTGAAGATCAGTTGGCTATAAGTATTTGAGTTTATTTCTGGGTTTTCTATTCTGTTCCATTGGTCTGTATGTCTATATTTATACAAGTACCATTCTGTTTTTGTGACTATGGCCTTATAGTATAGTTTGACATCAGGCAGTGTGATGCCTCTAGATTTGTTCTTTTTGCTTAGTCTTCCTTTGGCTATGTGGGCTCTGTTTTGGTTCCAAATTAATTTTAGAATTGTTTTTTTCTAATTCTGTGAAGAATTATGGTGGTATTTTGGTGAGGATTGCATTGAATTAGTAGATTGCTTTTGGCAGTATGGTCATTTTCACAATATTGATTCTACCCATCTGTGAGCATGGGATGTGTTTCCATTTTTTGTGTGTCATTTATGACTTCTTTTTAGCAGTGTTTTGTAGTTTTCCTTGTAGAAATCTTTTCACTCCTTGGTTAGGTATATTCATAAGTCTCTCAATTTTTTTTGCAGCTATTGTTAAAGGGGTTGAGTTCTTGATTTGATTCTCTGCTTGGTCACTGTTGGTGTATAGAAGAGTTACTGATTTATGTACATTAATCTTGTATCTGGAAACTTTGCTGAATTCTGTTGTCAGTTCTAGGAGCTTTCTGGAGAAGTCTTTGGGGATTTCAAGGTGAATGATTATATAGTCAGCAAACAGTAACAGTTTGACTTTTTCTTTACCAATTTGAATGCCCTTTATTTCTTTCTCTTGTCTAATTGCTCTGGCTAGGACTTCCAGTACTACGTGAAAGGGGAAGGTTGAAAGTGGTCATCTTGTGTTGTTCCAGTTCTCAGGAAAAATGCTTTCAACTTTTCCCCATTATGTATTATGTTGTCTGTGGGTCAGTCATAGATGGCTTTTATTACATTGAGATATGTCCCTTGTACACCAATTTTGCTGAGAGTTTTAATCATAAAAAAATGCTGGATTGTGTCAAATGCTTTATTCTGCATCTCTTGAGATGATCATGTTATTTTTGTTTTTAATTCTGTTTATGTAGTGTATCACATTTATTGACTTGCATATGTTCAACGATCCCTGCATCTGTGATATGAAACCCTCCTAATCATGGTGGGTTATCTTTTTGATATGTTGCTGCATTCGATTACCTAGTATTTTGTTAAGGACTTTAGTATATATGTTCATCAAGGATATCAGTCTGTAGTTTTCCTTTTTGGTTATGTCCTTTCCATATTTTGATATTAGAGTGATACTGGCTTCAGAGAATGAATTAGGGAGGGTTACTTCTTTCTCTATCTTGTGTAATAGTGTCAAAAATATTGGTACCAATTATTCTTTGAATGGCTGCTAGAATTTTGCTGTGAATCCTTTTGGTCCTGGACGTTTTCTTGTTGGTAATTTTTAAATTGACATTTTAATCTCACTGCGTGTTATTGGTCTGTTTAGCTGTCTAATTCTTCCTAATTTAAGATAGGAGGTTTGTATTTTTCCAGGCATTTATCCATCTCTTCTAGGTATTCTAGTTTATGCAAATAAAGGTGTTCATAGTAGCCTTGAATTATCTTTTGTATTTCAGTCATGAGAATTGTAATATCTCCTGTTTCAATTTTTAATGATGTTATTTGGATTTTCTCTCTTCTTTTCTTGGTTTATCTTGCTAGTGATCTATCAATTTTATTCATCTTTTCAAAAAATAGCTTTCTGTGTCATTTATCTTTTGCATGATTTTTGTTTCAATTTCATTTAGTTATGCTCTAATCTTGGTTATTTGCTTTCTTCTGTTGGGTTTGGGTTTGGGTTTGTTTATTCTTGTTTCTCTAGTTCCCTCAGGTGTGACCTTAGAATGTCAGTTTGTGCTCTTTCAGTCTTTTTGATGTAGGCATTTAGGGTTATGAACTTTCCTCTTAGCACCACCTGTGCTGTATCCCAGAGGTTTTGATAGGTTGTGTCATTATTGTTATTCAGTTCAAAGGATTTTTAAATTTCCACCTTGATTCATTTTTGACCCAATGCTCATTCAAGACCAGGTTATTTAATTTCCATGTATTTGCATCATTTTGAAGGTTCCTTTTGGAGTTATTTATAGTTTTATTCCACTGTGGCCTGAGAGTGCTTGACATAATTTCAATTTTCTTAAATTTATTGAGGTTTATTTTATGGCCTATTGTATGGTCTATCTTAGAGAAATTTCCATGAGCTGTTGAACAGAATGTCCTGTATGTATCTGTTAAGTCCATTTGTTCCTAGGTATAATTTGAATCCATTGTTTCTTTGTTGACTGTCTGTCTTGATGACCAGTCTAGTGCTGTCAGTGGAGTTTTGAAGTCCCCCGGTATTATTGTGTTGCTGTCTATCTCACTTCTTAAGTCTATTAGTAATTGTTTTATAAATTTGGGAGCTCCAGTGTTAGGTGCATATATGTTTAGGATTGTGATATTTTCCTGTTGACAATGCCTTTTACCATTATATAATGTCCCTCTTTGTCTCTTTTAACTGCTGTTGTTTTAAAGTTTATTTTTTCTGATATAAGAATACTTACCTCTGCTCACTTTTGTTGTCCATTTGCATGAAATGCCTTTTCCCACTCCTTTACTTTAAGTTTATGTGAGTCCTTGTGTGTTAGATGAGTCTCCAGAGAGCAGAAGATAGTGGTTCGTGAGTTCTTATTTATTCTGCAGTTCTGTATCTTTTAAGTGGAGCATTTAGGCTATTTACATTCAACGTTAGTATTGAGATGCAAGGTACCATTGCATTCATTGTGCTATTTGTTACCTGTGTGCTTTTTGTTGTTGTTGTTTGTTTTGTTTTTTAACTTGTAGTTTTGTTTTATAGGTCCTGTGTGATTTATGCTTTAAAGAGGTTGTGTTTTGATGTATCTCTAGGATTTGTTTCAAGATTTAGAGCTCCTTTTAGCAGTTCTTGTAGTGGTGGCTCAGTAGTGGCAAATTCTCTCAGCATCTGTTTGTCTGAAAAAGACTGTATCGTTCCTTCATATATGATGTTTAGTTTCACTGGATACAAAATTCTTGGCTGGTAATTGTTTCATTTGAGAAGGCTGAAGAAAGGGCCCCAATACCTTCTGGCTTGTAATGTTTCTGCTGAGAAATCTGCTGTTAACCTGGTAGGTTTTCTTTATAGGTTACCTGGTTCTTCTGTCTCACAGCTCTTAAGAGTATTTCCTTCATCTTAACTTTGGCTAACCTGATGGCAATGTACCTAGGCAATGATCTTTTTTTATTTATTTCCCACATGTTCTTTGTGATTCTTGTATTTGGAGGTCTAGGTCTCTAGTGAGACCAGGGAAGTTTTCTTTGATTATTCCCCCAAATATGGTTTTCAAGCTTTTAGAATTCTCTTCCTCAGGAACACCGTTTATTCTTAAGTTTGGTCATTTAACATAATCTCAGACTTCTTGGAGACTTTGTTTATTTTTTTTCTTATTCTCTTTTCTTTGTCTTTGGTAGATTGGGTTAATTCAAAGACTATCGGGGGAACCTGCCCCCAATATTTCAATGTAGGTTCTTTCTATTTTCCGTAAGTGTCGGCCGGTCTGAGAAATAAAGAGAAAGAGTACAAAGAGAAGAATTTTACAGCTGGGCCGCCAGGGCTGACATCACATATCGGTAGGTCTGTGATGCCCACCTGAGCCACAAAACCAGCAGGTTTTTATTAAGGACTTTAAAAAGGGAATGGGTGTATGAACAGGGAATAGGCCACAAGGTCACATGGTTCAAAGGGCAATAAAGATCACAAGACAAAGGACAAAGCAAAGATCACAAGGCAAAGGGCAAAATCAAAAACTCCTGATAAGGGTCTATGTTCAACTGTGCATGTATTGTTTTGATAAACATCTTAAACAACAGAAAACAGGGTTTGAGGGCAGAGAACCAATCTGACCTCAGTTTCACCAAGGTGGGGTTTTCCTCACCCTAGTGAGCCTGAGGGTACTGCAGGAGACCAGGGCATCATATTTCAGTCCTTATCTCAACTACATAAGACAGACACTCCAAGACCAGCCATTTATAGACCTTCCCCTAGGAATGCGATCCTTCACCAGGGTATTAACTATTTCTATTCCTTGCTGAGAAAAGAATTCAGCAATATCTCCCCTACTTCACGTCTGTTTATAGGCTCTCTGCAAGAAGAAAAATATGGCTCTATTCTGCCCTACCCTGCAGGCAGTCAGACCTTATGGTTGTCTTCCCTTGTTCCCTGAAAATCTTTGTTATTCTGTTCTTTTTCAGGGTGCACTGATTTCATATTGTTCAAACACACATGTTTTACAATCAGTTTGTACAATAGTGGTCCTGAGGTTATGTACATTCTCAGCTTATGAAGATAACAGGATTATGAGATCAAAGTAAAGACAAGCATAAGAAATTATAAGAGTATTATTTGGGAACTGATAAATGTGCACGAAATCTTCACAATTTATGTTCAGAGATTGCAGCAAAGACAGACATAAGAAATTATAAAAGTATTAATTTGGGGAACTGATAAATGTCCATATTAAAATAAAATCTTGGCAATTTATATTCCTCTGCTATGGCTTCAGCTGCTCCCTCCGTTCGAGGTCCCAGACTTCCTGCAACAAAAGACTTTGTCTTCAAGCTCTGAATTTCTTTCTTCTACTTGTTTAGTTCTATTGCTGAGACTTTCCAGAGCATTTTGCATTTCTGTAAGTGTGTCCATTGTTTCTTGAATTTTTGATTGTTTTTTCTTTAAGCTATATATTTCCTTGAATATTTGGATTTCCTTGCATTGGGCTTTGCCTTTCTCTGGTGCCTCCCTGATTAGCTTAATGACTAACCTCCTGAATTCTTTTTCAGGTAAATCAGGGATTTCTTCTAGGTTTGGGTCCATTGCTTGTGAACTAGTGTGATTTTTTGGGGGAGGGGGGTGTTAAAGAGCCCTGTTTGGTCATATTGTCAGAGTTGGTTTTCTGGTTCCTTCTCATTTGGGTAGACTTTGTCAGAGGGAAGGTCTAGGACTGAAGGCTCTTGTTCAGAATGTCTCATGGGGTGTTCCTTTTATACAGTACTCCCTCCCCCCAACCTTTTCCTATGGATGTGGCTTTCTGTAAGCCAAACTGCAGTGATTTTTTGTCTCTCTTCTGGGTCTAGCCACCCAGCAAGTCTACCTGGCTCTGGGCTGGTACTGGGGGCTGTCTTCACAGAGTCCTGTGATGTGAACCATCTATGGGTCTCTCAGCTGTGGATACCAGAGCCTATTCCAGTGGAGATGGCAGGGTGGTGATATGGACTTCATGAGAGTTCTTAGCTTGGCGGTTTAATGTTCTGTTTTTGTGCTGGTTGGCCTTCTGCTGGGAGGTGGTGCTTTTCAGAGAGCATCAGCTGTGGCAGTATGGAGAGGAACTGGCAGTGGGCAGGGCCCTAGAACTCCCAAGATTATATGCCCTTTGTCTTCAGTGACCAGAGTGGGTAGGGAAAGAGTAACAGGTAGGGGAAGGGCTAGGCATGTCTGAGTTCACTCTCCTTGGGTGGGTCTTGTTTCTGCTGCTGTGGGGGATGGGAGTGAGGTTCCCAGGTATACGGAGCGGTGTACCTAGGAGGATTATGGCTGCCTGTGCTGAGTAATGCAGGTTTTCAGGGAATTGGGGAAAAGCCAGCAGTCATGGGCCTCACCCAGTTCCCATGCAAACCGAAGGACTGGTCTCACTCACACCATGCCCCACAACAGCCCCAAGTCTCTTTCCAGGTGGTGAGTGAGCTGGACTTGAGAACTTACCCCAGGATACCCACCTCCCAGCTGTGAAAGAAAAGGACTCGGTTTTTCTCCCTACCCGTGAAGTCTGCACACTGGATTTGCACCCTCCCCTGGGTTCTGGCCAGAAGGCATCTCACCTCATCCAAATTGCTACAAAGTATAGCTGGAGATTTCCTTCTCCTTCTCCCTGTGGTCTTTTCTCCCTGATTCCTCTGGCCTCCCTCCCAGTGGATCCCTGTGTGCCATGCAGGAATGGCCTACTTGGGGACTCAGCAAGCTACCAGGGCCTTTCTGCTGCTTCCTCTACCCTGTATTTTGCTCAGCTCTCTAAACTGACTCAGCTCCACATAAGATCATAAACTTCTCCCACAAACAGACCTTCAGTTTCTCCAGTGGAGCTGTGTGTTTGGGAGAGGAGGCTCTCCCTTTCCTGCTTCCACAGTTGGGGCACTCACAGTATTTGGGGGTGTCTCCTGGGTCCTGTGGGAACAGTCTGCCTCCTTCAGAGGGTTTTTGGGTCCTCAGGATTGCTGGTTTGTTCTTGCAGTGGATCTGGAGCTAAAATTCACAATGCAAGCCTCCTCATGCTGCTCTGTCCATTCAAGTTGGAGTTGCAATCTAGTCTTGCCTCCAATCTGCCATGATGATCTAAACCCTGGGCACTCAATGGCAGAAGTAGACATGGCCTCAGGTCTTGCTCCCCCATATTTTCTGACCTCCAGTGGGCAGCTGTTCCGTTCATGCTGCCCAGAGGTCCAGGCCTGCTTCGTGCCACCGTGTCCTTCCTGCTGCTGTCCCTCCCTGACGGAGCAGCAAAGGCAAACTTGCCGAAGTGGGAAACCTGAGCACCAACCTGCCCTGCAGCGGGGACCACTCAATTATGGACAAATCTCAAAAACATCATGCCTAGTGAAAGAAGATAAATATGAGACCACACATTATATAATTTTATTTATATGAAGTGTCCAGAAACATCAAATTCCTAAAGACAGAAAGTAGTTTACTCATTGTCTAGGTCTAAGTATGGGATATGGGTTAAGTGTAAATGGGCATGAGCGATCTTATTAAGGAGATAAACTGTTCTAAAACTGATTTATGTTAATGGTTTCATGTCCAGAATTGGTTCCTTCTGGTGGGTTCTTGGTCTCGCTGACTTCAAGAATGAAGCCGCAGACCCTCGCGGTATTACAGTTCTTAAAGATGGTGTGTCCGGAGTTTGTTCTTTCAGATGTTCAGATGTGTCTGGAGTTTCATCCTTCTGGTGTGTTCATGGTCTTGCTTGACTTCAGGAGTGAAGCCACAGACCTTTGCAGTGAGTGTTATAGCTCTTAAAGGTGGCGCATCCGGAGTTGTTTGTTCCTCCTGGTGGGTTCGTAGTCTCACTGACTTCAGGAGTGAAGCCGCAGACCTTTGCAGTGAGTGTTACAGCTCTTAAAGAGTTGTTTATTCCTTCTGGTGGGTTTGTGGTCTTGCTGACTTCAGGAGTGAAGCTGCAGATCTTTGCAGTCTTACAGGTCATAAACGTAGTATGAACCCAAACACTGAACAGCAGCAAGATTTATTGTGAAGAGCAAAAGAACAAAGCTTCCAGAGTCTGGAAGCAGACCTGAGCAGAATGCTGCTGCTGGTTTGGGCGGTCAGCTTTTATTCCTTTATTTGGCCCTGCCCACATCCTGCTGATTGGTCCATTTTACAGAGTGCTGATTGGTCCATTTTTACAGAGTGCTGATTGGTGCATTTACAAACCTTTAGCTAGACACAGAACACTGACTGGTGCATTTTTACAGAGTGCTGATTGGTGCATTTACAAACCTTCAGCTAGCCAGAAAAGTTCTCCAAGTCCCCACTCAACCCAGGAAGTCCAGCTGGCTTCACCTCTCAGTTTCATCATTACCATAATGGTTCAGTTAAGTTACTAAAAATGGCTAACTTGTACACTTGAAATAGGTAAATTTTATGACATATAAAGTACTATAATAAAGTTGTTTTTAAAAATAAAATATTTGTTTTGCAAACCAGTATTTCATTTTTTAAACAGTTTTGTTCTTCATGTATTTATTCCTTATGTTATCGCTTCAATCAGTTTATAAGTTCTATTCTTATTTTATAATCACTGTAAAATAGTTTTCATTTTGTAGGTTCTTGAAGGTGTTATTTCTATAATTCACTTTTCTTTTATTAGTTAACTCTCTTTAGTGTTAGGATGGTTTTGTATATGCTTTATAATTTTATGTCTCCACCATTCTGGTTTTCTTTCTATATACATTGACTATTGATTCCTTACTACTTGTGCCCTACAATTTGTAGACTTTGCAGTCCTTAGAAGCTTTTTGAGTTACACAATGGCTCCTCTTGATTCCTCTATCTGCTTCAGATCTGAGGACACATCTATCCAATCTTGGCCTTCAAACTCATCCTTCAGCCCTTTGTCCAGGATCTGCTGCCCTAGGAACTGCCTTGAGCTTGACAGCTGCTTACCTTTCTTACCTTCTGTTTACTTTTTGGCTCTGGCACATGAAATGACTTCTGAATTTATTTCTTTTGAGCAGAGTGATTTCTTTAATGTTACTAACTCATATTTTGTAATTACTGTTTTCTGTTGTTTCAGCAAGAAGATTATCCTTTTATGCCAACTTATTCCAGCATATTGTTGAAATTCTGTTTCTTTATGAATGTTCTAATTTACCAGTAACTCACATAGTTATAGTTTTTTTAAATGGGTATTTTTTTTTCTTTTCACAAAGAAACAGTGTGACGTAACTATGAACTATGGTCAATGAACATATGGATATATTGTGATTGTTGCCAAAGGCTGTTACATGTTTTGCTGAGGTGGTTATCAGTTAAGGTGGTTATCACCTGTATTAAAAATATGTTCTAGAGTTTAGATTTTAATTTTTAAATTTTTAAGGCAGATATTTAACTTGAAAAGTTGAATAGCTAGCTCTATGAATTTGTATAATATATTGAGTACTTAATTTTATGACTAATAATACAGAAAGGATCCTATCCATACTACATAATTGAATAAACACCAGGGAGCTGAAGATTAGAAAGTATCTGTTGCATGATAAATAAAGGATAATGTGATTTTTTGTAATTTTTTGTTCATTAAAATATGATTTTAAAATATCAATAAAATCCCTTTTACAATAACTGCAGTCAATTTCCAACTATTTGACTCTGCTCATAAATTGTGACCAGATACTTTTATATTCTTTAACCTCTCCTTTCCTTATGTCTTCAATGACTTGGAACTCTTCTCAATAAACTTGACAATGAAACAAAATTTGATTACCTCTCCTACCTAGGAGTTGATCAAAATAACCTGAAGCTAAACTGACAATTTGTTAGACTTGTAAAATATTCAGTCTTAAGCGAGAGAATTTTTTTTTTCACTGATGAAACTGAATAAGAGGAGAAATTCAATTTTCTCACATATGTATAGATCTGTGAATTGAGGTAATACAAAGCAGATATGGTTTTTTAAAATACAAGCTAGACGTACTCTTGTACTTCTTAAGTTGTCTTGTTGTAGTTGGTAAAATTGATGCAGTTTTCACCTGATCTTTTTAGGAAATCAATACATTTGTAAGATGTATTTTAGCAGAAGGAATACCCTTCTACACAAGGTTGATCTTGTGCAGAATTTTCCTTTGATCTTCAAGCTGCGCTGACTGATTGAGCAGCTGAAAGATGTGAGGTGATTGCAGAACTGAAAACAATCTGATAGATATTCCATTAAGTATTGAAAGTTAGAGTTATGTATCACACATTGTTTAGAAAGTGCCAGTACAGAAAATTCTTTTTTATTTGTAAAATATTATCTTATAATACAAGATTCTTGAATGTGCCTCCCTGAACCCTGAAGTCCAAACAAATACAAAATTTTAAAATATAAATTTTGTAAGTACTTTTTAGTTCTTATAAAATGGTAGTTTGAGGGCACACATTAAATGTGGATTTCTGGACCTTACACTCAGAGATTCTGATTCAGTTGTTATGGGGTGATGTCTAAGCATCTATATTGTTTTTAAAAGCTCCACCAACTACACAACTATACACCAAATGTAACATTGTCTCTAATCAAATATTTTTCAAACATTAGGTTACTTCAGCACCAGTAGGAAAATAGAAGAAACAGAGATACCCAAACCCTGCCCAATTCTGCTAAATCAGATTTTCTGGGCTAAGAATACTGATATCGTTTTTATTAATAATCTCTACAGATTTTTCATGGTGTCCATCAAAGTTTGATAAACACTGATTTAATAATAAACTGTCGGGGGAGCGGGGAGGGATTGCATTGGGAGTTATACCTGATGTAAATGACGAGTTGATGGATGCTGACGAGTTGATGGGTGCAGCACACCAACATGGCACAAGTATACATATGTAACAAACCTGCACGTTGTGCACATGTACCCTAGAACTTAAAGTATAATAATAAAAAATAAATAAATAAGAAAAATAAGCCGTCTAATTTGGCTTTACCAGGGTCTTGATTGTAACCTATCTATAGTGACAAGAAATGTTCTATTGATACAGGAGTTAAGAAGAAATTATTTCGGAAGATTGTGAAGGTATAGAAGTCCTTGGTAAGGTTTTTCTTTTAATAAAAAAGTAGCCACAAATTATTTTCCTTTCTAACAAAGAACAGCCTGCAAAATTGAGTTGCAGACATAAATATCAGCAGTTGTGCCAATCATGTTCAAGATAGTGGATCCATCTTCCCTTCTCTTTGTCAGTCACATGTACAGTAAGGAGTAGACAAGATGGTGCTGATCAACTGGAATGTATATTCATATAATCAGATTAGGGTGAGGCAACCGGCCTTCCCCTGTGTGCTATGTAAACATCACATCTGATTGAACCAATCTGTAACCCTAAGTAAATCAGACACCACCTCCTATAGAGAGCGAGCTGTTTCTCTTTCTCCTCTCTTCTTCCTATTAAACTTCCACTCCTAAACTCCTCATGTGTGTCCATGTCCTAAATTATTCTGGCATGAGACAATGAACACTAGTGTATATACCCCAGATAATGTAGCTGCTTCATGTTGGGGACCTTGTCTGGGATACCAGGTACAACATTCATTGAAACAGTGAGTAGAGGAACGGACCCCAACTTTGCCCTTTCATTTTGAGGCTCTTAACATCCATTGTGCAATGAAATCAAACCAAGTACGGGGCCCCCTTCAGCCATTTAAAAATAATCAGCATGGCTGCGAGCCTTACAAGACTTGGGGTACAGGCTTACTGGGTAGAACATGGCGACTACCCCAGCACCAATAGGTTGCTGGGCATGTTGGCCAGGTTTGAACCAACTTCCTTTCACGTAAGACAGCCATCACGTGGGGCTGGAAAACGTCCTGGGAAAACTGAGGATTTCTACCTGGGGCTACCCCCTGGTGTTATTCAAAGGCTTCTGTACTAACCTCTGACTTCTTGATGGGGTGTCAGCAACAGGATCTCTAATTTTCCTACTGTAATATCCTCCTTTCCTCTCCATGACTGTCATATGTCTTATTTTCTCTGTGTACGCAATGTGCGGGAAGTTTTACAGTTCAAGGAAGTAATCTTGTTGGGCAAGTTCAGGGAATGTCATAGTTACTGCTGACATAGCTCAAGGGAAGGCGACTTTGTGATTTTCTAGAAACAGAGTGTCCCCCTTCACAGTGAGCATCAATCTCTGCCCTTGGGCTGAGGAGCACATGGATTTCCAGGTCAATGCCACCACCTAGTGGAATAAGGATCCTTTCCATGAGTCACATTGTCAGTCCTTTACTGAAACACCCTAGCTTCCCAATATGCTCCCCTTTTTGCACCTCTCAACTAGAAAGCAGGCTTTATGTTGCTTCTGTAAACCAGAAAATTCTGCCTTCAATGACTAGGAGTAAAATGTCCTACGAAGCCAAATTTTAGTCTCAATACTGTACCATCAGCAGGAAAATGGACCATTCGGTCACTACATACTTGTAAGGCGGGTATTCTGCCTCCAATTAGAAATAAAATCTCCAGCTAATTAGTAAGGGGATTTTAAGTTTAGAAGTTAACCAGAACCATTCTCTAAAGGTAAATGCTTTGGCACAAACCATAATAGCAGGATATAGAGCTCAAAACAGCACACTTCCTCTATTAAGGAGGGAAGTGCAACAGTTGCACAAATGCAACTGTCACATAGTCTCTCCTGAGATTCATTTTTTTCAAGGAGCAAGGCAGGTCACACAAGTCTAGGAAGTCAAAGGGAAGCTACAGGTGGAGGACTAGAGTCGCGTAGATAAGCATGACTAATCCTGATTGCTTAGTTCCTCTGGTTCCATGGCTGGGGTCACACCTGCAACCATCGGTAGTATATTTAAGAAGGTGCCCAGACCCAGGAACCAAGGAGGGAAAACAGCAGGGGGACATCCCCATTGTATTCTCCACCCTGGGTCACACCAAAAGGGAGATGGTAAGAGGGATGCCTTTTTCTTGCTTCTCTTTCTCGATAGGAAACAGACTATCTTCAGTCTGCACTCTTAGAGTGCAGTCTGAAGCAGGGGGACTCCTTTGACCTTGAGACTTTGAAGAAAAAGTGGCTCATTTTCTTTTCCACAAGGGCTTGGCCTTCTTACAAGATCTTTGCAAGCATTGCACAATCAACCCAGCTGTTTTAGCAGTCATATCACACATGCCTATAGAGAATGATTCTCCAAAATTAAAGAAACAACTTCTGGGGTAACCATCTGAGAATCCCCCTTATTTGGGGCCTCCTCAAGTTTCTTTCTCATAACAGGACCTCAGGAAATAAAGGCAGACCTTGGCCAATTTTCTGATGACCCTGATAATTTCATAGAAGCTTTTCAAAATTTAACTCAGTTGTTTAATCTCTCATGAAGGTATGTTAAGCTGCTCCTAAGCCAAACCCTAACTGCTGTGGAAAAATAGGAAGCTCTGCGGGGAGGAGAGAATTTAGGAGATGAGCAATATGTCTCCTATAGTAGGCCAAAAGGGAAAAGAGAATAGCGGGAAGGCAAAGAAATAAAGGAAACATAATTCCCTATAGGAAGAGAGGCAGCACCTCTTGACAACCCTAATTGGAATCCCCAGACTTTTCTGTGGTGTTTTTCCTTCTTCCATGGTTTAAAATGGCTTTTATTCCTTCCTTTATAATGTTCAAGCAAATTGGGAAAAACTAATTTTCTCAAACCTTAACGTGTTTGGCTCAGAGTTGAGCTGGGGGGAGGGGAACACAGAAGACTGACATGCTGGCAAAAAGGTAAAAATTTCTTACCAGTGGGGCTTTTGTGTTCTCTTTCCCTGTGCAAACTGGTAAAAGGGATAATAAGGATCATTGTTTACATTCTCTGTAAAGTTTTAATTAATGAAAAAGATTCATGAGGTTGGTCTTAAGCTGTAGCCAATCTGGTGTGCCTTGTGTGTCTTTCTATATGGTTCTGTCATAAGAAAGGGTATCTTAGGTTGGGATGCAGACCCAGGACCCCATAAGCCTTCCATTCAAGTCAGCCCAAAAAAAGGGTCAGTAACAAACTTGACTACAGGCCACCATCTTGTTTCATGTTCTTAGGAACATGACCTGAAACCACGTGGCAATACTTTTACAATGGTGGCTGTCTTCCTGTGCTAAGTCAGTTTCTGGGTGAGGGCCACAAAATCAGATAAGTCAATTTATTGATCTCTGTGGGGACAGCTACTCCACCAAGGGCAAGTTTACAAAATAAACAGTGATTTGAGAGCAGTTAAGGGAGGGTCAAAATCTTGTAGCCTCCACCTACATTATGCCTAAGCCATGGTTTTTAATTTTGTGGCTAGTTTCTTGATCTGGTCCCTAGGTAGGAGGGAAATACGTCTTAGAAAGGGGCTGTTATAATTTTGTTTTGAACTATGAACTTTAAACCAGGCTCCTCCCCAAATTGGTTCAGCCTATGCACGGGGTTGGACAAGAGCGGCTTGGGGGCTGAAAACAAAATGAAGTTGATTGGGTTGGATCTCTTTCACTGTGTCAGTCACAATTTTGCAATGACAGTTTCAAAAGCTGCTTATCATCCCTTTGAAAATACCTTGTATACTCGTGATTAAATCATAACTTAATTAAACCTTGTTGGTTTCACCTCTGAGCTATTGAACTTTTCAGTTCAAAAGCTGAGAATCTTAACAGCTTGGTGTAGCTAGAGTAGAGTAACAAGGGATTCAAAATGATTTTCTTAAAGAGTGCTCAGCTTAATTAAAAGTAGACATTCAAGTTATAGGGATATTTAAAAGGCCTTTGTTTTTCTCTTCTTGGATCTTGTTTTTCCAGAAAAAGATTTTTTTTCTTTTCAGTTAACTGAATAATTTTTCTCTACTTTTTTGTCTTGCCACTCTTAATGCACACAAGAGAGGCCCTAAGATAACTTCTGGTAGCCTAAGACTCCTTGGAAAGAAAAACAAACAAAAACCTCTGTTTTCCTCATTAAACCACAGGAATTAAAAGTAGATAGTTCCCTCTCAAAATCAAAGGTTCTGTTCTGTTTTGCATTGTGTTATCTGACAGTTTTTAGTTTTGAGGTATCAAATTACATCACATTATGAGAGAGCTATAGTGTGTAACAACCAAGTAGGAAATATGAAGTTGAATTTGAATTCATTCGCATTCACATTTGAAACAGAAGTATGCTCTTAGCCACCTGAAAAATATGGGAACAACCCCCCAATCCCCCGCCCTGGTCAAGAGATGAGACTCCCATGAGGGATGGGCTGATTACACAATAAGCCAACTGACCTTGGGTTGCCTTGCAATGAAGTGCATGGTAGAAACACTGCATTGTCTTCTCCCATAGTATCTCCCTCATTTTGGTGATCCAAGATCCAGTATATAATGGCACTCTTAATTTTAGGGATCTGTCTTTGACTTCAGCTGTGCCTGCTTATTATGCCCTAGAAATGCATGCTTTCCTGGCCCTGTTCCTCCAACGACTCCACCCTGAAACCAGTGATCCGATTAAGGAACTGGCAAATGAAAAATCTTATAAGTGCTGAATCTTCTGTTTGTGTCACTATATATATGTTGTGTGTAATGTCTTTAAAGAGTTCTAATTGATTGACTTAAGAAAAAATAAGCACTTAAATATCTTTTAGTTCATATGACTTTAATCTTTAAGAAATGAAAATAGTCTTAAGAATTATTGGTAAAATACAAGTGTCATCAAAATGCAAATAGGTGGTCTAAATCATACAACTTAGATACTAGGTTTGCTAAGTGTCCCAAGGTTGTATACTGCCTGCTTTACACATAGGTACGGTCTGGGACACATGGAGTTAGAAGCTTGAAGGAGTCAGAACTTATCTGCACTTCTGTCTGGGTCCTAGGCTCCACAGCTGATACATAATTAAAATCGCTTACAAGGTTTTTCACCAAAAGTAAAAGTTGCTAAGAGTTAACAGTGCAACATGTATTTGAGATCACTAAACAGTTTTACATGATCTCCCGCAGCTTGCAATAAACAAAAAAAGATGAGTAATGTAAAAATCTGGATTAGTATGCTAGTTCTGGGCAATTATCCCACAAACTCTGCCAGATAATGAAAGTGAGTAGGATGCCCATAACCCAGATGTTTCTTTGTTTGGGAAAATAAAACCAAGGAACTTCATAGACTTCCCAAAGGGAAATTCTGTATCTTGGCAAGTAAAATTTTAGATGGAAATAATATACTACATCTCCCTTGCAGTAATTGCTATACTCAATCTATTATTTGTAGTAGAACTTTACATGGGAGCACCTTCTAACTGAAATGTTGGACAGACTGTTTCTATTGCTATCATGTTTTGCTTAATTATTATCTTTATAGCTAGGATAATAGTAACCAACAAAAAGGAAGCCTGAAAATTTTACTATCACTGAATTGGCTAGAACATCTTATTGGGTTTGGTAATATGTGACAGCTTGGCTATGGAGAGAAGGTTATAAAGGAAAGAGATTTTATAAAAGAAAGGATCTCATGTGGTCAATACTTGTCCTAAAGAGAATAGTTGGTTGTTTAAAAGAGGGATGTTTAGGACAAGTCAGAAGGTTTAAGCATGTCTTAGATGGTCTGCAGAAGTCATTAAGGGGTTAATAATCGCAGGAAAGATTTAGCCAAGGTTAACACTAACGTTACTCTAACCATTCTAATCTAATTCCACTTACCCTAAAATAAATGTTACTTTTATATTAACATTTCAATATCTGGTGGAGGCAAACCATTGTTACAACCCATCAGAATAGCTGACAGCAATTAAACTCCAAATGGTGCTGCAGACAGAACCACACATGGATATGTGTTTCTTCCAAGGACCCTGATCGACCCCAAGAGGAATTCTAGATGCTGTTTCCCACATAATGGCTCTTTTCAGCAGGAAGTGGCCAGAAAGAGTTGTTGTCCAACACCCACTAACAGTAGTTAGGATTACCACTCCAGAGGGGAGAATGATACAGGAATTAAAAGCAAATTACTTAGGCAGATAGGGTACAGAAGTCCTTGGTAAAGTTTTCTTTTTGATAAAAAGTAACCCCTAATCATTTTCCTTTCTAATGAAGAGCAGCCTGTAAAATCGAGCTGCAGACATAGATACTGGCAGTTGTGTCAATCATGTTCAAGATAGCTGCACCATCTTCCCTTCTCTTTGTCAGCCATGTGTACAGTAAGGAGCAGACAAGATGGCACCGATCAACTGGAAAGCCCATTTGCATAATCAGATTAGGGTGGGGCAACCAACCTTCCCCATGCACTATGTAAATGTCACACTTGATCAAATCAATCTGTGGGCCCTATGTAAATCGGGTCCCACCTCTTCCACCTGGACTATAAAATCTGGTGCATCCATCACCATCTGGTCTTTTCCTCTCAGATACCCCTCTCTCTCTAGAGAGGGAACTGTTTGTCTTTCCCTTTTCGTCTTCCTATTAAACCTCCACTCCTAAACTCCTTGTGTGTGTCTGTGTCCTAAATTTCCTGGTGGGAGATGATGAAACCGAGGAATATACCATGACAATGTAACTGGCTCACTATTGGTGCTTATTTAATCTGAACCATCTACCTTTGGCTGCTAGAAAACACATCTTTATATTATATGAAGCTGTCTCTCTATCAATCAATCAATCTATTTGTCTAGCACCTCTTTGCTATCTATCTACTATGTATCTATGCACTATGTATCTATCTATCTATCTATCTATCTATCTAATCTATCTATCATCTATCTATCTATCTATCTATCTATCTATCTATCTATCTATCATCTATCTATCTAATTTTCACCTATTAGGACTATTTTTACCCCTTAATGTACATTGTAAGGCTTGTGAAGGTATTATTGTAGTGAAAATCCTTTTTCTATTTGTTTCCATGCGTCTATTCATTTATCAATAATTTGTTTGTTTATTTGTTGGTTCACTTTCCAACCTGTATAGAATAATAAAACCAAATAAGGCAAAAGAATGTTGCTATAGATGGAACTATGTATGTGGTTCTGAGAACAATGAGATCAATGATTTAGCATTTTAGGAAAATAAGCATCAGGACTTTTAGGACAATTCACTCAAGTATTTTGAAAGAATGAATGCAAATTTTAGTAGGTAGCAGCTTTTACTTTCACCATACCAAAAAACAAAACAAAACAAACAAACAAACAAACCCCCAAACCATGGCATTACTTTTACCATACAAAAATAATGGTTTCTTTTTACTACAAATAAATTACACAATAAAAAGGTTGCTCGTTTGTGTTTTAACTATTGCACGATGATGAAAGTACTTTATTTTTCCAATTTCAACGTTATAATTCAGCTGTTTGACAATTCATTATATTGTGAGAAGATTTCATCATTGAGCAATGAACAATCATTTTTACAACTCTTTTTTCTATAGTAATTGCTAAAGATGAGAGTCTTTGGCTCTTGGCTATTGAGCAATTAACTGAAGAAATTACTGATTTAAAAATCAAGCTAGATTCTATTGGTTCCCATTTTTGCAATAAAATTTTAAATATGTCTTTAAGAATTAAAAACATGGTACTAGAATTGATAATATCCTATACCTGTTATATGTGAATGTTGATTTATTTGTGGACTGAAACCTAAAAACAATTCTTAACACACAAGCTTTATAAAAACAGGTGATGCGCTAGATTTGTCTCTTAGGCCATAGTTTGACAACCCTTGCTCTAGAGGCTTGGCAAAGTTTTTCTGTAAAGGGTCAGATAGAAAATATTTTAGTTTTCCATGCCACATATATCTCTCTCACACATTATTCTTAATTCTTTAAAATTGTAAAAATCATTCAGATCCTAGGAAATTAAAAATTCAGACTGTAAGTTAGATTTGACCTGTGGACCATAGTTTGTGGCTTATTGAAGTGAGCCAAGAAATATTTTTAATTTGTAAATATTTATTAAAAAGAAGATGTATATTTTACAGAGACCCTAAATGGCTGGCAAAATCTGAAATATTTACTATCTAATCCCTTACAGAGAAATATTTGCTGACCCATGTTCTAGAGTGTAGGTCACATTTGTCTGATTCCTTGTATGTCAAATAATTTTGTATTTTATCCAGGACATTGTGAATGACATGTCAATAGGTTTTTTTTGTATTTCTTTGCCGAGTGCTGATAGTTGTTTCAATAGGAACAACTTGGTTCAACTTTAACTGCAAATTACCTGTTTTCAGAAGCAGCTCAAATATCAGATCAAGTTAATTTAGTTGGACTCCTGTCCCATGCTTGCAGGTTTCTTCATTGGAAAAGGTTTGTACGGTGTTTATAAACAATATTTGCTGCTTCCTTTTTTGGGTTTACTTTTTCTAGCTTGCTTTTTCCTGAGATTGTCCCTTCACTTTGTAGCCATCAAGGTATTGCTCCAAATTCTGACATACCCAGAAGACAGACTTTTTTCCCCCTAGCATTGTAGCCACTCTATGTAGCCACCAACCTTGCAGTCCTCATGCAAAAAAGCTGCAAAAATAGGAAAGGCTTTCTGGTGGCATACCCTTCTTTCAAGTTTTGATTCTTCTTCCAAATGTATCTTTTATAACTCCTAGGGCCTTCAGGTAGTTCCCCTCCACTCGTAATTTACAGTTGCTAAATAAATTGTAGTTGTTATTTGCAGGATGATAGTTCCAGCAGGAGCTTATCTTGCTATAACAGAAGGAGAAAATGTTTTAGTTCTTTGTTTTTAAAATTATATTAATTAACAATCTATTTTATCTTGGTTTCATTTCTTTTCTTGTCCTGCTCATGTATCACTGGGGATATATAATCCTTTAGCTATTGTGTCTCCTGTAGACATGATGTCTTTAGGGTGGCCATATGCCCTGGTTTGCCCACGACAACCGTATTTCACTTTTGTTCTGACATAGTTATCAGCAGTGCCTCCTGTCACTTCTAAATTTCCTTGATTTAGTGATATAATATATAGTCATTTTAACTATAACAATAAAATACTGCACTTTGAGAGCTTCTATTACTTGAAACATTTGTGTGGAACAATTATACATCTTAAGATCCAACAGGTCACTTTGAGATGTCATTTAACAACAATGTCATTCATGTGAAGTTGAGTTCTTATGAAACTAATTTTGTAGGAACTGCTGACTTCTTAGTTTTTGGTCACAAGGTTTTTCTTTCACCTCCAAGTTAAGAAGAGGTTTAAAGTAGAAAGTGCACCAGAAATTCACTCTCTGATTTTATTTCTTTCTAAATAGTTTAAAATATTCTTGAGGAAGAGTTTTGTTATTATCTTAGATATTTGTTTCTGTATAATGGAAATATATACTGCTCTGATGGTGATATATACCTTGTCTTTGTATGTGACTCAGCATGTAAGTTTTTAAAATACAATAAGCATTTCAATGTCATTCAACATTTTAATTTTAAAGGTCTGGATTTATCTTAGAATTTTGAAAATTTGTTTTCATTTATACTTTAATCATTATAAATGGAAACTGGAGCTTGAATATTGTTTATGCTTGGTACTAACTTTCAAGCCAATTAGTGTTTTTCTGCTTGCATGCTTTAAGCAATTAGACTTTGGTGTCAGACAGATTTAGGTCAAAATCCCAGCTTTGCCATTTTGTAGCTCAGTAACTTTAGGAAGTTCATATCCAAGACTTTCAGTTTCATTCTTTCAAAAGGCTGTTGTAAGAATTAAATGAGTTAAAAAAATGTTGTATCTATCATAGTGCCTGTTAATATAGTAAGTTTTAAGACATGGAGACTATTTTTATTATTAATGTGTATTTTAATGGGAATATAGAAGAAGAGATTCCTGGAATGCTTGCTCTAAATAATATCTTCCCAGAAGTTTTTTAATGAATATTCATCTTCTTTAAAATAAATTAAAAATATGACTCATTTAAAAGTAATTTATATTGGTTAAATATTATTTGTTCCAGGTCATGAGTAAAAGAAATAATTGTAATACTCCGAAGTAGTTTTAGTTTTCTTGGAGTGACAGTTCAATGTGTAGGAGAAAGTACATTTGTTATTCTGCAATGATATTAGATATTCTAAGAAGGTATGGTGAAAAGGTTCAATTATCAATGAAGACAGTCTGATTAAAGACTTGGTGCTCAGATAGCACCCATTGTTTATAACACAAAATGGCATTTGCCTTAAGAGTTATCACTAGATTTTAGAAGACATGGAATTTACAAATGTCCCTCTAGGGGAGTGGTGAATTACAAAGAGAATCTGACATTCTCTTCATTCATCTCCCCAGTCACCACATCCCATCTCAACTGACATTGGGTGTTACTTGATCAGCTTTATAGGAGGTAAAACACAGGTTTATCAGAAAGCCTATTTGCATATAGTGAGAATTTTGAGTATTAAAATATTTTATAAATAATAAAATATATTGCTCAAAACATTTTCTCTCACTTAATTTTCTTATGGGTCAAAGATGATAGTCCAGTTCATTAGATTTGCATTTAAAACGATACTTTTATGGTTAAAATACTCACTTCTATGCTAGAAAACTTAAGAAAAGCCTTAAGAATCTTTAAGAAAAGCCTTAATGATTAATGCTTAAGAAAAGCATTAATGTTCAATGGAGGCTGGTTGCAGTAGCTCATGCCTGTAATATGAAAGCTTTGGGAGGCCTAAGTGGGTGGATCTCTTAAGGTCAGGAGTTCAGGACCAGCCTGGGGCAACATGGGGGAACCCCTGTCTCTACTAAAAATACAAAAATTGTTCAGGCATGTTGGTGAGTACCTGTAGTCCCAGCTCCGCAGGAGGCTGAGGCCTGATAATTGCTTGAACCCCGGCCATGGAGGTTGCAGTGAGCCAAGATTGTTACCACTGCACTTCAGCCTGGGCAACAGAGTGGCACTCTCTCTCAAAAAAATAATAGCCTTATGTGTCATGTGTCATAAATAAAAAATAGATGTTGGTTATTAGTAGAAATTAAATACACAAAATTGAAATGTGTGTGGTAACAATAACTATTTTCCAAAGGGATTTATCTTATTGATATTGTCATTGTATCTGTCTTTTTCTAGAAGTTTCAAGTTAAGCATTTGTCTATGGTTATTTCATTACCAATTATTGATTACTATATTACAGCATAGATTGCACTGTATAGGAAAAAGCCAAAGTGCCCCAAACAGTTTATCAGCACAATTTGCAGTAATTATCAGAGCCAAAAAGATGGCTTAATTAACCTAGGCAAGAACTTATTTTACTCATTTGAATGCTATAATCATTAGGCCAAATCAAACTAACTGCTTACATAGATGTTGTTTTCTCAGTTAAAACTTTCATATTTTGGCTGGGCACAGTGGCTCATGCCTGTAATCCCAGCACTTTGGGAAGCCAAGGTGGGTGGATCACAAGGTCAGGAGATCGAGACCATCCTGCCCAACATGGTGAAACCCCGTCTCTACTAAAAATACAAAAATTAGCTGGGCGTGGTGGTGGGTGCCTGTAATCCCAGCTACTCAGGAGGCTGAGGCAGGAGAATCGTCTGAACCTAGGAGGCAGAGGCTGCAGTGAGCCGAGATCAGTGCCATTGTACTCCAGCCTGGGTCATAGGGCAAGACTCTGTCTCAAAAAAAAAAAAAAAAAAAAAAAAAAAATCGTATCTTGGCCAGGTACGGTGGCTCACCCCTGTAATCCCAGCACTTTGGGAGGCCGAGGTGGGTGGATCACAAGGTCAGGAGATTGAGACTATCCCGGCTAACACAGTGAAACCCCATCTCTACTAAAAATACAAAAATATTAGCCAGGTATGGTGGCGGGTGCCTGTAGTCCCAGCTACTTGCGAAACTGAGGCATGAGAATGACATGAACCCAGGAGGTGGATCTTGCAGTGAGCCGAGATCGTGCCACTGCACTCCAGCCTGGGTGACAGAGTGAGACGCCGTCACAAAAGAAAATAAAAATCATACCTTTATGTGCTTATAGTGGGCTAATAATGACCTCTCAAATATGTCCATGTCCTAATTTCCTGAATCTGTAAATGTATTACTTTACATGGGAAAAGAGACTGTGTATGTGTTTCTTTATGATGACTTATTTGTTTCTAGGAATTTATCAATTTCTTCTAGTTTATCCAGTTGTTGCCATATAATTTTTCATTGTAGCCTCTTATGATCTGTTGTATTTTGTGGTAGCAATCTTTGTCTGTTTTTTCATTGAGTTGTTTGTTGTTGAGTTGTAGGAGTTTTTTTAATATATTCTGGATGTTAACTACTTATCAGATAAATAATTTGCAAATATTTTCTCCCATTCAGTCTGTAAGTAGGTAGTCTTTTCAATTTTTTGATAGCGTACATTGATGTATAAAAGTTCTTAATATTGATATGGTCTAATTTATCTATTTTTGATGTTGTTACTGTCTGTGCTTTTGGTGTCACATTAATATCTGTAGTTTTACCTTTAAAGTTTTGTTCTTTGATCAAATTTTCATTACATGGTGGTCAGCCAGGTTGCTTGCACCTTAGCCATTAGAAGCATCAATTCATAAGCAGAACATGGAACCCTGATAGTTGGAAGAGAACATCTGTTTTGCTCACCCTGACTCCATCAATCCATGGTAGAGATGAGTTTGGATACCCACAGCTGCATTCTAAGGAAATGAGGGGTGGAAATAAGCTAATGGCTGAAATGGTCTGAAATTAACAGCAATTTATAAGCAATGTTTTCCCCTGGAAGCTGCAAGCAAGTGTTTACATAAACTTCAGCATTCCAAAATAATCACGTCAGACCATTTCTGCCAGCATAGTTGTTTTCCAGGTAAAGAGACAGATTCCTGGCACTTGCTACTCTACCATCTTCACTGACATCACTCTTTGTGACTGAGATATATATATATATACACACACACACACACACACACACACACACACACACACACATATACACACACACACACCTGCATATGTACTCCCTGAATCTAAAAGTTAAAAAAGGAAACATATATATACACATATATATACACATAAGATATATACATATATACACATAAGAAAACATATATACATAAGAAAACATATATACATAAGAAAACATGTGTGTGTGTGTGTATATAAATATATATAACTTTTTTAACTTTTATTTTAGATTCAGGGGGTACATATGCAGGTTTGTTACCTGGGTATATTGCATAATGCTGAGGTTTGGGTTATGAATTCTGTCACCCAGGTACTGAGTATAGTACAAAGAAATTAGATTTTTAAACCTTGACCTCTCCCCCACTCCTCCTTCTAGTAGTCTCCAGTGTCTATCGTTGCCATCTTTATGTCCATAGTTCCCAGTGTTTGGCTCCCATGTATGGGTAAGAACATATGGTATTTGGTTTTCTGTTCTGGTGTTAATTCAATTAGGATAATGGCCTCCACCTACATCTGTGTTACTGCAAAAGACATGATTTCATTCTTTTTTATGAGTGCATAGTATTCCGTGGTGTATCTGTACCACATTTTCTCTATCCAGTCCACCACTGATGGACACCTCGGTTGATTCCATGTCGTTGCTATAGTGAATAGTGCTATGATGAGTATGTGAGTCTTTTTGGTAGAACAATTTGTTTTCCTTTGAATATATAGTCAGTAATGGGATTGTGGGTTCAAATGGTAGTTCTTTTTTAAGTTCTTCGAGAAATCTTCAAACTGCTTTTCATAGTGGCTGAACTAATTTATATTCTTACCAGCAGTGTATAATTATTCCCTTTTCTCTGCAGCCTCACCATCATCTGTTGTTTTTTGACTTTCTAATGATAACCATTGTGACTGGTGTGAGATGATATATCATTGTGGTTTTGATTTGCATTTTCCAGTATCTAGGTAATTTATATCAACTTAAGTAATACAAAGTATTTTCTTTAGTTTGAATTTAATCCCCATCTTGGTACTTTGTACAAAAAGGCTTTAATTATTTCGTTTAACCATTCATAAACAGGTAAGATGGCCTCCTTTGTTCCAAAAATGGTACTTTGTGTCATTCTATATGCCACAAATAACAAAATAGTCTTGAAATGTGTATTACTTTAGACAATAGCCAATTAATAATCATGGCCAATTAAATGAGAATATATTAGATAGGTATTGCTAGGTGAATTTGATGTCACAAATAAATCGAATTGACAAATTTTGGAATTTGTAAATTTTTTATCAGCTTCATGTGAAGGATATTAAATATCAGAGACTAGGTTCACAGGAACCCTAACCTGATAGTCAGCAACAGTAGCAAAGTCACCACCAATTTGGTTGAGATGTAACCTTTAATATGCCAGCATGAAATGCATTTATAATGCAGTGTGTACTGAAGTAAAAAATTTAGGAACATTTTTGTTGAAAGTAAGTCTTACTATAGCTACTACTTAGCTACTATATCGCTAAAGGCAGGTTTTCTTATATTTTATATTTCCGTATGTTTTGACATAAATAAACTAATCTCAAGTGGACAAAATTCTGCAAACAAGTAAATTTTCTTGATACCATGGACATGATGACAATCAGAATTCATAATTCAGAACTGATTAATCTATCGTTTAAAAATTGGTTATTGTTTTAGTATCTTTTTCAGATGTTAGTTGCATAAATTCCCATGCAGTTTTAGAGAAGAGACTATAAGAAACTGTAAGAAATAAGTGGCTAGAAAAAATATTTTAAAAACCTAGAGTTGGGTAATTACTTATATTTTAGACACAATTTCTTTTAGTTTGAAGATGTGTTTACCCCTTGTTACTATTTCTATTCTGTTAACATTGTGTGTTCATTTGTCACTTTGAAGAACCAATTTAAAATATAGGTAGGTTTCTATAACCAATAATGATGAGTTTCAATTTCCCTTGTTTTATGTCTATGCTATGGAAACTGAGTATAACTGTTTGAAGAATATGTGGTCTTTAGGGAATTATTTACATTATAGATATTCAAAAGAATAGAGATAATTATTTATTTTATTTTTAGAGGATGTGTAATAATTACACATATTATGGAATACAGAGTGATATTTTAATACATGTATGCCATGTTTAATAAATTCAGAGTGATTAGCATATTCATCACCTCAAAAATGTATCTTTTTTGTTTTGGAAGCATTCAAAACCCTCTCATCTAGCTTTCTGACATTCTTCACAGGAAGAGAATAACAATTCTAAAATTAATATGAAACCACAATTGCTTTAGCTTTAAAGAGCTAAAGTAATTCTGATAAAAAAGAAAAAGGTTGGAGGCATCACATTACCAGAGTTCAAAATATACTACAAACTATAGTAACCAAGACAGTGTGGTACTGGTTTAAAAGCAGACACATAGGCAAATGAAAGAGAATAGAGAATCCAGAAATAAATCCTTATATTTATAGCCAACATATTTTTGACAAAGGCACCAAGAACATTCACTGGAGAAAGGAGAGCCTCTTCAATAAACAGTGCTGGGAAAACTGAATATCCATAGGCAGAAGAGTGAAACTAGGCCAATATCTCTCAACTTATGCAAAAATAAACTCAAAATGGATTGAAGACTTAAATCTAATACCAAAATGTATAAAACTACCAGAGGAAAACATAGGGGAAATGCTTCAGGACACTGGTTAAAGATTTTATGGGTAAGATTTCAAAATCACAGGTAACAAAAACCAAAAAATATTTAAGTAAGACTATATGGAATTAAAATGTTTCTCCACAGCAAAGGAAACAATTGATAGAGTGAAGAGACAATCTGTAGAATGAGAAAAAAATCTTCAAATATTTTGACAAGAAACAAATATCTAGGATATAGAAGGAACTCAACTCACAGAAAAAATCCAAATAATCCTATTAAAGATCGGCAAAGGATATATATAATTATTTGGTCATCATTAATCATCAAGGAAAAGCCAATAAAAACCATAAGGAGATATGATCTCATCACTGTTAGAATGGCTATTATCAATGGATAAGAAATAATAAATGCTGGTAAGTATGTGGAGAAAAGGAAATTGTTATACGCTGTTGGTAGGGCCGCAAAAAAGTACAGCCTTTAGGGAGAACAGTATGGAGGTTCCTCAAAAAACTAAAAATAGAACTACCATACAACCCAGCAATTCCATTACTGGGTATTTATCCAAATGAAAGAAAATCAGTATATTAAAAAAAATCTGCACCTTCATATTCATTGCTCATAGCTAAAATATGGAATCAACCTAACTGTCCATCAATAGATGACTGGACAAAGGAAATATAACACATGCACATATGAAATAGTATTCAGCCATAAAAAATGAAATTCTGTCATTTGTGAAATATGGATAAGCCTAGATAATTAAGCAAATTAAGCCAGGCACAGAAAGATAAATACCCCATGTTCTCATTCATATGTGGAAGCTAAAAATGTTGATCTAATAGAAGTAAAGAGTAGAATAGTGGTTACTAGAGACTGGGAAGGGTAGTCAACCATCTTCTAGGGCAAAGTTTTGAATATAGAATATTGACTTTATTCAGAATAGAAATAGAGGAAAATTCCAATAATTCTATACCTTAGCACAACCATTTTTATTGTACAAAGTTATTTTTAAATTTTTTTTACACAGAGAAGAATATTTGTCAAGTAGACTGGACACACACACACACGCACATACACAATTTTGTATCCTGTTTAATCCTTTGTGATATTGCATCAACAGGATATTTGCATGTCATCACTTATTTTCCATTAAGTATCATTTTAATGATATATAATTGATATTCTCTCTGTATGCAAAGATCTTCCCTCCTAGCATCATATAGAGGCCACGTCCTCTATATCTTTCAAGGTTTAGCTCACATGTTAATTCCTCGATAGCTTGTGTATTAATCTGTTCACATATATAAACAAAGACATACCTGAGACTGGATTAATTATAAAGACAAATTTAATTGACTCACAGTTCTACATGGCTGGGAAGGCATCAACATCATGGTGGAAGGTGAATGAGGAGCAGTGTTACGCCTTTCATGGTGACAAGCAAGAGAAGAATTAGTGCCCAGTGAAGTGGGAAGCCCCTTACAAAACCATCAGATCTTGTGAGAACTAACTTGTTATCATGAGAACAGGATGGGGGAAACTGCCCTCATGATTCGGTTATCTCCACCTGGTCCCTTCAACAACACATGGGGATTACAGGAACTACAATTCCATATGAGACTTAGGTGGGGACACAGTCAAAACATATAAGCCTGTCCTCACCAATCTTTTTGAAATGGAACACTTCCCATTTTTGGGTCTCTATATCAGACTTTGCTTTAATATTTATGTGGCACTTACTTTCTGAAATTAATTTATGTGTTTTCTCATTTGTTCTGTTTTTCCACTAGAATGCAAACTTGATTGAGCAGGATTTTTATTTATATTACTCAAAATTGTATCCTCAATGCCTGCCTGCAAAGAATTTGCAACAGATGAACAATTCAATAACTACCTGCTCAATAATAAATTAATGAGTTGTTCAGGGTAATGATGCCAGATTTTGATACTTTGATTCTTAGTAAAGTTCTTTCTGATGGACCACCTTAGCGTTCTTTAACTTGAGAGACAAGTTTCTTTCTCCTTTTCCAGGGTTCTTCTTGTGTTTTCACCAAGGGTAACAGCAGGGCAAGGGGAGGTTGCCCAATACACTGCACAATGTGGAAGACCCTGCTTGGCCTCTTAGAGGTGGAATAAGATGGTGGAAGAGAAGGCTCCACTGATTGTCCCCCAGTTAAATAACTATTTACACAAGAAAGCACCTTCATAAGAGCAAAAAATTTGGTGAACACTAACAGTACCTGGTTTTAACTTTTCATTGCTGAAACATGCAGTGAAAAAGTAGGAAAAAACGGTCTTGAATGGCTGATGCCAACCCTTCCCAACCCCTTAGTCATTATCACTTGGTGCAGAGAGCATTTCTGTGTGTTGTGGGAGGGAGAGCATATCAATCATGATACATTGAACTCAGTGCTATCCTGTTAGAGTGGAAAGGAAAACCAGACCAAACTCAGCTAATGACCACCCATAGAGGCAGCATTTAAGTGAGCCTTGTGAGAGGGGAATTGCCCATCCTAGCAGTCAGAACTTGAGTTCCCACAAACCCCGTCACCACCAGCTACAGTGCTTTGGGGCTCTGAACAAACTTTAATGGCAGGCTAGGCCACAAGGACTACAATTTTTAGGCAAGTCCTAGTGCTGAACTGGGTTCAGACCCAGCAGATCAGGGAGTAGGTGATGGGACGTGATCTACTGGACACCAGCTGGGGCAGCTAAGGGAGTATTGGCATTACACCTCCCCTAACCCAACTGCACACTCGCAGATACAAAAGAGACCCCTACCTTCCACTTGATGAGAGGAGAAGGAAGACTGGGAAGGACTTAGTCTTGTATCTTGAATACCAACTCAGCCACAGCAGAATAGGGCACTGGTCACGGTTGGTGAAGCCCTCATTCCAGACCCTAGCTCTTGGATAACATTTCTAGAGCTACCTTGGGTCAGAAGGGAACCTGCTGCCTTAAAGGGAAGGACCCAATTGTAGCAGCATTTATCACCTGCTAACTGAAGAGCCCTTGGGCCCTGATTAACCAGTGGCGATATCCAAGTACTACATTGAGGGCCTTTATTAGCCTCTGAGACTTGCAGGCTTCAGGTGAGACTCAGCATATTCCCAGGTGTGGTAGCCACAAGCAAAAACTGCTTTTGCTTGAGAAAAACAGAGGGAAAAGCAAAGGGAACTTTGACTTTAACCTTAGGTACCAGCTTGGCCACAGAGTGGTTCTAGGACTTGGCTCTTGGACAGCATTCTGGTCCTGTTCTGGGCCAGAGGGGAGCCCACTGCCCTGAAGTGTGAGTCTTAGGCCAGGTAGCATTCAGCACGAACTGACTTAAGAGCCCTTGAACCTTAATGGAGCATTGGAAGTAGTCTGTACTTCCAAGAAGGCAGTACTCCCCATGGACCTGTGTGGTTATGGCTGTGAGGTGAGACTTCTCTGGGAAAGGGAAGGGAGGAGTGGGAAGGACTGAATCTTATGGTTTGAGTGCCAGCTCAGTGGCAGTACAATAGAACACCTGGTACATTTCTAAGGTTTTTGACTCAACTCTCTAACTCCCATACAACAACTCAGGACCCACCTGGAGCCTGTGAGAACTTGCCACCCCGAAGGGAAAGACATAGGACTAACTGGCTTTGCCAACTTCTGATTGTAGAGGCCCAGGACCTTGGGAAAACATAGTCTGTAGCCAGGGAGTGGTTATAGCAGACAGTGGGCAAGCCCCAGTGCTGTGCTGGCTTCGGGTGTGACCCAGTGTGGTCATAGTGGTGGTGGCACCAGGGTTCCTTGTGTCACTACACCACCAGTTTTAAGTGTCTCAGAACAGAGAAAGAGAGAGACAGAGAGAGAGAGAGAGAAAGAGAGAGAGAGAGAGAGCCTCCATGTGTTTGGAAAGAAGGAAGGGAAGAGAACAAGAATCTCTGCCTGATAATTCGAAGAATTGTCTTAAATCTTGTCCAAGACCATGAAGGCAATACCTCTAGAAGTAAGCAAGAATGACAGCATTACTGGGCTTGAGTGCCTTGTAAAACAGGTCTAACTTAGATTACAATACTAAACTCCTTTAGAAAATCTGGAAAGCTTTCCCATGAAGAAGGAATACATGCAAACTCAGACAGTTAAGATTATAACAAATAACTAAGTCTTCAATGCCCAAACACAAAGATGTACAAGTATCAAGACAATATAGGAAACATGACCTCACTAAATGAACTAAATAAGGCACTGGAGGCCAATCCTGGAGAAAAAGAGATATGTGACCTTTTAGACAGAAAATTCAAAAGAACCATGTTGAGAAAACTCAAAGAAATTCAAGATAAGATAGAAAAGGAATTTAGAACTCTATCAGATAAATTTAACAAAGCGATTGAAATAATTAAAAAGTATCAGGCAAATATTCTGGAGCTGAAGAATGCAATTGGCATACTAAATAATGCATCAGAGTTATCAAATGTATGTGATAGATATTTACAGAACATTTTGTTCAATGGCTGCAGAATACACATTCCTTTTTTTTTGGCACATGGATCATTCTTAAGGATAGACCTTATGTTACATCACAAAACAACTCATAAGACATTCAAAAAATTCAAAATTATATCAAGCATCTTCTATGACCACAATGGAATAAAACTAGAAATTAATCATAAGAGGGGTTTTGGGAACTATACAAATATATGGGAATTAAGCAATATGCTCCTGAAAAACCAGTGGGTCAATAAATACATTAAGAAGGAAATTGAAAAATTTTTTGAAACAAATGATAATGGAAACACAACATATCAAAAACTATAGTATACAGCAAAAACAGTACTAAGAGGGAAATTTATAGCTATAAGCACCTACATCAAAAAAGAGCTACTCGGGAGGCTGAGGCAGGAGAATGGCGTGAACCCGGGAGGTGGAGCTTGCAGTGAGCTGAGATCCAGCCACAGCACTCCAGCCTGGGCGACAGAGCGAGACTCCATCTCAAAAAAAAAAAAAAAAAAAGAGGAAAACCTCAATAAACAATTTAATGATGCATCTTCAATAAAAGAGCAAGCCAAACTAAATATTATTAGAAGAAAATAAATAAAGATTAGAGCAAAATAAATGAAATTGAAATGAAGAAATTAATATAAAGGATCAATGAAACAAAAAGCTGTTTTTTTTGAAAAGTTAAACAAAATTGGCAAGCTTTTTGTCAGACTAGGAAAAAAAGAGTGATCCAAATAAATAAAATCAGAAATGAAAAAGGAGACATTACAACTGTTACTTCAAAACTTCAAAGGATCATTAGTGTCTACTATGAGCAATTATATACCAACAAATTGGAAAACCTAAAATAAATGGACAAATCACTAGACATGTGCAACTTACCAAAATTAAACCATGAAGAAATCCAAAACCTAAACAGACCAATAATAAGCAATGAGATCAAAGCCACCATACAAATTCTCCAGTAAAGACAAACCTAGGACCCAGAGACTTCAATGCTGAATTTGAATCAACATTTAAAGAATAACTAAGCCAGGCATGGTGGCTGACACCTGCAATCCTAGCATTTTGGGAGGTCTCAAGACACATCAAGAAAACTACAGGCCAACATCTCTGATGAATATTGATGCAAAAATTATCAAAAAATACTAGCAAACAAAATTAAACAATACATTAAAAAGATCATTCATCATGACCAAGTGGGATTTATCCCTGGGATGCAAGGATTGTTTAATATACACAAATCAATCAATGTAATACATCATATCAACAGAATGAAGAACAAAAACCACTTAATCATTTTCATTGATGTTGAAAACACATTTGATAAAATTCAACATCCCCTCATGATAAAAACCCTAAAAACTTTGGTGTAGAAGGAACATATCTCAACATAATTAAAACCACATATGACAGAACCACAGCTAGCATCATACTGAATGGGGGAAACTGAAAGCTTTTCCTTTTAAGACCTGGAACACGACAAGGATGCCCACTTTCACCACTGTTTTTCAACATGATACTAGAAGTCCTAGCTAGAGCAATCAGAGAAGAGAAAGATAGGAAGGACATCCAAATTGGAATGAAAAAAGTCAAATTACCATTGTTTGTGGATTATATAATCTTATATCTGGAGAAATCTAAGATTCCACATGAAAATTAATAGAACTGATAAATTCAGTAAAGCTTCAAGAGCAATCTCTCTCACAATATACAAAAATCAAATCACACTGGATTAAGGAGTTAAATCTAAGATCTCAAAGTATTAAACTGCTACAAGAAACCATTGGAGAAAATCTTCAGGACATTGGTCTGGGCAAAAATTTATTGAGCAATATACCACAAGCACAAGCAAACAAAGCAAATATGGACAAATGAGATCACATCAGTTAAAAAAGCTTCTGAACAGCAAAGGAAACAATCAACAAAGTGAGGAAGCAACCCACAGAATGGGAGAAAATATTTGCAAACTACTCATCTGACAAGGGATTAATAACCAGAATATATAAGGAACTCAAACAACTCTAAAGGGAAACATCTAATAATCCAATCGAAAAATATGCAAAAGATCCAGATAAACATTTCTCAAAAGAAGACATACAAATGGCAATAGGCTTATGCAAAGATGCTCAACATCATTGGTCATCAGAGAAATGCAAATCAAAACTACAACGAGATAACATTTCACCCCAGTTAAAATGGCTTACGTCAAAAAGAGAGGCAATCACAAATGTTGGCAAGGATGTAGAGAAAAGGAAACTCTCACACACTGTTGATGGGGATGTAAATTTGTACAACCACCATGGAGAATAGTTTGGAGTTTCCTAAAAAACACTAAAAATAGAGTTATCATGTGATTCAGTAATCCCACTGCTGGGTATATACCACCCCCCTCACAAAGGAAATCAGTATATTCAGGACATATCTCCACTCCCATGTTTTTTTGCAGCACTATTCACAACAGCTAAGATTTAGAAGCAACCTAAATGTCCAGCAACAGATAAGTAAAGAAATATATATATAGAGAGAGTACTATTCAGTCATAAAAATGAGATCCTGTCATTTGCAAAAACATGAATGGAACTGGAGATAATCATGTTAATTGATATAAGTCAGGCATTGAAAGACAAACATCATATGTTCTTACTTATTTGTGGAATATAAAACTCAAAACAATTGAACTCATAGACATAGGGAGTAGAAGGATGGTTACTAGAGGCTGAGAGGGCAAGTAGGGAGTTAAGGGAAAGGTGGGAATGTTTAATGAGTACAAAAAGATAGAATGAATAAGACCTACATTTGATAGCAGAACAGAGTGACTATAGTGAATAATAACTTAATTTTACAATTTAAATTAATGAAAAAGTATATTTGCATTTTTTGTAACACAAAGGATAAATGCTTGAGGAGATGGATACCCCATTTTTCATAATGTGATTATCATGCATAGCATGCCTGTATCTAAACATCTCATGTAGCCCATAAATACATACACCTGATATATACCTACAAAGATTTAAAAAATTGTGTAAATGAAGAGAGTAGACTACATGTATAAAAACACCATTTAATTTATGTTGGCTTTAAGAATAACTTCTTAGCACTCTTCTTGAGGCAAAGGTCACTTCCAGAGTTAGTGACAATTCTAGATTCTATCAACTGACCTGAGGCTACTTGGATCACAGCAGTCAGTGCACTGAGCTCCTTAATTCTGAATTTTGGGAACATTATTAGGAGAAATAAGAAATGATGATTTTTAAAATTTCAAATAACTATTTCTCTTCTGCCCAACTCATGTTCTTGGTCATCACATAATTAGAGATGGTTTTAAAATTTTCAGTAGACTTAAATATACTTGTCCGTGATATAACAACTGATAGAAGCAGATTCATCTCCAAATGCTACAAGTTTAGTAAGCTCCTCCATGCAACATAGTCATTTCTTTTGTTTTTATAAATAAATACTCTGTAAAAGGTAAAAAGTCTTTCCTTCCTTCCTTCCTTTCCTTCCTTCCTTCCTTCTTTCTTTCCTCCTCCTCCTCCTTCTTCTTCTTCCTCCTGCTCCTCCTCTTCTTCTTTTTTCTCTCTCTCCTTCCTTCTTTCTTGCTCTTGATCTTTCTTTTTCATTTTTTTTGACTCATGGGGAAATGGACATTTACAAAGGTTAATGAAATTATCACTAATCATAACATAACCAGAATACTAAGCATCATTGAAATCTAAATGTAGGATGTTTCCCAAATGGTCCTCTCCTTTGTCTAACAAGATAGGTCCTTATATGCATTATCAAATATTATTGTCCTACTCGGTTGCTTATATCTAATCTATTCTATAGTAGATTGAAGAACAAAATTTAATTGATCCTCTTTGCCGAGTATAATGTTAAGAAATACAGCTACAGGAAGGTATATATTTGACCTAATATAATGATGGAATTTAAAGTTTAATATGAGTTTCATATGAGAAGAAGACAGCAATTTGGACTTCAATGTTCAGAAGATTAAAAGTCAGAACAATGGCAGTGTCAGAGGGCAAAACTAAGTCAAATACTTTCTTAAAGTAATTTCTTCCCTGGGAATAAGATTTTAGGTGAAAAATTTAGATGTGCTAATTTAGAATTAATTATATCTAATTACTCTTTACATTATTATATATAGTTTATATTGACATAATTTATTATCCAAATTGGAACCATTTTAAAAGTAAAATGGCAAAGGTCAAATGTCATATCATATGGGATACTGGGGCTCCTTACTGTGTATTTATTCTGCTGTTTTGATGCTTGTAGGATGTTAAGAAACATTTATTCTGCTGTTTGGATGCTTGTAGCATGTTGAGAAACATTCTGAGTGACATATCTATTTTACATCCACTTCTAACTCAACGGCTTATCTCCTTCTCATTATGTTTCCCCCACTTAAGTAGTCACATCATGGCATGATAACAGCCATTCAGAGCTAGCACTAGCCAATGCTTTCATCTCTCCCACACCTCTCTGATTAGAAAATAGATGCATTTCCTATCACTAAAGCATTTTGCTTTCATTTGTTGGATATAAACACACTGGAAACAGAAAATGACATATAACTTGAACTGATGATCTGTTTTTCTGTTAGTAAGAGCTGAAAATATACCACTTCTAGATATTCATTAGAATATAAAAGCAAATGCTGATATTTTAAAACACCTAACAGTCTATCACTATCCTCCAAGGTTCAAACCTCATGAAAGTTCCATTTCTTTCGCAGTTAATAATTCATTTCAGTCTTTATAGAGAAGGAACAAGGGATGACTAATTTACAAATGCACATTGATCTCTCATCTAAATATGTGCTGACTGAGAATTGAATATTTTTAGTCTAATGAACATATTATTCAGTCAAAAGTGATTTACTTCTATGTTACTAGTGAATTTCCTCAGTCTATTTGAACAGTGTCATTCAAATACCAATTTTGTAATAATAAAAATCATAAGTAATTTAGTATTTTTGTTCTTAGGCATACTCCCATCTCAATGTCCAGTTTCAGAGAGGAACTAAATGAGGTTTCATGGACTTTCCCCATCGAGAGAAGACGAATTTAGGATGCAGCAACTGTAGTTCAGAGCTCCCACCATTAATGCTACATGTGGAAGAAAATACTGCAATATTCTACCCTTTTTCTATGCCCAGTCTCCAATTTGAGCAATAAAATATTTGAAAAGCTAGAGGCACTAAAATTACATACACTTAATTGAGTCAGGAGCAACAAGAAGATTCTTTTTCTCCATAAGGTGTAGGCTATATATTTTCCTGTTTAACAAGTGGCCCAGTCTCTGGAAAATAAGTGGTGTTCAATAAACATTTTAAAAATAAATTAGTGAACCTCAATAATCTAGAAACCAAGAGACAATATGAGAACCGATTGATGATGGTTGAGCACCTGAAATTGTGAAACAACCCAGAGATTATTCTAAGCCCCCTCTGAGCGGGAAGAAGTCATTCGGAGGGACTGCACATACAGAAGTGACTTTTCTTCCTAATTAACGTATTATGCCTCATAGAATGAATGGAGAGTTGCTACTATTTAATCTTGTCTATTTTATCACTGTATTTGTTGATCCTGGCTGCCATAAAAAATACCATAGTCAGGATTGCTTAAAGACGAGAAATTTATTTTATCTCAGTTCTGAAGGCTGAAATCCAACATCAAAGTGTCAACAAATTTGGTATCTTGTGAGGGCTCTCTTCCTGGATTGCACAGCTGCCTTTCTGATGTGTTCTCACATGACCTTTCCTCAGTGCATGCATATAGAGTTGGGTGAGGAGAGATCACTTCCTTTACTAATAAGGCAACCAGTCCTATCAGGTTAGGGCACAATGCTTATAACTTCATTTAACCTTAATTACCCCATAAAAGCCCTATCTCAAAATGTAGTGACAATGGGGAATAGGGCTTCAACATATGAATTTTGAGGGGACACAATTCAGTTCATAGCAATCACATGTTCCTAGAGTCATCTAAAAGTCCTGCAGATTCTATTAATAGCCACATTCTTCCTCTACAACCAATTCATCTTCTACAGTGCAATCATTACAAGGGTTTGGAATTCAACAAATATGATTAAATGCAATAGTTCATGATGATACATAAAATATCTTTGGATAATGTCAGGAGGCAAATTCACTATTTTTATAACTGGAAGAAGGTTAAAAAAACAAACATTTATCTTGCTTTTCTTGTATAAACTATATCTTAGCATAAGCCTATAACTGATGAGTGAAGTATCTTCATAAAATATTTTGGGTTATATTTAAAAATAAATAATATAATTGGAATATAACTAATGTCTAGTCCTTGTTACATCACAGTCTTTCTGGTGACCAGTCTTCATCTGACAGCACACCAAGAGACCCCTCATCAGAACACAGACGATTTTATCAACCCAGGAAGTCACAAGGGTTTAGGAGCTCTATGCTAGGGACTAATGTTAGAGATCAATATATCTACTTCTTATTATTTCACAATGTGCATCATCAGGAAACTATACAGTAACACCTATGATGTATTCCTTTAAAAAGTTTATGTTTTTTCATATAAAAACAAATATACAGAAAATACAGTGGCAGAGAAACACTGCAGTGGTAGATGTACTTAGAAAAATCTAGACTATGGAAAGCTTTATGGGACAAATTACTTGACCCATCAACAAATAAATTGCAAGTAAAAATAAAGGGGTGAGGATGTATAGATTATATGTAAGGCAAAAAAAAAGCCCAGTGAATTGAAATTTACGGACAATATTTGGATCCTGATACAAACAAACTGAAATAAATTAGGTATTCAGAGAAATGTGAACATGGACTATTATTGATGAAGTTAGCAATTATTATAAACTTTAAGTGTGGTAATAGCATTGTGTTTATGATTACAAAAGCATCACTGTCTTTAAAGATACACACTGAAAATATCTATGAATGAAATAAGATTTGTATTTGTGTCAAAGCAATCCACGGTGAGTGATTTGGTGGCAATACCAATGTTATCCTGTTGTCTGTGAATTGATAATTGTTAAATCTAGATGAAGCAAATATTTTACTCATTTTATGAAATTTTCCACAGCAAAAATTAAGTTTATAATAATATTTTCAAATGTTGGGAGGATGAAATTATATAACTTATAGAAACACGCATAATATACAAATATTAATGGATGCTTTCCTTATTTAAACACTCTGTTTGTACAATGCATATGTGCTTTAGAGATATCTTGAGAAAATAAGCACAAATAGCAGACACTTACATGGCACTGAACTTTGAAAACACTGACTCTGTCAAATTGATTACTTAATACCAAATGTACTGGGCAGAATACTGATGTGGTCTATAAAAGGGAGGTGATTTGCCAGTTTCCAGTTGAATCTGTGATTCAAACAGATAATTTAGTAAAAATTGGGATATTTTTGTGTCTTCCAGACCCAGATCAAGAGAAAACTTTCAAAATAGTGTGCAAAAAAGGGGAAAATTATGAATACGCACCAAGCCTCATTGCAATTATACTTGTATGAAAAGGAATAGAGCAGATGCATTTCTTTTTGGAATAGTGAATGAATTTCAGCAGCTGTAGACAATCTTGAAATTTTATTATTTGTATTTTGGGTAACTCTATCTGTAGATGCTTCTAAGCCTGATGACAAAATTTACTAAGTGAAAATCAGATGATGAATTCCATAGTTCTTTCTCTGGTGTGCTCCAAAACTTCTAATTTAATACCTTTACAAGACATTTCTCTGTAGCAGAGTCCCTCGGTTGGGATATTATGTTCATAATTATACTGAGTTTCATTCAAGCACCTCATGTAGTGCCTGAAATGAAGTTTTTTATTATTGAATATTATTTAATAAATAATTATTTATAAAACATTTTATGAGCATTTTATTACTCCCTTAGGATCAACTTCTCTACTATGTCTCTTGATGAGAAGTGATTGGTTAAGATACTACTAGATGGTAATTTCAGATGGTAGTTTTTTATTTTTTTAATTTTTTTAGTGTAACCCTTATCTCATGCAAAGTAAAACCCGAAACAAAACTCATATTGGCATTTGGCTAGTTGCAAAGACATTCGAAGACAGACTTTAAGTAATTTACAGAAGCCCCTTAAGATTATATAGTTGACTGTCCAAATAGTATTTCTAAAATTAAGATTAGTTTCTGCTAAAGAATGACCACAGTGTCCTGGATTATCTATAAAACAAATAAAGACCCAGTCTGTGAAAAGCTAATTCAATTGCATGCATGTTAAATTGGACATGTATTATAGCCATAAGTCTTCCCTCTCCACTCCATATCATGCATACACTTAAGGGTAACAAAGGTTATCCACCTGAGATAATTTTTTTGAGTGTGTTTTCTTTCAATGGGTTAAATAATTACTTTCTTGACAGTAGCATGCACAATATTTATATAATAATGGAAGCATACATCACCTGTTTTTTATATAGCATAAAATGAAAAAAATAGTTTTTGTTTCACCAAAAAAATGCTTTAGAGACTTTAAGAAAAAGCGTTACATTTCTTTATTTTTATTCCTCTGCATTACATTTCTTTATTTTTATTCTTCTAGGCAATGAGCTTGTAGGCAGCACACAGTAAGATGAATGGCAAATCTACAGAATATAGCTGAGATAAGAATTATACAATTGCAATTAACAGAGATAAGATTTTTCTAAGCTGCTATTACCTCTCTCAATTGATACCCACCATTTCTGACATTTCTACAATTTTTTCTACCAATGGACTATAATTAAATTCAGAGAAAATCTGGTTGAGAGTTGAAAGTTATTTTAAAAATGAATGCCTTGCTTGTATTTGCAATTCTCCTATGAAAAATCAGTAATACAAAATATTATGTCTCCGTGTAGTTTCCACCAACAATACATAAATAAAGGGCAGTTTCAACGGAATTGTTTTAATTACACAGTTTTCTCTCAAGGCATGTGACTAATATCAAGGTTTAGAGTCATGACACTTGGAATAAGAAGATTCTGGATGTCACTTATGAAATGCTGAGGATATTAAACTGGTTGCAACTTCCCCAAGCCAGTTTCCTTTTAGAAGGCACCTTGACTACCCGCTGTGTTATGGAGTGATAAGAGAACTACCGGCAAAAAGCCTGGGATTGGGTAAAACTTTGTTAATTTAGTCTAAGCAAACTTCTGGATAAATGATAAATTAAAAAGGAAGATGTTTAGACATTAAAACTTCTCTGTCCACTGTTTGGCTCCGTATAATGCTCTCAGGCATTATTCTCTTGACTTTGGAAATGTAGCCTAATTGCAAAAAATCCCTTACATTTCTGTGGGGTTTAGATGTTTCCAAAGTTAACCCTCATGTAATCCTGTGAGAAAACCAGAAAAATTACTATTTTCTCATTTTAGAGATGAGAAACCTGAAGCTCAGAGCTAAGTGGTTTACCTCAAAAGTGACAACTAATAACCAGACAAATAAATACATAATTATAACATGTGATAAATGTAATAAATGACAGAATAACAAAGACCTTTCTAGATAAATAATCTTTTAGTAGATATTAAAGGTTAATTTAAGATTGATAACCAGCTGACCTTGAAATCAGTAGATTATCCTGTATACTTTGGATGGGTTCAATATAATCACATAGTCCTTAGAATTGGAAGGGGATCTGAGTAGTCAGTGACAGAATGATATCAAGTAAAACAGACAGGACCAGCCATTGCTGGCTTTGAAGATGGAAGCGAGTCACAAGCCAAGGAATGTAGGCAGTTTCTGGAACCTAGGAAAATCAAGGAAATTGATTTTCCCCTTGAGCTACCAAAAGGCATATAGCTCTACTAACAATATGATTTTAGTCAATGAGACCCATTCAGACTTCTAACCTCCAGAACTATAAGATAATACATTTGTGTTGTTTTAAGTCACCGAGTTTTGGCAATTTGTTAGAGCAGTGAAAAGCTGGCTAATTACCTGATGTTAGAGAACAGAACAATTGCCTCATGGTAGAAGACTAGTTTTCAAACAGACAATTAAATCTGGTAACTGAGAAAAAAGACCTGGTTAATTTCACAGAAAGGGCGTGGCATCTTCTCTAAGCTCTCATGGTTTTAAAAATTTTATTTAATTTTGTTTTAAGTGGACAAACAATTGAATATATTTATGGCATATAATATGTTTTCTGAGCACCTTTATAGGAGAATGGCAAAGGGTTACATATTTGTTAATTGGTAGTTACTAACCATAAAATGATTGAACTGACAATGCTCTCCCTGCTTAGAATTTTCTGGCCCTCTGTCTATTCTCCCTTACCCTCAATAATAGAAATATATTAACTTACCATATATCACTGAAGTATTTTCACTGAAGATTCTGTCCCATTTTAGGCATACATTCTTCTGAAAAAGACAAAAATATTGTACCGAAACAGTTGCTTTGTAAATATGCCATAGAACAATTATTTCTCACCTTAATCTGAGATTTTAAAAAATCTCATGAATCCTATGTAGCCACAACATTTAGCCTTTCACGAATTTCTTGAAAATGAAAACAATATTGGTGACCTATACTATTTATGATTATCATGATGAAAATTATGGAATGGAAAATTACAATTAAACACTTAATAACCTTAACATGCAGTATACTCTTTAAGAATAAATATATTGTTTGGTTTTGTTTGGGGTCATAAGATCCTCTCATCCTCTAAAGTAACCATTCTCATATCTTATTAAAATCAATGACTTTTTTTTTAATAGAAGTAAAAGAAATTTCTGAATATGTGTGTGTGTGTGCGCGCGCGTGCGTGTGTGTGGGTGTACATATTTATCTATCACATCTGTAAAAGACAACTGATTCAATTGGAAACATTTCTGGAAACTGATGCACCGTATTTTTGTTTATTTGAGAGATTCAGTGAAGTTTTTACCTAGGATGCAGTAAATACTATGAATTACTTTAAAAATGCAACATTGTAATAGCAGTCTTTCCCCTCCCCTCAGTTCTAATCTCCTCTGTTTTCCTGTTTTTTTTTCTCCCCTCATCCCTTCTTTCCTCCTCTACCTTAGTGCTTCTGCCTCCTTCCCTCCCTTCTCTCTCTGTCTCTCACCCTTTTTCTTTCTTTTCCCCGTATTTGCTCTCACCTTTGCTTTCACTTCCTTCCTCACTGTTCTTCCCTCTCTCCTTTTCTTCTTATCTCTTTCTCTTTCTCCTCCTTCTTACAGTAATACTTTTTATTTAATTTTTTTCACCTTGAAGCTCTGATGTTACTGGTAAAGTTTTTTTAATAATTAGAAAGATTAAATTGAAATCTTACGTATATTATCCATCTGATTTTCTGATTAAAAATGCATGTCCTTAGGTTTCTAATCTCTGTCTTTAGCCGGTGAGATATTTTGTTTTCTAATTCTTCAATGGAAAAAAAGAGATTGAAACATCACCATTAGATTGTGTCTATATTCTGTAAAGTTGCACTTAAAACACTGTGTATACTTGTTTTTTTTCAAGTATATTGAGGCAAAAGTTTTATAAAATAAAATGCAATGATGATAAATATGCAGTTTATGAATTTTGACAAATATAAACTGGCATGAAATTACTACCAGATAAAGATATAACATATTTGTATCATCTCAGAATATTCTCTTTTGCCCTTTGCAGTCAATCCTCATAGCCACTGCCCCAGGTAACCACTGATTTGCTTTGTTACAGTTTAGCTCTGCTACTCTAGAATTTTATATTAATAAAATCTAATAGTGTGTACTCATTCATGTAGTCATATGCATCAGAATAAATGATTTATTCTTTTGATTAATATTATTTCCTTACATGAATATAGTTTGTTGATTTACTTCTAAATGAAAATTTTGGTTCTTTCCAACTTTGGAATGTTATAATTAAAGCTGATGTGAGTATGCTTGTAGAAGTTGTTATATGGGAATATACTTTTACTTCTCTTGTGTAAATGACTAAAAATAGAATGAGTGATTCATACAACGAAGTGGTGTAACTTCATCAGAAACTGACAAATTATTTCTGAAGTTGTTGTACCATTTTACATTCCCACCAACAGTGCATGAGAGTTCCAGAAGCTTCAAATCAATGAAGCTGGTATTGTCTCTTTCAAATTCCAGAATTCTGATTCTGGTGGTTTATAGTGATGTTTCATGGTTTCACGGTTTTTATTCACATTTCCATGATTATTGACACTATTAAGCTTATTTTCATGTCCCAATTGTTCATATATTTTTAAAAGTTCCTGCTCAAATCTTTTGCCCCTTTACATTAGGTTGCTTGTATTCTTACTGCATGGTATTAGTATGTATTGAGGTTTAATATTTTCTTATATATTCTGGATGCAATTTTCTTCCATTCTGCTGTTTGTTTTATATCTTAATGGTGTCTTTTGAAAAACAGACAATTTGTATTTTGTTGAATCCTAATTATGATTATTTTCTTTAATAGTTTGTGCTTTTTCTTCCCTCTAAGATGTATTTTTCTAGCCATAGAAGATTCTTCCTTATTTAATTCTGGACAATTAATAGTCTTAGGCTTTAAGTTTAGATATGTAATCTTTTCCCAGTAAATTTTTGTGTGTGGTATGAAATACACGTTGAGGTTACTTTTTCTATAAAGTTAGCCAATGATTTAAGCATCATTTGATAGACAGGCTATTCTTTATTGAATAACTTTGGTACCTTTGTTGAAAATCAATAACCACATTTAGAACTATTTTGATACTGTTTATTCTAATCCGTTAATCTATATGTTCATCCTTATATGAATATCAAACTATTTTAATTACTGTTGCTTCATAGCAAGCCAGTGGTATAAATCTTTCAATTTTGTTCTTTTACAAAATTGTTTTCTCTTCTATGCCATTTGCATTTACATATAAATTTTTAGAAATTGTCAATTAAAAAAAGCTTGCTGGATTTTGATTAGTATTGCATTAAAAATATAAACTGGCATAGAATGAATTGAAATCTCAACATTGAATGTGCCAACTCTGAATATGAAATATTTATTCAAGTATGTCTTTAATTTCTTTCTGCAATTTTCTGTAGTTTTTAGTACACAGGGGTTTGTTAATTTTAAGTGTTTCATTTTGCGGGTATGTGTGTGTGATCCTACAGTAAACTGTATATATTTACTTTGAAATTATTGATTGTCTATAGGCAAAAATGTAACAATTTCTTTGACTTTATATATAGTGGTCTTGTTAAATTCACTTATTAGTTGTAGTGCTTGATTTTATTGATTCTATGAGATTTTCAGCATAGATCATATGTTGCTTCCTAATAAAGACAGCATCCTTTCAATCTGCAAGACTTTTAACCCTTTTGCACTGGTTAAGACCTTCAGTTCAATGTTAAAAGGAAGTGGTAAGTGCCTTTTTTCCTGATCTGAGGAAGAAACTCTTGTGATGCTGTTATTAACAGTGTTTCCTTTCCTTTTCTTCCTTTTCTCTTTCTTTCCTTCTTTCTTTCTTTCTTTTCTTCTTTCTTTCTCTTTCTTTCTTTCTTTCTTTCTTTCTTTCTTTCTTTCTTTCCTTCCTTCCTTCCTTCCTTCCTTCCTTCCTTCCTTCCTTCCTTCCTTCCTTCCTTTCCTTCTTTGCTTTTTTTCCTTTTCTCTTTTTTCTCTTTCTTTCTTTCTCTCTTTCTTCCTTCCTTCCTTCCTTTCCTCTCTTTCTTTTTTTTCTTTTTCTTTCTTTCCTTTCTTTTTTCCGTTGGTAGATGCCCTTTATCTTCCTGATCTGGTGAGAGTTTTCCATTTTTTAAAGTCATGAAATAGTTTTGAATATTGAAAGTCTTAGATAAACTATTGTATTTTAATATATAAATATATTCATATTTTCTGTTTCATGTTTTGTCAGTTTTAGTAAGTCGTTTTCTGAAAACTTTGTTGATTTTATATAAATTGTTTAATTTACTGTTACAATTGTGTTCATAATAATCTCTTCCATCTTTCAGTTTTGTTTAGGATTGATAGGGTTTGGCTATGTCCCCACCCAAATTTCATCTTGAATTGTAGCTACCATAATTCCCACGTGTTGTGGGAGGGACCCGGTAGGAGTTAATTGAATCATGGGGGTGGTTTCCTCCATACTGTTCTCAGGATAGTGAATAAGTCTCATGAGGTCTGATGGTTTTATAAGGGGTTTCCCCTTTCACTTGGTTCTCACTCTCTCTCTTGCCTGCTGCCATGTAAGACGTGCCTTTCACCATGATTGTGAGGCTTCCCCAGCCACGTGGAACTATGAGTCCATTCAACCTTTTTCTTTATAAGTTACCCAGTCTTGGGAATGTCTTTATCAGCAGCATGAAAACAGACTAATACAAGGATATATAGTGATTTCTTTCATTTCTGATATAGTTCATTTATGTTTTTTCTTTTTTATTTTTATGATTATTATGTCTAGGAATATATCAATTTTATTAGGATTTTAGATAGTTAATATTTATTTATTTAGGTTTTCTTTGTATTTTATTGATTTATTTTATTTTTTACTAATACTACTTCCCTTGGTTTGATTGGTTCTTTAACTAGACATATACAAAGAAATCTTAACTTATTATTTTGTTTTTCTTCTTTAGTGTTTAAGAGCTTAATAAAAATAAATTCCCCTCTAAGAATTGCATTAGCTACATCCCATACATTTTGATACGTTGTTTTAATTATTTTTAATTTTTTTTTTCACTTCAGAGTAGTTCCATATATTTTCCCCTTATTTTTCTTTAACCCGTGTGGTCTTTGGAAGTTCTGCTCAGTGTCAAACATTTGTTTGTTTTGGGTATTTTTAAATTTTGATTTGTAACTTAACTCCGAGTAGTCAGAGGTTAAGACTATATTTTTAAATCCTTTGAAATTTATTGTGATTTCCTCAGACTAGGGCTTACTTTGTAAATGGTTCCACTTGAAAACCATTATGTGTCCAGCAATTGTTGGTATAGTGTTCTATAAATATAAATGAGAACAAGTCAGTTAATAGTATTATTAAAATATTCTATTTTCTTACTTGTCTTTTTTCATCAACTCCTAAGAATGATTTATTAACATTTCCAAATATGATTGTGAATTTGTTCATCTTTGCCTTTCATTGTATTAATTTTCACTATGTTATTAGCTGTGTATACCTTAAAGATTATTAGGTTTTATTAAGGGTCTGTTGCTTGATTTTATTTTGAAATGACCTACTTTATCTCTTGTGACATTATTTTCTTAATTCTTATTGATAAACCTAGCCAGACCAGCTTTTTTCCCATTAGTGTTTGCATGAAATATATTTTCTAAATATTTTACTTTACATTCATTATAATATGTCTATTATTTTACCTGTCTTTATATTCAAAGTTTTGTGTTTTCTATAAACAACATATTGACATATTTATTTCTTGTTTTTTTAATCCAGTCTGTCAATACATGTCTTTTTGACTTTTTAGTCCGTTAATTGTCATGAAATTAATGATATATCTGGTTTAAGTCTACCGTATTGGTATTTGTTTTCTATTAGCCTTATAATTCCATTTAACCTCCTCGTGTCATTACTGTTGCCATTGTTTTCATGCATTTTATTTAAACATATATGTCTGAGAACATATTATTATAACTTATTTTAATCAACTGATTTTCTTTACAGTATCTAAAAAAGAAAGCAAAACAGTAAATTACATTTCATCATATATTTAGCATTTTATCTTTCCTTCTCTAGATATGAATTTTCATCTGGTATTATTTTCCTTTTTTCTGCAGATCTTCATTTAATATTACTGGTTTTATGATTCAGCTGGAAAAATTTATTTCTCAACTTTAATCTATTTTACTCCAGAGTTTCCAAAAATCTCTGTTTAGACCCTTTGGCATTCCTATTTATTTCTGCTGGGCTTAATCACACTCTTGCCTTACTCAGTTAAGAATTTTACCAAAGGATATAAGGGAAATTTCTATGCAGATATTTTGGCTTTCCTACTATGGCTTCTCATTTTCTGAAGGTTCCCATTTATTTTCCAATTGCTCTGGTAGCAGTAAATTCTGACCTCTCACTTTTCAGATGAATAAGAATGCTGTTTTTTGCAGATAAATGTGTATGCTCTTCAATGTAATTACTTTTTTCAGTGGAAGTCTCTTTCAGTTTCTGCTGTTTTTGCCTTCTATCCAGTGCCTTCAACAGTATATACAGTCAAACCTCATTTTTTTGCAGATTCTGTATTTGCAAATTATCCTACACATTAAAATTTGTTTGTAATCCCAAAATTAATACTTGGCAATTTCTAGGTAGTTAGCAGACACACACAGAACAGTGGTAGATTTGAGTCGCCTGATGTGCATGTTTCCAGCTGATGTCTAACGAGGGCATGCTTTGCCTTCCGGTTTTAGCTTTCCCAGAGGGTGGAGCTGGTAGAGGCTGATGCAGAGTAGTGGAAGAAGTTTTAGTTCTTCCAGTTGAATGGGACTTGAATCCCAATTCTGGCACCTGTTAGTGGCACCGTCTCAGGCAAGTCAACTTAACATTTCTGAATTTCATTTATTCTTTTGTAAAATAAAGACAATGGAATCTACCAGGATGAGATTTTTTTTTTTTTTAGATTCAATCTATGTGAGATATGTATGTTTATTTGTACCCACATATACATACAGATATAAATTTATTTATTTACATATTACCATAGAAACAATGTTTCAGTATCTGTTAATTCTGTATTCACAGCAACTTTATAAACATTAATACTGGGAATATTGAGAACTGACTATATACCTAAAATTTATGCTGGTTATTGACAGCATGTTAATATTATACAAATTATGCTGTCATTAACAAAAGAAGAAATTATTTGCTAGTTTTCCTCATTTCTTAATGGTACAAAATTATGTTTTCCTATACATTTTTTGTCTGTCAGGTAATCACATCATTACATCTAACTTTAAGTGAGACTTGAAAATACATTCTTTTAGCTCAGCTAAAATTAAGCTGTCTGTTTTCACAAGGAAGAAAAGGGATAGGACAGTAAGAAGCAACCCACAGTATGCCATATAAGCAGTGGTAGTAATAACTCAAAATAAGTAAAAGATACAGCACTTATTCTTACAGAAGACAAAGATCAAACTGAGAAACAGACTGTCATTTACAGTTCAGTTAGAACACTTCAGATATTACCTAATGGTATGTGTTTTAAAGTATCAAAAACAAAATGAGAAAAGGGATAGCATGACCACAGTGAAAAAATAGAAACCGGCACGGAATATTTACTGAGTACATGAATAAATATGTAAGAAGCATGTAATTTGAAGGACAATCAAAATATTACTACTAAAAGTAAGTATTGGGCACTCTTTCCTTTTTACAATTGACACCATAAGATCAACTTAATGCTACCTAAATCTTTGAAAAATCAGGAAAATGTATTATCTTGCTACACAGTTTTTACTGAATGATATCACATGTCTTAAAACTAAGCAAAACCTTAAAAGTTCATTTTATTCTTTTATTTTAGTCTGATAAATAATTACTATTCTCATTTCAGAACCAAGACTTAAGTATCTTATCCATGAAAAATATCTTAGTAAGTTCATCATTAGGAATCTAGAGACAGGACAGGTTTCTTACAGTGAGTAACTTTTGCATTTCATTGCTTATAAATACATGTTAATACTATTGGAGTTTTGGATAATAATTTGTGTGTGGAAAGCAATTTTTAAAATTTCATGCTCCATCTTTTCTGAAAAGGGATATAAAGGTGAAGCATTTGAAGTGTTTCAGTGGACGGTCAGCCATAAATTAGTAAGAAATGTCCAAGTACAAACATCTTCCTTTCCCCCAAGCAACATTCCTCTTCACAAAGTTTTTAGATGTTGTGTTTCTGGAAACAAGACTAAACTCTTCCTATGTGGGAAATCTTTTTTTTTTTTTCAAACAGAACCCTTTCATCTTTGTGATATGTCTACGTAGGTGTTAGCATAAATTGTATTCATTGTAAGGACTTCAGGAGAAAAAAGATATTAAAGGCTGAATTAGAAGTTAGGCTATTTATTTTTTATCTGTCTACATTTTTAGGAAGGAAAGAAAATAATAGGTCTTCCATTAGATAAAAGATAAGTTGCGGAGGAAGCAAAATGATATACTGTATCCATTGTTTTTATTTTTTAAAAATATTCCCATTTGCTTAGGAACTCTCCTGTGTAGTTAGGTCATTTATGGTATTCCTTTGTGCTGATGACATTTTTTTAAAGATGACTGATGATTATAGCATTAAAGTACCAAGAATTGACTTATTTTCTGGGCTTTGAAATAATTTAATGGGAACAGTTTCTGTTAAGTATAAAGAACAAAAATGCCTTTGCAAGAAGGTAAAAATTAGAGGTCCTGTTAAATCCAGGATTGCATTGCTAGAGGGAAAACTTTTGGCTAAAAACGTCATACTGAAGGGCCAAGAGTTCTGTAGTTGCTCCACTACAGAATCAGAGCATGTTTCTCAATGCATTCTCCAGGAACATTCGGAACTTGTAAAGGGAAAGCTCTGTCAGAGCAGAAGAGGGCGAAGAATAATAGAATTGTAACTTATGAGAGCCTAAAGTACTTTTAAGGGTCACTGAGCTTCTTTCTTTCATCTTACACCTGAAGAAATTTAAGGCTGTGGAGGTAAAGAAGGCAAGCAGTTCATCTGAAATCACATGGCCAGATGGAGGTGAATTCAGGACTAGGCACCTGTGTCTTCATCAATCCAGGCCTGAGTGTCTAACAAGGCCTTCCATTTAAAGGATGCCATTACCAAATCAACCCAAATGTAAAAGCCACTGGCAAAATCAAGGGCCTTAATAGAAGCATTGCCTCTTTCATTTCTTAAAAACAAATTTTGATTGGGCCAGAAATAAGCGGTTCTCTTCTTTGTTGTTTGAATTACAGAATACTTTGTCCTTTTTAAATTTTATTTTTGTCTTTCCTTTAATTTTTCTCAGCTTGCTACTCTCTGTATCAGGTTTCTAATAACTAAAGAACCTACATTTAAGTCAGGCTTAGAGCTAGAATGTGATCGTAATTAAAATAATATGGATAACCATGAATAATAAAAATTATGGTACCTATTCAAGTTTTTCTTTGATTTTGCCATCTAGACTTTCAGCTTCTATTTACAAATCATATTTATTGGTCTCCAAAACCCCGTAATTCTGAGCAGCACTTTTCTAATCTATTTTTGTTACTGCTACTCCACACTCTGCACTACACATTGCCACCTGTTCCTAATGTAGTATTCTAATTTATTTTCACTTGATTTGACTATCTGGTTCTCTCTATACATTATAAATATATATTCATAAAATATCTTTCTATACCCATAAATATTGTTATGTTTTTATTAAAATCTGCCCCAATATTTTGTTGAACAATGCATAAAATATATGTAGACATCAAGAATGTTAATTCCTTAAGTGCAAGTTGTTGTTGTTGTTGTTGGTTTAACCAAGGCGGGCAGATCACGAGGTCAGGAGATCGAGACCATCCTGGTTAATACGGTGAAACCCCGTCTGTACTAAAAAAAATGTTAAAAAATTAGCCGGGCGTGGTGGCAGGCGCCTGTAGTCCCAGCTACTCAGGAGGCTAAGGCAGGAGAATGGCGTGAACCCAGGAGGTAGAGCTTGCAGTGAGCAGAGATCGTGCCACTGCATTCCAGCCTGGGTGACAGAACAAGTCTCCATCTCAAAAAAATGGAAGGAAGGAAGGAAAGAAGGAAGGAAGGAAGGAAGGAAGGAGGGAGGGAGGGACTGGTCTTTGCATTCCAGGCATCTAAATTGACTTTGATGAACAGAAAGCGCTGAATAGGTGTCTAGATAAAGTATTGTATTAGTCAGAGTTCTACAAACAAATAGAAAAAGTATACATAAACACATACATGTATACACATACATATGTTTACGCAGGGTGGGGGAGGGAGAGAGAGAGATTTATTATAAGAAGTTTCCTCACACAACTGCGAAGGTAGGCAAGTCCCACAATGTGTCTTCTGCAAGGTGGAGAGTCACAATGATGTAATTCAGTCTGAGTCCAAAGGCCTGAAAACCTGGGGAGCCACTGATGTAAATTCCAGGTAAGGCCAAGGTCCAGAGAGGATAAGATGAAATGTCCCAGCTGAGCGAGGCTGGAAAGAAGGGGTAAATTCTTCTTTCCTTTGCCTTTTGTTCTATTTAGGGAAAGCAACCTATTTGACTATGATCATTGATTCAAATGCCAATCTCATCTGGAAGCCCTCTCACAAGAACACTCAGAAATAATATTTAGTCTGCATACCCCATAGTCAGTCAAGTTTACAGGTAAAATTAACCATCTCAATTTGTATATGATTTTCTTGCTATCTTCATATATATAAGCATCCAAAATATAGAAACATCAAATCCTATATAAACTACATATTTTTAATATGTGATATCAATTTCAAAAATTGGACAGCACATAATAACATTAGAAAGCATCAACTAGTCTTCATAAACTTTAATGTATTCATTTTCCCCCCAGGGATAAAACTATGTCTTGATTTATTTTGGGATAATTACATTCATTTTGTAAGCTTAAATTGTTTCTCTGTAAAGAGATAATATTAAATGCATTATTCACTTTGTTTTTAAATTTGTAACATAAAACATGCTTTGTTTTTCTTGTAATTGCTGATCCGAGGAAGTAAGTACCACAGATGGACATACATACACACAAATGTACATACTCATACATACACAAACAGATAGACACTTGTTTTCTCATCCACAGAATTATTCTATTTCATCTTTTTGATAAAACAAAGGGATGAATTAAGTAGAGGAAAGCTAACAAAAATTATGCCTCCTAGTGTTAATGCAAAGGGTCAGATATTTTATTTTAGTGTCTTTCCATGATTCATCTTTCTGAACAAGACAATAAGATAAAATCATTTTATTTCTCTGTCACACAAAACGAATCTATACTTCTAAATATAGGCCAAAATGGCAATATAATAGCTGTAAAATAATAAAAAATTAAATAATTACAAAACAAACTGAAAAGAATGTGACCTCCAGGATCCTGATTACATACTGGTAGGTAATACATAATTCAAATCAATAAAGTATGAACTATAATAATTATTACATATCATTATACCACTATAATTCTCTAGCAGAGATTATAACATGCAAGTGGAGTCAGTAATTTTATATTATTCATATACATACGAACTGTACATACTGTATTTGTTCTTACTACTTGGATGGCTCGTGTCTACATACTTATGACAATTATCATGGGGTTCCTTATAATAAGAATAGCACAATGAGAAATAAACCTGAATTGTTTTTGTTCTCATATGATGGATACATTCATAACAATGGTATTTAACATAAAGTACCTAGTATGTCAAGTACATTGTTTATCAGTTTACAGTCAGCACTTTATGTGATCCTATTCCATGAAATAGATGGAATTGTCACCATTTACAGAGAATAAAGCAAAGCTTAGATAATTTAAATAACTACCAGAATCTCACCGCTAGAAGAAATAGGGCACATCAACATCTCCACATATAGCTGTGCAATTATTTGACCAGTGCAAAAGGCAGGCAGCAATTTGTACAGTTACATAGGTTCTCGACTTGGGTAATAGACAGTATAAAGAAATAAATTTCACTAGGTGATAAGATTTTTGTTATCCTGGTAAAACAAAGTCTTCCAGTCAAATATTAAAGCTCAGAATTTTAGCTTACCTGAAAGTAGCAGGAGTATGAAAGGCAAATCTGCCAGAAAGATGGGGAGCAAAAAATCCAAACTCCTTAGAAAGCAAATCTTTGGGTCTCAATTTAGAAGGTGCTTTCTCAATTATGTCCTTCCTTAATCCACACTTTCTGAGCGAGTACCCAGTGCTGCCTTCATCAGAGGCAGTATTTCACTAACAAAGTTTACATCACCTTACATGAAATTGCCTGCACATGAATATCACCTCCAATTGACTATAGGTTCTGTGAAGATAATGATCCACTCAGACTTTATGCTCAGAGCCTAAAGAAGTTTCTGAAACCAACAATAATGAAATATCAAAGACTATAGATATATTTCTGGAGCTTAATTGAGTTGTAATGATATTGAATAACTAGAAAGAAAAATTACCTCACACAGTAATAAAACGAAATTCATATTTTAGCACATTCCCTTTTCTTTTTTAGTCTTGTTTGGTATAAAGCATTTTAAACTGGATTTAATTAATTTTTGGGGGGTGAAATGACTATTTTTTATTTTACACTTTTTAAAAAAATTATACTTTAAGTTCTGGGATACATGTGCAGAACGTGCAGGTTGGTTACATAGGTATACACGTGCCATGGTGATTTGCTGCATCCACCAACCCATCATCTACATTACGCATTTCTTCTAATGCTATCCCTTCCCTAGCCTCCCATCTCCCGACTGACCCCAGTGCGTGATGTTCCCCTCCCTGTGTCCATGTGTTCTCATTGTTCAACTTCCACTTATGAGTGAGAACATGTGGTATTTGATTTTCTGTTCCTGTGTTAGTTTGCTGAGAATAATGGTTTTCAGCTTCATCCATGTCCCTGCAAAGGACATGAACTCATCCTTTCTTACAGCTGCATAGTATTCCAGACTGTATATGTGCCACATTTTCTTTATCTAGTATATCATTGATGGGCATTTGGGTTAGTTCCAAGTCTTTGCTATTGTGAACAGTGCTGCAGTAAACATGTTTTCATGTGTCTTTATAGAATGATTTATAATCCTTTGGGTATATTCCCAGTAATGGGATTGCTGGATCAAATGATATTTCTGATTTTAGATCCTTGAGGAATCTCCACACTGTCTTTCACAATGGTTGAACTAGTTTATACTCCCACCAACAGTGTAAAAGTGTTTCCATTTCTCCACACCCTCCCCAGTAGCTGTCGTTTCTTGACTTTTTAATGATTGCCGTTCTAACTGGCATGAGATGGTATCTCATTGTGGTTTGGATTTGCATTTCTCTAATGACCAGTGATAATGAGGTTTTTTTCATACGTTTGTTGACTGCATACATGTCTTCTTTTGAGAAGTGTCTGTTCATATCCTTTGCCCACTTTTTGATAGGGTTGTTTGTTTTATTTCCTTGCAAATTTGTTTACGTTCCTTGTAGATTCTCGATATTAGCCCTTTGTCAGATGGATATATTGCCAAAATTTTCTCTGATTCTGTAGGTTGCCTATTCACTCTGAAGATAATTTGTTTTGCTGTGCAGAAGCTCTTTAGTTTAATTAGATCCCTTTTTTCAATTTTGGCTGGTTTTTTTTGTTGCCATTGCTTTTGGTGTTTTAGTCATGAAGTCTTTGCCCATGCCTATGTCCTGAATGGTATTGCCTAGGTTTTCTTCTAGAGATTTTATGGTTTTAGGTTTAATGTTTAAGTCTTTAATCCATCTTAATTTTTGTATAAGGTGTAAGGAAGAGGTCCAGTTTCAGTTTTCTGCATATGGCTAGCCAGTTTTCCCAACACAATTTATTAAATAGGGAATCCTTTCCCCGTTGCTTGTCTTTGTCAGGTTTGTCAAAGATCAGATGGTTGTAGATGTGTGGCATTATTTCTGAGGCCTCTGTTCTGTTCCATTGGTCTATGTATCTGTTTTGGTATCAGTACTATGCCGTTTTGGGAAGTAACTATTTTTAATGTAAGACATCAGCATCTTTTGAGACACATCACTGAATGTACCTCTATGTTTATAAAATAAATCATTCTGTTTCCTAAATGTTTTCCAAGTTTAGTGAAAGCAACTAAAATATTAAAACATATTGGTGTGGCTGCATGGGGGAGAACTTCTAGTTGAAAATAGTGCATTAGCTGGGCGCAGTAGCTCACGCCTGTAATCCCAGTACTTTGGAAGGCCAATGCGATTGTTATCACCTGAGGTCAGGAGTTCGAGAATAGCCTGGCCAACATGGTGAAATTCCAATTCTACTAAAAAAATACAAAAAGTAGCCTGGTGTGGTGTTGCGTGCCTGTAAATCCTAGCTACTCGGGAGGCTGAGGCAGGAGAGGAGAATCGCTTGAACCTGAGAGGCAGAGGTTGCAGTGAGCCGAAATTGTGCCATTTCACTCCTGCCTGGGCAAGGTGACAAGAGTGAAATTCTATCTCAAAAATAAATAAATAAATAATAAAAGAAAGTGCATTAATATCTGCATGTTGCAAAATGCTAAAACAAAAAAAGAAAGCACATTAATATCTACATTCTGCAGAATGCTAAAATATAATTAAAGCTATAAAAAATGTTTAAGATCACAATAAAATAGACAACAGGAAGGGAGACAACAGCAGAGAAGAGAGTAATTGCTGGCAACTCAAAGATGGAAAACAAATAGTTCTGTAGTAGCAGACATATCAGACTGGAGAAAACCAAAACCTAAAGGCCTACATGGGGGCCAAACAAGAATAGCTAGCTAATTTGTGAGAAAGATAAATAGAGACTAAAGAATTGGAAGCACTGGGTAAATTCGAATGGCATAAGATCTCTAGTCTCGAGAAATTCCCAGCCTCTGTAGCCATGTGGTTTTCTCTGGAACACTTACTTTCAGGAGGTATTCTGTGCTCAGTAACATCAATAAGTGCTGAAGTTCTGGTTGAGGAACCAAAACACCAACAATAGAATTATCGTCAGATCAAAATACTGAAAAAAATAAAAGTTCTTTCTTTGGTTCTAGAATTTTGGAAGCCGGATTTATGGTTTCCATTCAGATTAGATCTTTTTTTTTTTATTATTTTTTTTCCTGAGAAACTAACTAGCTTAGAGATTTACTAATATTGATATTGGGGGTCTCAGATAAAATGGCCATGCGTTTATCTGAACACCTTCCAAATGAGGTTTACTAGGTAACAATGCCTGAAGTCTGGACTAAGATAATACAATTACTTTTGAAGGTTTTATTATTTAAATGTGAATGGTAATGCAATAATCACTCTTTGAGAGCATCATCTGTTCCTGTTACTGCAAATTCACCATCAAAAAGGTTATTCATCAACCCCATAGGAAAGGGTGAGATGCCTTTTTGTTTAGGCCATGAGACCAGATATGTATTCCGGATATATCATATATCTATACTCATAGATATATGATAAGAAGTTTCAAAGTGAATTTTCTGGGGAATTGTTTTAGGCAGATAAACTCAGCTAATGATACCTTTAGCCCTTTAACCCAACCCCATCTATTCATTTTCTTGCCTAAAATATAGACATAATACCTGGAGGTATGAGAGCCATCGTGATACCTCAAAAAAGAAAGTCACACGCTGAGGACATGAAGCAAAATAATAATAATAATAATAATAATAATAATAATAATAATGACACCATCTTTGAGCAGTGGCACTGGCCTGGGATTGTTTGTTATATTAGTTTCTGCCACAGTTAGTAAAGTATTGTCGTTACTGTAGCTTACTGCTAAAGCTGAATGCAATCCAAAACAATGCAGCCTCAGAGAAAACCCAGACAATTATAGGAGAAGAAAACCTTACAAATGTGAATTAAAATTCTCAAAAAGATAAGCAGAGATACTCTCAGAGAGTAACAAGAGGCTGCTGTAAATTAGAATATGAAAAAATGAAGAAGTATTATTAGAAATTAAAATTTGATGGCAGAAATTTTAATGGAAGGACTGAAAAATACAGATAAAGAACTGTCTTCCTATGAGAGAGGAAATCAAGAAAAACGTGTAAATAGAATACCTAAAAAATATAGAATTACTCAAAAACATACTGTATTATTTACCCAAAAGGCTAGGCTAGTGAAATAAAGGAGCCTTATAAAAACCAGAGAGAAATTTGTTTTCGTGTATCAAGAAATAATCCTAGATAAGCATATTAGATTAGCAGGAGATTACGTTCTATTATTATTTCAGAGACCCAAAGAGTATTGTCTTCACTATCTCCAGGAAATATTTCTAACTTAGAATTCCACACATTACCAAAGTATTTTAAATTATGGGTGTAGAATAAAAGCATGAAATTTCTCAAGGTTGTCTAGACCTAATATACTTTACTGAAGCAGCGTTTTAAGGATATGTTACACTAAATAAGGAATTAACAAGGGGAGAAAGACATGAATATGGAAATGAAAAAACCAATATAGGAGAGACACAAATGCAATTCTCAAGATGACAGTAAATGCAGCCCAAGATGACAGGTTTTTATAGGCCCTAGAAAGGAAATAGTGCAGACTGGTAAAAGAATAGTCTGGGAGAGATTCTTTAATTATAAAATGGGAAACTAAAAGGTACCCGATGTGTTTGTATATATTGAGATAAGTTTTATAGCTTTGTCATGGAGTTCTGTATTAATAGTTGAATTAGAAATGTGTGCCTAGTGCAATATAGGAAAAAAAAAAAGGAATGATTTAACTTTAGCAAAAATAAAAAGTTATATAAAAATGGTGAAGTAAAAATAATCCCCTGTGTTTGTTGATGTTTCTGAGGAGACCCAAAGCATGTTTTTACTATTTCTCATCTTAGTTTATAACCAAATAAGTGAAATATCAAAGAATTTAGCAGACAGAATTCAGTTTATCAGCAGATATTGAAATATGTAATTTCATACTTAAAGATGTTCTTGGTAGTGAATTCAAGAATTACACACCCCAGGGTATCCCATTCCAGGCAACTCAGAATGGAGTATAACTCTGACATCTTATCATATTAAACATAAATTTGCATACAATCCAGAAATTCCATTTCTAGAAATCTATCCCCCAAATTAAAATATATACTTAGAAAAGAAATATTGAAGAATGGTCAGAGCAGTAGTATTCATAATGGCTATATCCTGAAAACAATCCAAATGTTTACAAATAGTGAATGTATAAGCAAAATGTGGTATATCCACCATGCAATGGAATGCTATTCAGTAATAAAATAAACTGAGACCGTATGCTACAACATAAGCAATCCTTAGGAATATTTTGCTAAGTGAAAGAAAGCTGTTGGTAGACAATTTTTCAAGGACCTTTCATATATGTTCTTATTTTTTTGAGTCAGCTCCTGGGTACTTTTTGTTTCAAGCTATATGTTTCAAGGATATCTGCACAGGGAACAGCCTTGGAATGCAGATATGGTATCTCCCTCCTGAGCATAGGCCAGGCATGCTAACTCCCTGTTATAAAATTGCTAAACCTCAGTGTCCCTGTCTGGTTACTACAACCCAATGTATGTATAGATCTCACCTGGCCCTTTTCATGTCAGTCTGTGAGAACTGGGGTCTGGGGAACTGACACAAAAACATGCTTATACTCTGCATAATGCTGTTGTCATGAGTGATAGCTATCCTTCCTCTCTGCCAGCATCAATAAAAATGTGGCACAATCACTTCTTATCTTGAAAATGGGATAAAAATTACAGACCCTTTACAGTACTTGAGAGAACCAAAATGAACAAAAAATACATATAATTACTTTTATATGAAATGACTAAAAAGGGTTAGAGACAGAAAGTTGATCAATAGTTTCCCAGGACAGAGGTCGAAGCAGAATAACTGCAGAAAGTAATGAGGGAAAATTTTGTGATGATGGAAGTGTTCTAAATTGGGTGTGTGGTGATGGTTGCACAACTCCATAGACTTTCAAGGAATATTGACTTGTACATTTAAAATGGATGAGTTTTATGTGGTATTGTGATACCTCAAAGAAATTGTTTCATAAGAAAAATCAGTAATACAGTGACACATAATTTTCTCCCACAAATGCTGAAAGGTAGTTGGCAAAATTTAAAATATCTTATCAATAAAAATTATGTAATTACAATAAAAATATAAAACCTCTCTTAAGGGATAAAATGTGTAATAAATATGCAATAAATCTATAAAACATAATAAAATTCCTACTTACCATAACTGAAAACATATAACACACAGAAATAACAGGAACAAAATATAGAATTTCCAAGATGAAAACTATAAAATTTTGCCAAGTGTTAAATGAAATTCACCATGTGCCTTGGAGAGAGAGATTAAATACTGTTAAAAGATAGGATGACAGATCTTTTGTGCACTAATTTATGTCTTTCATACAGATTAAATCAAAACCTATTTAGAATTTTGACGATCCAACATATTTTTCTAACACTAATTTGCAGAAAAAAAATATTACAGCCAAATGTAGAGTCTCATAAAATAAGGGGACTATCTGTTACTGAACATTAAAATACATTACAAAATACTAAAATTAAAATAACATGGTAGTAAAAGAACAAAGAGATAGATAAATGGTTACAGTGTTTGGTGCTATTCTTTGGTGTTATTTATATTAGAAAAAAACTTTTTAAAAAATAAATCAATCTGAAAATACCTAGACATCTGAAATTGGGAGTTATACTAAACTTAGCACATACATGTAAAATAATGCTTTTCATTCTTTAAAAATATTGATTTCGGAAAATACATCATGAGTTGGAAAACACTCATGGAATAATTTAATGTGGGAAATAGCCACAAAAGTGAACATATGAATTTTTAACTTTTAAATATAAAACACATATTTTTCAATTTTTAAATATAAATGCACACAATTTTACAAAATTGCATCTTTTGCAATGAATGGGAATATCATTATTTCTCTGGTATGTCAAAGACGGAAAATCTACACAATTTGAAAACCAGTTTCTTTTGCTTTGATGGCATTTCACAACAAATATTTTATATGCATGTATGTCTGTGCTGATTTCTTTATATCTGTTCATTTCTGTCGGTCTTGTTCACATATAGATGTAGTCCATATAACTATAAGAAGATATGTTATGTGAGATTATGTATCATGTTCATTTGCATCTTTGTATATTAATACATTTTCTAAATGTTGTATAATAAATGTAGCTAACTTTGATCACAAAAGAGTAGCAAAAATATTTAAAAGAATAAGGAAAATGTAAACGGGAAATTAGCAAACTCTATGAGGCATTTATGAACTCGTTACATCATCACATGTTTTGAACCTTCTAGATTTATTACTGTACAATTTTTGTTCAGAGTATTGATTGGGATCTAACAATAAATCCTTGTAAATGTATGCAAAATGTATGATCAAATTATTATTATTATTATTATTATTATTTTTTCTTGTACATTTCTCTATCTTCGAACACAGGTATACATTAGGCAACATCCAACCTCTTCTCATACACTATCATCTATTTATTTATTGAGATCAAATTCATATAAAAATTCACCATTTACAGTGAACAATGTAGTGGCATTAAATACATTTACGTGTTGTACAACTAGCACCACTATCTAATTCCAGAACATTTTCAACCATTAATCTGCTTCCAGTCTCTATTGCTTTGTCTGTTCTGAACATTTCATATAAATGAAACTACATAAGATGTGGCCTTTAAAACTGGCTTCTTTCAATTAGCGATCCAAGTTTCATCTATGTTGCATCACGTATCAATACTTCATTTCTCTTTATGGCTGAATAGAATTCCATTTTATAGATATACCACATTTTGTTTATCCATTTAGTTAAAGGACATTTGAGTTGTTTCCACCTTTTTCTTACTATGAATAGGGTTGCTATTAACAATTATGTGAACCTATGTTCTCAATTCTCTGAGTAGAATGCTAGGCTATATGGTGACTCTGTTTTTAATAATTTATGGAACTGCCAAACTTTTCCACAGTAACTGCACTCTTACATTTCCATCAGCAATATATGAGTGTTCCAATTTCTCCACATCCTTGTTAATACTTATTATTCATTAAAAAATTTTTTAAAAAATTATAGACATCCTAGTGCATGTAGAGTCTTCCTTTTAATTAAAAAGACTTTTTTGTCTCAAAATATATTTTGTCTGGCATTGGTATACCCACTGCAGATCCCTTTTGGTTACTGTTTGCACAGGATATCTTTTTCCCTATCTTTTTACTTTTAATCTATTTGTGTATTGTGCATAGTCTTTTTCTTGGAGTGGCCAAACAGGAGGCCATTTTTCCTAGAGCATCCTTATTTATTGACATGTGAGTGTCTTTCATCTGAGATTGTTTAATATCTATAGGGAACATTGCGTGTCTCTCATTGAAGGGTATGTGCGTAGCCTTTAGTGTTCTATATTTGGTGTTAAAAAGGGAGCATAGGCCGGGCGCGGTGGCTCAAGCCTGCAATCCCAGCACTTTGCGAGGCCGAGACGGGCGGATCACGAGGTCAGGAGATCGAGATCATCCTGGCTAACCCAGTGAAATCCTGTCTCTACTAAAAAATACAAAAAACTAGCCGGGCGAGGTGGCGGGCGCCTGTAGTCCCAGCTACTCAGGAGGCTGAGGCAGGAGAATGGCGGGAACCCAGGAGGCGGAGCTTGCAGTGAGCTGAGATCCGGCCACTGCACTCCAGCCTGGGCGACAGAGCCAGACTCCGTCTCAAAAAAACAAAAACAAAACAACAAAAAAAGGGAGCATCTTCTTTTTATATTAACATATAAACCATCTTCCTATTTTTAATCTGTGTCTCACCCATAACACCTTCTTGCCTTGTTTCTTCAAGACCCTAGCCTCTTAAAGGTTCTGCAGGATAAAAATGGCTCTCATGTCATCTATATCTCTTTATTTGTCTACTTTACACTAAAAAACACTCTGCTAAATCTACTTCTTTTTTTTTTTTTTTTTTTTTTTTTAAATACTTCACTTGGAAGATCAAATTTTAATTCTTTAATGGAGCAGTTTTTGGACAATATTCAAACTAGCCTTACTATTGTGTTAATTTTTAACATGTTGTACCATAAAATTTGTTTTGGAAGTGAAATAAAATGGGAGTAATTTAGACCATTGGCTTTGAAAGAATGATCTCCAGATTAACATCAGCAGCATCATGTGAGAACGTGTTAAAAATAATTTTTTTAGCCCCACCCAAAACCTACTGAATCAGAAACTCTAAGGGTGAATACCAGTGACTTGGGTTTTATTAAACTTCACATGTGATTCTAAGGTTATGTAAAGTTTGAAAATCATTAATTCAGAGCACACAATGACCAGTTTAGCTCAAAATTTGAAAACAAACAACTCAAAATATCTTGCACAGTAGAAGAGGAGAATGTTGTTACATATGTTTTAAAAGCTGATATATTTGTAATCAATGAATGGAGAAATGGACCTTCTCTATTTAAAAGTGTTTGTATGTTTATTATTCTTCTGTGGTAAATATAAAAGGATTTCTGACAGTTATAGTCAATGTCAGTTATAACAGGGCTGTGTTTTATATAAAGGCACATGAGAAAACTTTTGAGGGTAATGAATATGTTCATTATTTTGATGGTGGTGATTGTTTCAAGGCTATATCTACATTTCACAAAACATACCAAAATGCATACTTTAAGCAACAAGGTTTTTTTTTTTTTGTATGTCAGTTATACCTCAATAAAACAGTTTTGTAAATTTGGGGCAGGAGAAGAAATATTGAACCACACAGCAGCACAGATGATTCTAAAATTTATTCCTTATATGTTTTAAAAATCATGTTTCAGTTATTATGATTTATCACCCAATTTCAGCACCCATGTGTGCATTTGTGTTTTTGATAGTATTGTTCCAAGAGAAGGGGAAGGAATATTATTGTATAATGTTTTTAGTAGTTTAAATAGTGAAAAATTATGGAAGGAAATGGACATCCCCAGGCAAATGGAAACCTACACTGTAGCTTTGGTTCCACACTCACCATGCAAGCATGCTTGACTTGGCTTTCTTCCCCTGTCCCTATCAACTTCAACAGTTTATTCGCTATAAAGATACCAATGAAATAGTCAAGGGAGACCATTTTGACCTCAGTTCTAATAATAATTGGATCATGTATCAGTTGAAGACAGAATTTAATAATGATACAACAGGGAATACATCTTCAAGCAAACAAAAAAACTTACATGTTTAATAAGTGAAATACCATTAAAATTTATATTGAATATGGCTCTAGCAAGGTTTTCATTAAGTATGATATCTGCTTCTAGGCAATTAGAAAATCTTTAGATAATTGAATGCACTTTTGTCTAACATTCTTATGGCCATAAACTTCCTTATGTTAGTATTATTCAAGAAAAATTACAGAATAAAATTGACTATAAAACTATCCTGAGGCTACATGTTTCCATTGTGACACACAAGAGCAGCGATTTTGACAACAAACATTATCTGTCACATTAAATTAAATTAGTGTCCTTAAGGTGGATTTTATGGTTGGAAGCTAATTTTTAAGTGAACTTTGGTTTTGTATATATGAAAGAGCCCTAAGCTGATAGAAATTTTACTTATATACAAAAATTAAATCTGAGAAAAGATGCCCAGCCACATAATCGCCTACGGTATTAATAATCTAATGACAGTATCAAAACCTGGATAATATTTTAACCAGAAGTAAATTTTAAATTTGTTTGATTTTAAATTTTAATTCAGGTAGTAACTTCTTTTACATCCCAAGGCAGAAATGAATCAGATATTTAAAAGTATTTAGTAGCAATATTATACAAACAAAAATATCAGCATTCTAGTAGTTTTAGATATCAGGTTAATAGGAATCTAGTATACAAAAAAACAGTTTTTTCAATAAACATAACTTTCCTCAATATTATTCTTTTGTATAGTTAACATGTGTATTTTAAGAAGTTTTATGATATAAAATATTTTACAGCATAAAAGCTTTAATATCACAAAAGTTTTATGTTATAAAAGAAGTTTTATATAATTTACATGCAACAAAATGTATTCATTTTTAGTGTAGAGTTCAATGAGTTTTGACAAATATATGCACTCTGGTAACCATCAACAAACAAAACTATAAACATTTTTCATCACTTCAAAATTTTCCCTTTTATCTCTTCCTGGTCAGTTCCACCTTCTAGTTATCACAGAGATTCCTCCTAATGTATACAATATCTTGACTTGAATATTTCAGCAAAGCACAGCATTAGCCAACATCAAATTAAAGCTGTCTCTTAGCATCATCATTTACATGAGAGCAGTAAGAGTTTTTGAGTAAATGTTAAGTCTCTAGAATGGTATTTCTTTTTAATCGCTGTTTTAATAAAACTCCCACATTTATTAATAGGAATTTGCATTTATTATTTTGAGTGGCGTTTAAAAACGAAGGTAAATTACAAAAGGTAAAGACACTACATTATATTGTGTGCATGTGCATTATAATTAAATTACAATTACCTTTAAACAAATCTCCAGGGATTCATGTTTCTAGAAACATGAGCAATCTGTGTAATATGTTTCTGAGTCTATTTTGGGCTCTTGCACGAGAGACTAAGCACAAAGATTTCAGCAACTTTTCAGATTATAGTTATATTTAACTATAAAAACTCCAAGATCGGGACTAAAGGAAGGGATAATTTAAACCTATTCAAAGGTGTTTTCTAATCCCAGAGTAAAATAAAATTTCTGAATCTTTGCATTTGATATTCTATATTGTATATATTCTAAATATGAAATTATACTTTTTCTCAATTAATTCATAAGAATGGTAGCATACATAATGACCGGGCCTAATTATTACTCACTCATCTTTTTCTCATCTCTGCCTTCAGTGCTATGCACATTACTGACAATATATGGTTAAGATAAATATTAGGGAATCAGAGCCTGTTGGAGGTAGGCAGAGTAGGTAACCATGACAATAAGGCGGTTTGAAGGGTATCTGTAGTCCACGTTTACCAGGATACTTTCTTTCGGAAACGTTATAGTCTGAATTTGTCAGTATATTAACTTAATATTTCAAAGGGTCATAAATGTAAGCTAAATATCTTATTAGGAAAATGCACTATTAATATATTTGGGTATAGAAAAAAACAAACAACATCAAAAGAATTTCAAATTCATTTACCAAACCTTCACTGAGACTCAAGTACAGTAATTTGGTGGTGACTATGAGGTAACAGAGAATTTCACAAAGACAGAATTTGGTTGCTGAAAACCTGTCAGGTCTAACTCTCTACTTAGCAAGTGTTAATATGTGTTACTTAGTCCTTGGGCACCTCAAATTTCTCCATATACGTGAAAGATAATAAAAACTGCCTTGCAGAACTGCTGAGGCAATAAAACATCAGGGTAAGTGTAAAACACCTACTCTAGTGTCTGGAACTTAGTAAATGTTCACATCTTTCCTCCAGAACACTCTATAGATGACTGATCTAGGGAAGAATTGATCCAGTTTGCTGAATTTAAAATATTCACCTACATTTTGAATTTGCTTATTTCAGCACAGTGGGGTGCTTATCCCTTAGGGGTTTCCAAATAGGAGGCAGAAGTTTGCATTTTATTGGTGAAAAATTCACTTAAATATATCCCAGATAATTATCTAGCTCTGTCAGTCTGAGCATAGCCCTTCCTTTACATACTTTCTTATACGTCTGTTTAACTATTAAAATAATTATTTGAACTGTTCTCTTTTTAACCAAGAGGATGCTATTGTGTCAAAATCATTGATTTGGAAAGGTAATTCCTGTAAAAGTATACCTGGTCCATCACTATTTTTATTTGCTAGAAATTGATCTACAAAGATGAAGGCTGAACAGTTTATGGACTCAGTCATTTCCTAGGGATAATTACTGGCTGTTACCTTTGAGTTTAATGTGTTAAGAATATTAAATCTTCTCTGGAAATTCACATTAATCATACTTGAAATATCATATTGTGTTTAAAAAGTAAAAGGGCTACTATAGTGTAGCTTTGAAATTTATAATATCTTCATTTGCTTTAATAAAATTATCTCATGGAATTGTTAATCGGGAAGTGCTAATATGAACATAGAAAAAGAATCATATTTTAGAAGTGACTGCTCAGTATATTTTATTTCCTTCTAAGAACACCAATATTCACACTGGAACACAAGTAAACTGTGACATAAAGTCTCACAATGGCATGACCCATCCTGAGCTATTCAGTCGGTTATTGGATCTAATTCACGTAAAAAGTCTTAGCTTAGAACTTCATTATAAACAATAGTCATTTTGGAACATGTAAAAACTAGACAAAGTGTTTTATTACAAGGTGATATGCTCTGTTATTGAGGAAAGGGAAGTTTCTAGTTTTAAGCCTTGTCTTGACTCTTGGCTCTGTCGAAAGTTGGTGATCTGCAGTGCTCCAGTAAGAAAAAGTCAAGCCAGCATCCTCAGGAATTTAGAGCTGATTTCTGTAGGAGCAAGTTTAACTGTAGTTCCTCTCTACTATTAGCAGAGACTCCTGGGAATTGACTGATACACAAAGCAAGCTGAAGTTCACTTATCAGGTGAAAATGTTCTCCCAGATTCCTCCGAAAATCTTTCTAGCTTTTACTTTTATTCACACTGGTTCATTCTCTGTGCTTTTCTTCCATGCCTTGTGCTTCTGTTCTTGATTGCAAATTTACATGCTGAAACCAATCTTCATCAACCTTCTGAAAACAGCACCACACTTGGAATCACATAAAATAAGATCTTTCTTGACTCCGAAGCAGGATCCTAAATTGTAAATTGACTGTTTTTTTTTTTTTTTGAGACGGGGTCTTGCTTTGTTGCCCAGGCTAGTCTTCAACTCCTGGGCTCAAGCAATCCTCTTGCCTAGACCTCCCAAATTGTTGGGATTACAGGCATGAGGCACCATGTCTGGCCCAATAAGTCTTGAGAATATTAAGATGATGATCTCAGGTATCTATGAAGTTAATATGAGAGGACTCAAATGTCTGCATTTCTATAGGCCTTCTGAAATTGGTAACAACATGATTGGATATTAACATGCAGATTCAGCTACTAAGGGCTGGACTGACATGCCTAATTGCATGATGCGGGAATCATCAATGTGATATAATTTTTTTCTCATCTCGTAAATCAAAAAGAAGTGCCTTTTTCTCTTTGCTTTGTAAGAGGAAAAGACATACCACGAAACAAACGCAACAGGCACAGGAAGTACTGTTTGTTGGGAAAAGTCACCCTCCAGGTTGGCAAGTGTATCACAGGCAGCATATCACACAGCATACGATGGTATGGGTGGAGCCTCCGTGAATTCTCTTGAGGAAAGCCATAGTAAAAGAAGTGTGTCTATAGTTTTTCCCCATAATGAAATCAAAACGATGGGGTTTTGAATCTTGAACTAGGACTACACTTTATAAAGATACTATTGAGGAGTGTGGCATTCATAGTGTGTGACACTCAGGTCTCTTGACAGGGAAGTACTTGCTGCCTACCTTCAAAGACTGTTGGTTGGCTGATGGCCTCTATCTATAAGGTCTTTGAAACAGAGGTAATGGTCTCCTAGGGGTGACCCCAAACCGATGATTGAGCAAGGTAATATTTTGCTAATAAGCAGTATTTGCTCTGGAGTTTCCCATCGGGCTTGCAAAGGCCTCAGCCCAATCCTGCTTCCTTTCTATCTTCACAAGTGTTATTTCCTAATAAACCATTTGCATTTCTATTCCATCCCTACACGTGCTTCCTAGCCATCCCAACTAGTTAAAAGAACTAAGGGAAAAAAATGATTTATGTTTCACTTCTTGAAATGATGGAATAAGAAATTATCCAAGTGCTTTAAGACAAAAACAGTTCATTCTTATAGCACAGAAATTGTATATGAAAGGATCTAAGGTGGTTTTTGACAACTTCCTGTTATGTATGTCCCCGCCAGCATCTAGAGGATAATATTAGACTCTGCTAGATCCTTGTGAAGTATCCCAGAATAAGATAGGCAAGAGGGGAACCATGTGTTTGCATCTATCTATTTCAAGAATAATCATCTCCAATAACTACTGTTTAAGGATTAATGTTGTGTTAGCCTGTAATTATTCCTTGTTGGTTTGACATTCTGTCATTGTCAAGAACATTTTTTTTTTGTGATTCTTGTAGTATCTTGGATTAAATTATTCCTCCACACAATTCGGTCATTGTTATATCTATTTTACCTCTGTTTCTCTCTTTAATCACTATACACCAATTATCATATTCATGTTCACATCTATATTTTTGCTAGGGCTTACTTATTGCTGTTACTGATTATTATATTTTACATTTATTGTTATGAGTCTGATTACTAAATGGTCAGCCTAAATAGAGAGAGATACATGCACATACAGATGTACATGTACATGAACCTCCAATTTGCAAAGTAATTTAAATCCTAGAATGGACTTTAAATCTTTATAATTTAAAACTTTATCAATATTTGACAGGTTGGAGGGTAATGCAATTTGTTTCTAAGGCTAAGAAAAATATTCACAGCCAAATAATTTAATAAACCTAGTATAACATAATTACTACCACAAATGAGATGTTAAATCATAATTTAATCAATTATAAAGAAAGTAGTGGTCAGATGTATTGTGTTTTATAATCACAATTTAATTTAATTTTGGATCATAAGTAAAACTAAGAAAAATTAAATGATTACAATGTACAATGTTCATAATAAATGCTTTTATTAGATCATGAATTTCATTACCTCTTTGTTTAAATAATTAGATCATAAAGGTTACATATTAAATTCCACATTAAGATTCCATGAAATGCACCAGATCCCACTTCTCTGGTACATGAAGGAAAAGAGTCTTGCCTGATAGAAAATGTATTGTAAATGTTAAAATTATTTAGCAAGTTTCATTCTTTGACTGGTAATTTGAAATTGTTCCTTTAAATAGACATTGGCCATAATCAAAGACTGTGGAAGTCTCACAGGAATAAAATAATGTAAGGTTTATTTTAACACTTTTCCCTTCAAGCTCTTATATGTCACTTGGTACATGTAACCTTATATCATCATCTGTATCTTAATATACAATTCTATCTTGAATATGATAGCAGTGCTCCATTAAGGTAAAGTATATGCCATGCATCAGAGCTTAGTAAAGTTCCTTGCTCTTAACAGAAAATTGAAGCTTGTGATGGTTATGGTTATTTTGATTATTTTATTAGGACAAACATATTAATAAATTTTAGGTGAATCCACTTAAACCTATTGTGACTTAACCACAGAAAAAATCAATTCCATCCTAAATAGCACTGTATAAATTGTAGCCAATTTAAGTCACTGGAATTTTATTCATGATGGCTTCCACTACAGTTTCTAAGCTACAGCATTTATTCTTTCAATTCTTCAGATACTCTCTGAGTATCTATTATGCACTGATTATTGTGTCAGGCTTGGATGATTAGAAATACAAATAATCTATGGTTTCTGCCTCAATTTGCTGACAACCAGTTCATAAATGAGAGCAGTGTGATGCAATAAATGCTATAATTGATGTGTGGTACAGAAACCAAAGAGTCATTGCAGTTGTCAGGATGGCAAGAAATGCAGCCAAGAGGGCAGATTTTTAGCGGTCCTAGAAAATAACCCATTCAGATTGGTGAAAGATGTTCTAAAGATAATTCAATAATAACATTGGAAATGAAAAAGGTACCTAAAATGTTTCTATATATTAAGATAAGATTTACAGCTAGGTCACAAAGTTTTGGGATTAAATTATAATTGGGTCCATTAAAAAACTAGCATAGGTTGCATGTTCACTCTGATGATAGCTATTTGCTGTGCAGAAGATCTTTAGTTTAATTAGATCTCATTTGTCAATTTTGGCTTTTGTTGCCATTGCTTTTGGTGTTTTAGTCATGAAGTCTTTGCCCATGCCTATGTCCTGGATGGTATTGTCTAGGTTTTCTTCTAGGATTTTTATGGTTTTGGGTCTTACGTTTAAGTCTTTAAACCACCTTGAGTTAATTTTTGGAAAAGGTGTAAGGAAGGGGTCCAGTTTCAGTTTTCTGCGTATGGCTAGCCAGTTTTCCCAACCCCAATTATCAAACAGAGAATCCTTTCCCCATTTTTTTTTCCAGGTATGTCAAAGATCAGATGTTTGTAGATGTGTGGCGTTATTTCTGAGGCCTCTGTTCTGTTCCATCAGTCTATGTATCTGTTTTGGTACCAGAACCATGCTGTTTTGATTACTGTAGCCTTATACTATAATTTGAAGTCAGGTAGCATGATGACTACAGAATGGGAGAAAATGTTTGCAATCTATCCATCTGACAAAGGGCTAATATCCAGAATCTCTAAAGAACTTAAACAAATTTACAAGAAAAAAACAAGCAACTCCATCAAAAAGTGGGCAAAGTATATGAACAGACACTTCTCAAAAGAAGACATTTATGCAGCCAACAAACATATGAAAAAAAGCTCATCATCACTGGTCATTAGTGAAATGCAAATCAAAACCACAATGAGATGCCATCTCATGCCAGTTAGAATGGTGATCATTAAAAAGTCAAGAAACAATAGCTACTGGGGAGGGTGTGGAGAATTAGGAATGCTTTTACACTGTTGGTGGGAGTGTAAATTAGTTCAGCCATTGTAGAAGACACTGTGGTGATTCCTCAAGGACCTAGAATCAAAAATACCATTTGACCCAGTAATCCCATTACTAAGTATATGCCCAAAGGATTATAAATCATTCTACTATAAAGACACATGCACACGTATGTTTATTGCAGCACAGTTCACAATAGCAAACAGTTGGAACCAACCCAAGTGCCCATCAGTGATAGACTGGATAAAGCAAATGTGGCACATATACACCGTGGAATACTATGCAGCTGTGAAAAAGGATGAGTTCATGTCCTTTGCAGGGACATGGATGAAGTTGGAAGCCATCATTCTCAGCAAACTAACACAGGAACAGAAAACCAAACATCACATGTTCTCACTCATAAGTGGGAGCTGAATGATGTGAGCACATGGACACAGGGAGGTGAACATCACACAGTGGGGCCTGTCATGGGGGGTGAGAGACTAGGAGAGGGACAGCATTAGGAGAAATACTTAATGTAGATGATGGGTTGATGGGTGCAGCAAACCACCATGGCACGTGTATACCTATGTAACAAACCTGCACATTCTGCACCTGTATCCCAGAACTTAAGGAATAATAATAATAAAAAAATAAACAAAATGTTTTTTTCAAAAGAAAAACTAGCATAGAAAAAATAGGCACATTTTAACTTCAGGCAATATGAAAAGTTGGATAAAATGGAGAGTATAAATAGTACATATGTACTGCAAAATTTCTGAGAAAACCAAATATGTAGCAATTATTTTCCTTATCAGATTTTGTAACCAACTAAGTGAAAAATCAAATAATTCAACAGACAGAATCCAAATTAACACCAGATATTGAAATAAGTGATCTCATACTTCAAGGTGCTTTTTGGTAGTGAAGTCAAGAATTAAACAGCATGACCCTTGCATTTCCAAGCAGTTCTGGATAACACATGCCTCTGCATCCTTTTGTTTTTTAATGCAGACATTATTGTTGTTGTTGTTAGAGCAGTTTTAGGTTCACAGCAGAATTCAGAGGAACGTGCAGAGATTTCTCATATACTCCCTTTTTCCACACATTCATAGCCTCCCACGTTATGAATATCTCTCACCAGACTGGTACATTTGTGCATAGAGAAAACTCTTTCCAACCGTTTTTCCTCTACTCTCACATCAGAACAATCAACAGAGAAGATTTCTGTGACCAAATGTATGTGGAGATTTTCCCACACACCAAGAGCAGATACCAGCTGGGTGTCCCCTAATTCAGTCCTGAGACTATCCACCCAGAGACAGTGTCAGATCCCACAGGTTGGGATCCTACAGATCACACAGTCTCCAAGACTTCCCTCGCAACCACACCGGTCCCAAGTTCGGCCCTCTGGAACTTTTGACCAACCAGCTCAAGTTGGGGTTCCCATGACTCCCACTTTAGACGTGACTAATTTGCTGGAGTGGTTCACAGAACTCAGGGAAACACTGATATCTACTGGTTTATTATAAAGGATATTGCAAAGGATACAGATGAAGAGACACGTAGGGAAAGATACTTGGGAAGGGGTGCAGAGCTCTCATACCCTCTTTGCACACATCACACTCCAGGAACCACCAAGTGTTCAGCTATCTAAAATCTTTTTTATGGAACCTTCATGACATCAGCATTCCTTCCCCCACAGTATAGGGTAGGATCCTCTCAGGGTAGGGTCTTAAGGCCCACATTCAGAAAGGTGGTGGAACATTCGAGAGAAAGGAGGGCAGAAGATTATTGGCTTCCTACTGAGGCCTGACGTATCCAATACTATAACAAAAGGTGAGAACAAGGGCTATGGGAGTATAAGCCAAGAACTGTGCGAGAAAACCAATACATATTGTAACACCACAATTCGTTATAATTGATGAACCTAGATTGATACATCATTATCACCCCAAGACCATAGTTTACAGTAGGGTTCACTGTTGGAATTATACTTTCTATGGGTTTTGGTAAATGTGTAATGATACATATTCCCCATAACTATATAACACAGAATAGTTTCACTGTCCTAAAATTCCTTTGTGCTGCCTTACATATTCTGTATTTTTTGGTAAAATGTTAAATATAAAATTACCATATGGCTTAGCAATTCTACTTCTACAAATCTACTGAAGAAGAATAAAACATATATCCACACAAAGATATATTTGTTAATGCTTACAGCAGTAGTGTTCATAATGGCCATAAACTAGAAATAATCCAAATGTCCATAAATAATAAATGGGTAAAACACAATGTAGTCTATTTGCCATATAATGCAGTACTATTTACTAATAAAATAAACTGCAAATATAGGCTACAATGTAGATGATCCTCAAAAACATTTTACTAGGTGAAAGCAGCTGTTGGTAGACATTTTCCCATGGGTCTGTTATGTTTGTGAATGACTTCCAAGTAAAACCATGGTTGTTCTTTGTTCCAAGCTATTGGAAACAAGATGAAGAAAGAAAGAATGTTTAATTTTGCATAAAGTGTTTCCAGAAATATTTTAAAAGAGATGTGGCAATTGAATATAAGAAAAATAAATAAGTATATTGGGTAGGGAGTTTGAATATGTCAGGAGTCATTTTTCAGGGTAAAACTAAAATTATATAAAAGAGGCCAGGTGCGGTCTCTCTCACGTCTGTAATCCCAGCACTTTGGGAGGCCGAGGCAGGCAGATCAGCTGAGGTCGGAGTTCGAAACCAGCCTGGCCAACATGGTGAAACTCTGTCTATACTAAAAATACAAAAATTAGCCAGGCATGTTGGTGGACACCTGCAATCCCAGCTACTCAGGAGGCTGAGGCAGGAGAATTGCTTGAACCTGGGAGGAAGAAGTTGAAGTGAGCTGAGATCGCACCACTCCAACCTTGGCTACACAGTGAAACTCTCTCTCTTAAAAAAAAAAAAATTATATAAAAGACATCAGAATGGGTGAGGGAGAAGTAGCGGCCTTAATCTTACGATAGAAGGGACAAGAGAGAAAGTTGGGAAGTAATGCTAAAGAAGATAGTACCATCATTGGGCATAGGGGAGAAGCTGTGAGCTCTGGGTCAAGGGCTCCTTGAAAAAGGAAAACTGACCTACTTCCTGGGCCTGAGGGTCTATTTCGCTTAGGCTGAGAAGCAAGGATATTCTGTATTGAATCTAAAGGCTGGCAGAAATCTGGCCGTGCAGAGCAGCCGGGAGGGAACCCAAGAGCTTGCCTAGGTCTAGAATTGCACAGGGAGTTGGAGTTATTCTCTGTTGATTTCAACTTTTTCATTGTTATAAATCTTCAGTTCAGTTGCTACGTCTATATAACAAAATAACAACAATGGTAATAACAAGTAAAAGTAAAAATGAAACAAAATTAAAAGGCTAATGGCAAACTGAGAAGATATTTTCAGTATATATTAAAGAGTCTAATTTTCTCAGTCTATAAGAAGAAAAATATGAACAAGAAGAAAAAATGGATGAAACACATGAAATGGCAATATGTGTGTATCCATGCAAAACTAAAAGAAATGGCTAATAATCATGTAAAATAATTCTCACCCTGTTATAATTAGAAAACTATAAATTAAAACTTACATGTTATGATTTTTTTCCTGGGATTTCTTTCCTGTGTTCATACACAGCTTGAAATCTGTGAAGATTTAAAAAAATAAACATTTTTAAAGGGGTGTAAATATGTGTAAACTTTTGGGAAGCAATGTATAAATATTTACCAAAGTTAAAAATATACAGATTCCTTAAGCCAATTAGTTTACATCTATTAATTTTGCCTATACACACACACACACACACACACACACACACACACACACACACACACTACCCAAACTTATGAAGCAGGAAAATACGGTCTGGAGACAGTGATGACAGGAAACTTAAGGCCATCTCCTAGCTGCCTTCTTGGAATTGGCTAAGGAAAACCCCACGCTGCTACCACCAAGTAATGAGGAGCCAAAGTACCTTCCCTCTCTGAACCTCCCCCTATTCTATGTTCTGAACGGGAATGTCTGTCTGTAATTGGCCCATTCTGGAACCTTCATTTGCCTACACTTCATAGGTTGAATGCGTCTGACTCATCCTAGGCAAAATCCTTCATTGGTATAGGGTGTAACCTATCAGAAACCTCTAAAGGGTACTCAAGGGGGGTCACCATGCTCTTTTAATTCAATAAAATCCCCCAGGAACATTGCAATTAGGGCTCTTGAGTGGCTTGCTCCTGCCTGCTCCCACTCTTTGAGTGTACTTTTGCTTAAATAAATCTGTTTGTATTGCTTTGTTCTTTTGTTTTGTTTGTACATTTTGTTGAATTCTTTATTCAGTGCACCAAGAAACTGGACAACTTACAGTCAAGTCTTTAAATCTAGTAACACATACATATAAAAAATATTTTGTAACATGCTGATCCAATCAGCAAAGTCGCTGCTGCTCTTGTTTTAGACATTAAGCATTTGCTCGTCCACCTCCCTCATGGACATGTGTCCCTGAAAACAGCAGTCACAGTTAGGTAGCAGCCATGGCGGGAGTCGCAGGCAGCCATTATGTTTTTGGCGTCAAAATATCTGCTGGGTGAGCTCAGCTAACATCAGTGCCTAGTAATGTCGGTTGTCCTAGCTGATCAGTAGGGTAAAACCAGGCATACAGAAGTGCAGGTAAAGGAATGTGAGAATGACTGAAACCAACACATAATTAAACCATTCAAATTCGGATATAAAATATTTGTATTTCCTGAGATCTAAAAAAGTCCAAGATGCTTGGCAATTAAAAAAAAAAAGTTGCAAAGAAATATGTAAAACATGATCATATAAACTTAAAGAAAGTAAATGATGTAAATAGCTTAATGGGCACTTAAACTTTTCATAGTTTACTTTGGGAAACTAATATTTTGACACTGGAAAATGGGCAGATAGAGGGTGACATATAGTTTTGCTTTATTAACTTCCTTGTTGATATTTTTCTACAGTAAACACATGTTAATTACATTAATGTTATTAGTAATAATAAGATGTCATAGAATTTCTGCTGGTCTATGAAGAACTCAATGGAGCAGTTACGCAGGGCTTGGAAAGAAAGACAAGAGATCAGTATTTCCTTTTTGAGATCTCAGCTTTGTTGTGAGCAATGCTCATGGGAAGAGAAGAGCTGTGGCTAGCAAAAAACTGGTCTTACTGGATCAGCATCTGCAAACACTGCCATTTTGTGGCATGATAGGTGGACTATGTTAGAATTGCATGCGAATTTTTTTGAAGCCCCTCTGAGGCAAACAGACCAGATACTATTGAGTGAAAGGTCAATCTATAGCTGTTGGTATTCACATTTTAATGAGGTTGCTCTGTCCACATGCTAATGATTTAAAGATAGACGGGTATTTCTCCAGAAATAGTGATACATGGTGAAAAGTAAGACTGGAGACTTCCACATGATGAAGATCACTACTAAATAGTAGTGTAGAAGATTCGAATTAGCAACATGGTTTAGGAATGGAAGAAACATTTATCTAGAAGTACCAATGGTAGAGAGATCATAGTCAAACAGATGAAGACTGGATAGGATGACAATGTTGGATATACAGTTCATTTTATTTAGAAATATTTTTTGAAGCCCAAGGCAAGGCAGAGCAGGAAGAAAGGCAGTTTTCTAGCACGTGTGGCTTGTAAGGACATAGAACCCATTTAGTCTTCCTGGAAATTTTGATTTGAGACATTCCCCTCATTTTTCCTTCTAGGCTCCTAGAGAAGATCCATGAAGAACACTCAGAATCTTCTGCTGAACTGCTGTGTCCGGAATTGGTGGCTTCTTGATCTCACTGACTTCATGAATGAAGCCGCGGACCCTCATGGTGAGTGTTATGGTTCTTAAAGATGGCGTGTCTGGAGTTTGTTCCCTCAGAGGTTCAGATGTGTCTGGAGCTTCTTTCTTCTGGTGGGTTCATGGTCTTGCTGTCAGGAGTGAAGCTGCAGACCTTCTCCGTGAGTGTTACAGCTCTTAAAGGCAGTGCGTCTGGAGTTGTTTGTTCTTTCCGGTGGGTTTGTGGCCTCCTTGGCTTCAGGAGTGAAACTGCAGACCTTCCCAGTGAGTGTTACAGCTCATAAAGGCAGCGTGGACCCAAAGAGTGAGCAACAGCAAGATTTATTGCAAAGAGGGAAAGAACAAAGTTTCCACAGTGTGGAAAGGGACCCCAGCGGGTTGCCACTGCCAGCTGGGGCAGATTGCTTTTATTCCCTTATCTGACTCCACCTACATTCTGCTGATTGGTCTATTTTTCAGAGAGCTGATTGGTCGATTTTTACAGAGCGCTGATTGCTGCTAGTTTACAATCCTTCTGCTAGACAGAGTCACAGATTCTAGTCCTCCAAGTCTCCACTAGGTTAGCTAGATACAGAGTACCAATTGGTGTATTTACAAACCCTGAGGTAGACACAGAGTGCTGATTGGTGTATTTACAAACCCTGAGCTAGACACAGAGTGCTGATTGGTGCATTTACAATCCTTGAGCTAGATACAGAGTCACAGAGTGCTAGTCCCCCAGGTCTCCACTAAGTTATCTAGATACAGAGTATCAATTGGTGTATTCACAAACCCTGAGCTAGACACAGAGTGCTGATTGGTGAACATACAATACTCCTGCTAGATATAAAAGTTCTCCAAGTCCCCATCCAGTTCAGGAGCCCAGCTGGTTTCACCTAGTGGATCCTGCACCAGGGCTGCAGGGGGAGCTGCCTGCCAGTCCTGAGCCACAGCCTGCACTCCTGAGCCCTTGGGCTGTGGATGGGACCTGGCGCCAGGGAGCAGGGGGCAGCGCCTTTTGGGGAGGCTGAGTCCATGCAGGAGCCCACCACAGGGGGAGGAGCTCAGACATGGCAGGCCGCAGGTCCGGAGCCCTGCCCCTCCGGGAGGCAGCTAAGGCCCAGGGAGAATTCGAGTGTGGCGCAGGTGGGCGGGCACTGTTGGAGGACCCAGCTTGCAACCTCCACAGATGCCTGCCCCGATGCCAAGCCCCTCACTGCCCTGGACCGGTGGTGCGGGCCAGCTGCTACGTGTGCAGGGCCTGCTGAGCCCGCGCCCCTGCCCTCCGGAACTCACTCTGGCCTGCCAGCCCAGCCCCGGTTCCCGCCCGGGCCTCTCCCTCCACACCTCCCCGCAAGCAGAGGGAGGAGGCTCCGGCCTCAGTCAGCCCAGAGAGGGTCTCTCATCCTGCTGTGGCGGGATGAAGGGCTCCTCAAGTGCCTCCGGAGTGGACGCTGAGGCAGAGGAGGCACTGAGAGTGAGGGCTGCTTGCACATTGTCACCTCTCACTGCCACATGTTTAGCACGTTACAAGCTTTATCTTCAGGAGAGAAGCAGCAACACAGTACCTATTTCAAAGTTACATTGGAAATGACTATCTGAATTTTCATTCATTTTGAAGACAAGTGAAGTAATTATGTTGGTGGAATGTGATAAAAAGAAAGAATATATTGACATCTTCAAAGATAGCAAAAAGCATGTTTATCAAAGAATTATTAACCTTGGTTCAGTTTTCTACATAAATCTCTGCACAAAATAGCTATTTCTCCTTGCAAAGTATTAAAATAGAGTTAATTTTCAAATTATTCTTATAGGAACGTCAAGGAATTAGTAAATTCAGAATATGACCAGCTTCAAATAAGACACAAACTAAGGTTTCAGATCCATAACCAAAGCATGAAAGCCTTACAGAATGCAGAGGAAACACCTACCTTGAGTTCTTTCCTGAGTATATTCTTACACTTTCTCACCATTATGCCCCTTTTAGCAAAATTGACTCTAAACTAATGGAGAGTCAGAGTTTTACCCTATACTACTTTAATGTCTTTTTACATGGCTTCCCAGGTTTAGGCTCATAAGTTAAGTTTAATTAATTTAACCTTAACCCTCCACAATCTGAAACGGAGTAGGAAAGCAGAAAAGAAATAATATTTTGAGGTTTGAGTAAAATTATACTTCTTCACAATATATTGTCTTTTTATTTTTAATAAATATGGAAAAATGTTAAGGGAAAAAACAGGTATAATAAATAAATAGTGAAATTTATAATACAAGCATTTAAGAATTTGGAAAATGAATAAATCAAGTACATAAGAAAGTTAATTCACGACGATCAGGTAGACTGTTTCCTGGTATACAGTGCTAGTTCAAAATACGCAGATCAATAAATGTGATTCACCACGTAAACAGAATTAAACCAAAAACAATACAATCATCTCAGTAGACACAAGGCTACAGAAAAAAGTTTTGGTAAAATCTGATATCTCTTTATGATTAAAAATCCTCAACAAACTAGGAATCAGAGGAACAAATCTCAAAATAATAAGAGCCATCTATAACAAACCTACAATCAACATCAGACTGAACAGGTGAAAGCTGGAAGCATCCCCCTTAAGGGGAGCATGACAAGGATATCCACTGTCACCACTCCCATTCAACATGGTACTGGAAGTCCTAGCCAGAGCAATCAGGCAAGAGAAAGAAAGAAAGAAAGAGCATCTAAATAGAAAGTGAAGTCAAATTATCTCTCTTCACTGGTGATATGATTCTATACCTAGAAAACCTGAAAGACTCTGCCAAGACTCCTAGAGGCAATAAACAACTTCAGTAAAGCTTCGGAATACAAAATCAATGTACAAAAATCAGTAGCATTCCTACATGCCATTAACATTCAAGATGAGAGCCAAATCAAGAATGCAATGCCATTTACAATAGCGACAAAAATTAAAATACCCAGGAATACATCTAACCAAGGAGGTGAAAGAGCTCTATAAGGAGAACTACAAAACAATGCTGAAAGACATCATAGGTGATAAAAACAAGTGGAAAAATATCCCATGCTCATAGATCGTTACAAAAATATCATTAAAATGGTAATACTGCCAAAGGAGTCTACAGATTCAACATTATTCCTATCAAATTACCAATGTCACTTTTCAAAAATTTTGAAAAAAAAAAAACTATTCTAAAATTCAGTTGGAACCAAAAATGAGCCCAAATAGTCAAAACATTCCTAAGCAAAAAGGACAAAGCTGGAGGCATCATATTACCTGACTTCAAATTGTACTATGAGGATATAGTAACCAAAACAGCATAGTACTGGTAGAAAAACAGATACACAGACCAATGGAATATGATAAAGAATCCAGGAATCACAGAACCTATGGCTCTCCAGTGTTCCACAAAGCCAATAACAACAAACAATTAGCAAAGGACTCCCTATTTAATAAATGGTGTTGGGATAACTAGCTAGCCATATGCAGAAGAATGAACCTCGACCCCTATCTTTCACCATATACTCAAATTAACTCAAGATGGATTAAAGACTTAAATGTAAGTCCTTAAGTTATAAAAACTAGAAGAAAACCTAGGAAATGCCATCCTAGACATTAGCATTGGAAAAGAATGTATGATTAAGTCCCCAAAAGCAATTATAACAAAAATTGAGAAGTGCTACCTAAGTAAATTAAAGAGTTTCTGCACAGCGTAAGAAACTATCAACAGATTAAACAGACAAACTACAGAATAGGAGCAAATATTCACAAATTATGCATCCAACAGACGTCTAATATCCAGAATCTGTAAGAAACTTAAGCAGTTCCACCACAAAACTAATTGCCCCAAGAGGAATGAGTAAAGGGCATGAATAGACACTTCTCAAAATAAGAAATACATTTGTTTATTGGTCAACAAACAAATAAAAACATGCTGGCTAGGTGTGGTGGCTCACACTTGTAATTCCAGCACTTTGGGAGGCTGAGGCGGGCAGATCATGAGGTCAAGAGATTGAGACCATCCTGTCCAACATGGTGAAACCCTGTCTCTACTAAAAATGCAAAAATTAGCTGGGTGTGGTGGTACATGCCTACAGTCCCAGCTACTCGGGAGACTGAGGCAGGAGAATTGCTTGAACCTGGGAGGTGGAGGTTGCAGTGAGCCGAGATCGCAGCACTGCACTCCAGACTGGTGACAGAGCAACACTCTGTCTCAAAATAAATAAATTAATTAAAAGAAAAGAAAGAAATGCTGAATATCACTAATCATTAGACAAATGCAAATCAAAACTACAGTGAGATAGTATCTCACACCAGTCAGAATGGCTATTTTTAAAGTGTAAAAAAAATAGCAGATGTTGGTGAGGCTGCAGAGAAAAGGGAATGCTTGTACACTGCTGGTGGAGATGCAAATTAGCTCAGTCACTGTGGAAAGCAGTTTGGAGATTTCTCAAATAACTTAAAACAGAACTATGATTTGACCCAGCAGCCCAATTACTGAGTACATACCCAAAGAAAAACAAGTGATTCTAGAAAAAAGACACGTACATTTGTATCTTCACTGCAGCAATATTAACAATAAAAAAGGCATAGACTTCACTTAGATGCCCATTAATGGTCTACTTGGTAAATAAAATGTGGTACATATACACTATCAAATACTGTGAAGCCATTTAAAAAAGAAAGAAATCATATTATTCTCAGTGACATGGATGCAGCTGAAGGCCATTATCCTAGGTGAATTAACACAGAGACAGAAAACCAAATGCCACATGTTCTCACTTATAAGTGGAAGCCGTGCATTACAAGTACACATGGACATAAAAATGGGAACAAGAGACACTGAGGACTACTAGAGGGGGGAAGGTAGAAGGGAGGTATGGGTTGAAAAACTATTGACTACCTGAGTGACAGGATCATTTGTACACCAAACCTCAGCGGCCCACAATTTACCAATGGAACAAACCTGCACACATAACCCCTGAACTTAAAGTAAAAGACGAAAAAAGGAATTTGAAATGTAATCAATAACTAATTTATTACATATTTTTCTCAGATATATCCCTGTATTTTATAATGTCTTGAAGATACTGTTTTTAAAGCAGTATACTCACTTGATCAAGTCCAAGAACTTTGACTAGCTGGATTTTCATTGTTGAATTTACATGAGCATCCAGTGCCTTAATAGCCACATGTATCATGAATTATACAGGTCAAATTTCCCCCTAATTGGGATTGGGGAGTAATTGGCAATATATGTATATATTGTTTTACTTTCTCCATTTGTAGATCTTCTTTTAAACTGGAGATAGAGATGGCCTTGGCACAAGAAAACTAAGTAATGTCATAGGATCCTTAGGGTGTCACTTTTCTAGCCAGAAACCTCTGTGGCTGGTGGCACCTTTGCCTAAGTTTTGCTCAGATTCTCTGGACTTGTTCCACCCACTCGGTCTGGCAGGCTGCACTTGGCTTGGGCTACCAGCCCAGATCCCACACCTGCCAAGGGCAAGCCAGGCACGGAATGGCAAGGGGTTTGTGAGCAAGCAAGCATGGGGTCCAGCCACTGTGCACAGTCAGGCATGCCAGCTACTTCAGCAGGGCAAGCAGCTCCAGGCACCAGCACAGATGCCGGCTCAGGTGCTGGCTCTGTGCAAGGCTGCAGGTGGATCCAAGCTACTGCAAGCAGCTTCCACTGTAGGCTCCCAGATCAGGACAAGGGACATGTGGCAGTGCTCAGGAGCTTGGAGATGCCAGGAACGACAGAGCTCCAAAGAGGGTGTCACAGCCCTGGCTTCAAGAACCCCAAGTCTGTGCTCTCTAAAGGGCCCAGTTCTTCTTTCCTTCTTATTGCCCGCAACATGGTGAGCAGGGGTGGAGGGGGTGTATTTCAGCCATATTTGTTTTACAGCTCTTTCAGTTCTGCCATTCTGTGCGTCCCAAGTTCTTGTCCCATATTCTGGAAGAATGAGGTACTCAGACAACCAGAGGGTGAGCAAGGTAGAGAGAAACCTCACTAAGGGTCAGAACAGCTCTGAGGAGACCCAAAGTGGGTAGGTCCTTTCTGCAGGCAGGCCATCCGATGAGTGTCTAGCTTTCAGCAGAGAGGAGGCCTATAGTGCATAGTTCCTTTCTGTGGGTATGTCATCCTGATGAGTGTACAGCTCCACTCTGATGAGTGTCCAGCTCTCAGTGGAGAGACCTGTAGGGGGTAGTTCCTTTCTGCAGCCAGGTCATCCTGAGGAGTGTCTGAGTCTGGCTGAATCTGGGGTTTTTATGTTCTCAAAATGGAGGAAGTGTATGCTGACTGGTCCATAGGCAGCCATGGGAAGGCCTGGAAAAAGCACCATCTGACTGGCCAAATGGTCATCAATGAAGTTCTCACTCCAGGCTGCAATTTCACCCAGAATTGGCAGCCTGGCCCCAACGTTTCAGGCCATCCCTGGCTTGAAGGTGGAGTTTTAGTGGGAATCTGTCCCTTCCCACGTAGGAATCTGTTTGCCTCCTCCATTAACATGCCATCCACAGTGCCCAGACTGTCTGCAATGAGGGGTGCCTGCAGGTCCCCACTGATCCACCCTCAGCACCCCTGGCCCCTCTCCCACGCTTGTTGGTGTCCAAAGTCAGGAGGGGGCCGAGGTAGCAGGGGGCTTGTGTGTCAGTGCCACCCTGAGTGCACACATACTCAGTGGGTAGTGATATCACCTGGGTTCAGCCACAACTTTGTATTCGTCCTGGAGTGGGTGCCAGGAGTGGAGAAAGACCAGAAAATGGAACCAGGCACTTTCAAGCCTGTGGGGGTAGGGGACTTCCTGGGTCCCTGAGAGTGCAGGGATACCAGGATCTGGAGCCTTTGCTAGGTGGTTCTGGCTGTGCCCAGGAGTGCAGGCTCCTACCCTGCCAACTCCATAGTGGGTGGGCTCTCACCTGTTCCTGGCTCCCACCAGCTCCATGGAGCATGCAGCCCTGACTGCTCCTCCCTTGCTGCAGCTGGCATCTCTGCAGTAGCTGCTCCAGATGGGCCACCACCATCATCAGCAACACCTTTTGTACTCACATTTGAGTAATGTCCTTCAAACATATGTCCTATACCCTACAGCTAGAATCCAAAAGTTCCTCCTCAGTGAGTTGTTCTGCTATAGACAAATGTTTTGACTTAAAATGTTAGTGTATTCAATGAAAAAACAATACTTTAGTAGCCTCCTGAGGAAATGATATACATAATAGGCACATTTTCACATGTGAGGTGGAGAAGGCCTGCAGGTGTGGTATGAAGAATGGCAGGATGATTAGAGAAGGGAATTGAAAGAAGGAGTAAAAGAGGGAGGGGGGGCAGCACATCAGTAGTGGAGCTATGGAGTCTGAAAGTAGGAGCAACTGAATTCCAATCCTGCCTTCAATGTAGTACAATTGGGCAATTGTATTTTAGTAAAATGGGAGAAAATATGAGATAAATAGTAAAAGTCACAGATTCTTTGTAGTAGAAAGGCATGAGCCAAGATGTCTAATTCAGAAAAAAATGCAATAGTTCTTAAATCATTCCTCTTTATTAATATCTTAATGTCTCATTTACTAATATGTGACTTAATATACATGATTTTGTTCATCTGACTTCTCACCATTTTTTAACAAGCTTGCCACATGATAGCAATCTAGAAACATAGTTCTTATAGTTTCCATTTCTAGAACAGAAATGGAATTGGCTACAGGTACCAAAGACATAAGATGTAGTTTTTAAATATCTGGTAAAGTAGCAAAGGCATTTTTCTGTATTTTTATTGCAAAAATATTTCTTGTCTCATTATCTATGTTTATGCAATGCTCCATGAATCTCAGGTAAATTTGCCCTCAAGACACTCCCTGCATTCCTAATGAAAGTTGATTTTCTGTTTGAGTGCTAATGGAAGTAACGTTTTCAAAGCCTTTTCTCAAGTGCTATGCAATAACTGTTTCAAAATGCATGGAAAACTTTGCTGTTTCCAACAACAGATGTTTTCTATTTTGATTTTCCATTCGCTCAATGGTTCTTAGATGTCTCCATCTCAATAATGGGAAGATATTGTCCATATTAATTAGATGCTTAAAAAACGTTTCTTTTTTTCTTTATTAACTATGCTATTTTCTGCATCAGAGTAAGATTGGTTGAGCCACACAGAACTTTTGTGTTTGATATGGAGGGTCACTAGAGCTTGATGAGCCACAAACAAAAGCCTTTTTTGTTTCCTTTTTGAGTTATACACTTAATCATTTATTGTGGTATCGAAAATAGTGAAACAGAATCAGGGAGTAGAATTGTGGGGGTGGGGAAATGAGGGAGTTGCTAATCAATAGACATAAAGTTTCAGTTTGGCAAGATCAATAAGTTCTAAAGATCTGCTGTACAACATCATCATTATCGTTAACAATACTCATTGTACACTTAAAAATGTAAGTGGGTAAATCTCACACTTTTACTCATCATACCTTCACTTTTCTTAAATTCGCTTTTCCTAAAGTACAGAAATTCTTGCCTCCTTTCATAGTTAAAACCATTTTATTATGATCCCCAAATCTTACTCTTGTTCTGTCAGAAACTTGAAACCCCTTTTATCACATAACTTGAATCAGATTACCCTGGCATCAAGTCAAAGGATATTTGAATAATATTATCTTATGATATTCCCAAAAGGCACAGACTGCCAACTGCTCAGAATTAAATCAAGAAACCCTACTTATCGTATGTTCTAGGGTAAGTTCAGACTACGTGTAATTTTCTCTGAAAGTTCAGAGCATGAATATTATTGTTTAAGAGTTGGATCTTTGTTTGGGACTGCAGTGATTTATCCTAACACTGTCTTTTCTGTTTATCTGTGGGAATTCTCAGTGACCTCTCCAACAATCTCTAGTTCTTGAAGAATGTATGCAGAAAGATGTTGCTAGTTTTGTTCATACTTTGTTACTTAAATTTTAAAATTTTAACTGTTATCTGCATTATGGAATAATAAAATGTTAAAAGAGACTTTAGATATAATTTCATACAATAGTTTTATTGAATAAAACATTCAATTTAGGCCCAAAAAGATTAAGGGGAATTGCTCAGGATCATCAGGTTTAGGTTAATGATCACTGGCCTCCTAAAAGTCGGGATACTGTTTATTCCACTGAAACTTGCTTTTCACGCTAAGCAGACTTTTATCATGCTTACACAACTATTTTGCACTGACTGTTCTTTTTTGTGTGTGCAGGCAAATATATAGGACAATGCAAAAGCCAGAAACACATTCCTTGACTTCAAACTGAAAATAAGAATACAGTCTTCTTTCATCAGCATTTTTGCACAACTATGGATTTTTATAGGGTGGCTCTCAAAGTATCTGCACTTCAAACATTGTCTATCATTCTTTCATCACTGGGAAATCATTTCAAATATTACATGTATCAAAAATAAAATCAGATCAAATTACAAAAAAAATTAAAGTTTATTGTGCATACAAAATAACAGTTCATGACTTGGGAGACCACAAACTAAGAGTGGTAAGAAGTCGCCTTACAACAGTTACAACACAGTCTATAAGCTCAAAGGAGGAAGTATTTTGATCTCTTTTATTATTGGCTATTATACATTAATATATTTTTAAGGCAAACAACTGCTTAAGTTGATTTCTCTATAGCCAATCATTTAATTTTACTGAATCATGCTGGTGAGGAAGTAAAGCTTACATTTTTCCTTTTGTTTATGATTAGACCTAGCATTTTGGAGAAGTCAAGAAGACTTGTTTTGATTTTGTAGTCATCGGTGGTTAACTTTGGAGTATATATAAAGTGTGATCTGCATTTTTATTGTTTTACAAATGCAATGATTGTTTGCATTGTTGTGTGTAGTTGTTTTTATTGTTTATTGCATCTTTAACACACGTTGATGCAAAATGAAACTGGTGTGTGTGTGTGTGTGTTTGTGTGCGTTTGGTCCTGGTAGTAGTCATGGGTCAAAGCAGCAGTACATAATCCAAGTGTAACCTCTGAACACTTAATAGTTACTTTTCAAGTTGTGTTTACAGAAATATGTAAGGCCTGGGAAAGGCCATGGAATACACCGTTCATAAAAGAACACATGCAAAATTAACACCTTTGTGTTAATATGTGTCCATATAAAACAACTTCCACATAACATATAAAACAAAAATTTATTGACGTTTTTAAAAGCAAAAATCAATGTCAGTCCATGGCAATGCTTCTTAACAGGGAAGGAGGATGAATTTCCCTAGAGAACATTTGCCAATATCCAGAAATATTTTTGGTTGTCACAACTGTGGGTGGGGTGGAGGATTAATGGCATCTAATGAGTAGAAGCAGGGATTCTGTTAAACATGCTACAATGCACAGGTCAGCTTTTATAACAATGAATTACCCAATCGTAATTCTCAATAAATGCCTAGGTTGAGCAAATCCTGGTTTATATTAGCTGAGTTTCTTTGATAAAGAGAAATTAGCAAGGTAAACCATACAAGGAAGTAATCTACGGCATATCCATAGAAACCCCCCACTTCAAATTCTTAGTAACTAATAAATGTGTTTATTTATTAAAAGAATATTATCTCTTTTGTTATGTTAGCTACTGAAGGTTATCTTTGTTAGAGTCACAGTGTATGATCTAGAGGTTGCCTCCTCTATTTGTGTAATCCTGGTTATAAAGATACAGTGTAGTGGAGAGATATAAATTGGTAAGTGCATTTTAAAGAACCACTGATGATTCATTTGCTTTACTGTTTATCATTTTGCCATGAAGTTCATAATTAATTTGTGTATGTGAAAATACTTTACAAATATACATGAACATGACATTTGAAATCTAATATCCAGATCCCATGGGAGCTCCAAGAGAGTTAACTATGTTTTCTATAACTATGTTAGCCTATACAAACTGAAGTAAATAATACAAAAGAAAATGAACAACCAAGAAATTCCTCAAAACAAACATAACTGATACTGATTTTTCAGACATCAATATTGAAAACTAAAATCTAAATTACTCACAGTTCGAGGAGCAAGGTATATCAATGAAGTACGGTCATTATTTGATTGAATTATAAATAACAGAGCTATACATTTCCTCAGGGCCTAGAGTTTAAGTTCTAAGAGTTTCACTTAAGGATTAGGATAAGAACAATAATAAAAGCAATACTTTTACATGCCATTAGTATTGTGGTTTAATGAAGAATATATCTAGTTTCTGACAATTACCATAGTGATGGGAAGGTTTTTGTTATAGTAATGACTTGACTCTTGGTAGGTCCTTAGACAGCTTCAGAATGGGAACTGGTCACCAAAAAGCCCAACTACAATATTAAAAAGTTCGAATGTGGGGTCAGCTTGACCACTGGGGAAAGGAAGGAGGCTGGAGATTGAGCTCCACCATGTGGTCATTGATTTAATCGATCTTGACCATGTAATAAAAACCTAAATAACATTCTGGACTCAGGCTGCTTAGAGCTTCCTGCTTGGTTAGGGCACAAATATGCTGGAGGGTAATATGCCCTGGCTCCCTAGGGAAAGGTATGGGAAACTCTGCTTCTGGGACCCTCCCGGTCCTTGCCCTAGGTTTATCCTTTATAATAAAACTATAATTGTAATCATAGTACTTGTTGACTTTTGTAAGTTGTTTAAGTGAATTATTGAACCTCAGAAGATTATAGGAATTCACAAATTTGTAGCTGCTTTGCCAGAAATGTGGGTGGCCTGGAGATCCAAGTTGCAGGTGTTACTGATGATGGGTTCTTGGGCTTTTAATGCTGTAGAAATTGACATGAGGCTGAAAGCATTTTCCCAGACAAGGCTACATTGGAGCTTATGCCTGGACATAAGGGATGCAGCATGAGAGAGAGAGAGAGAGAGTTCCCTGATTGACTCTCTGAAAAGAGTTGGTAGGGCTTTTATTAGGCAAAGCACAGAAATTGACATCAGGGTGAATTTGAGTACAAACTGCTATATATATCACATATATATCTTATATATATCTCATATATATAGAGACAGAAGCTGTTTTATGTATGTATATATACACACACATATATACATATAAACATATATATGCATATATATAATACTTTAGGTTCTGGGATACATGGGCAGAATATGCAGGTTTGTCACATAGGTATACATGTGCCATGGTGGTTTGCTGCATCCATCAACGTGTCATCTACATTAGCTATTTCTCCTAATGCTATCCCTCCCCTAGTCCCCCACCCCCTGACAGGCCTTAGTGTGTGATGTTCTCCCTGTGTCCATGTCTTCTCAGTGTTCAACTCCCACTTATGAGTGAGAACATGTGATGTTTGGTTTTCTGTTGCTGTGTTAGTTTGCTGAGAATGATGGTTTCCAGCTTCATCCATGGGCCTGCAAAGGACATAAACCCATCCTTTTTTATGGCTGCATAGTATTCCATGGTGTATATGTGCCATATTTTCTTTATCCAGTCTATCACTGATGGGCATTTGAGTTGGTTCCAAGTATTTGCTATTGTGAACACTGCCACAATAAACATACATATGCATGTGTCTTTATAGTAGAATGATTTATAATCCTTTGAGTATATACCCAGTAATGGGATTGCTGGGTCAAATGGTATTTCTGGTTCTAGATCCTTAAGGAATCACCACACTGTCTTCTAGAATGGTTGAACTAATTTACATTCCCACCAACGGTGTAAAAACATTTCTATTTCTCCACATCCTCTACAACATCTGTTTTTTCCTGACTTTTTAATGATTGCTATCCTAACTGGCATGAGATGGTATCTCATTGTGGTTTTGATTTGCATTTCTCTAATGGCCAGTGATGATGAGCTTTTTTTCATATGTTTGTTGGCTGCATACATGTCTTCCTTTGAGAAGAGTCTGTTCATATCGTTCACCCACTTTTTGATGGATTTTTTTTTCTTATAAATTTGTTTAAGTTCTTTGTAGATTCTGGATAAAAAATGCAATGGGGAAAGGATTCGCTATTTAATAAATGGTGTTGGGAAACTGACTAGCCATATGCAGAAAACTGAAAATGGGTCCTTTCCTTACATATTATATAAAAATTAACTCAAAATGGATTAAAGACTTAAATGTAAGACCTAAAACCATAAAAATCCTAGAAGAAAACCTAGGCAATACCATTTAGATCACAGGCATGGGAAAAGACGTCATGACTAAAACACTAAAAGCAATGGCAACAAAAGTCAAAATTGGCAATTGGGATCTAATTAAACTAAATAGCTTCTGCACAGCAAAAGAAACTATCATCAGAGTGAACAGGCAGCCTACAGAATGGGAGAACATTTTTACAATCTATCCATCTGACAAAGGGCTAATATCAAAGAAAAAATTTTTGTAAGTCCTTTATAACTGTCTAAAATTTGCTTAAACTTTCAGTTTTATTCCATCTTTCTTTTAACCCAAAACAATATTTACACCCTCTAAATTGGAGAAAGTTACTTTATCTTATAATAAACCATACTCCCATGCCTTTTTATTAAAAACATAATTTTCATTTGTAGTGTAAGCAGTTGTAATTATGTATCAGGTGCACAGCCTTGGACATAGGAACTGCAGGTAATGCTGACTCTTTTCCAGCCTGTCTAGGGGCATCAATAATTCTATGTCCCCAAGACTTACCTGTAATATAATGGCTCCAAAGCAGGCAAGTTGAATGATTATTAAAAGTCACAGAAACAGTTTATAACCTTAAAGCATCTAGCAAGTACAGTATCTGATGTGATTTGCCTGTGTCCCCACCCAAATTTCATTTTGAACTATAGCTCCCATAATTCCCACATGTGGTGGAAGGGGATCGGTGGGAGATAATTGAATCATAGGGGCAGTTTCACCCATATTGTTGTTTTGATAGTGAATAAGTCTCACCAGATCTGATGATTTTATAAGTGGTTTCCCCTTTAGCTTGGCTCTCATTCTCTTTTCCCTGATGGCATGTAAGACATGCTTTCTACACATGAAGGCTAAAGGTTTTCTCATAATTCAAAGTAATCTTTGATGTCCCCCAAAGTGAAAAAGTTCTGATAATGTAATGCAAAACAGAGAAAGGCCTTAGATTTTGAAACAAATATGTCCACTTACATTTCTTGGGGTTCCATTAGGAAAACAGAGAAAAGGAGTTTCTCTTAAAATGGGGTTTGTAGTGCCTCCTCTGCTTCTCCCAAAGAGTCTTAGGCTGTCGGAAATTACCTTACGTCCTCTTATGTGAGCATAGAGGGTTACAAGAACACAGGCAGAAGTAAATGAAGGAATGAGTAAGTTGATTGAGAAGAAAATGGAAAACTTTTTTTTTCTCAAAAAAGCTCCATTTTTTTTTCCTCAAAAAACAACATTTAAGAAGAAAAAAAAAATAAAGACCTCTTAAAATATATGTATAGCTTGGATATGTACTTTTAATTAATCTGATTTTAATTCTAGAGCTCTTTTATTTATTATTATTATTATTTATTTTTTTAAATATCTTATTATCAGACTGTAGTTGGGACAAACAGCCAACACTTCTGGCTTTTAAGCTTTCTTTAAAAAAATTATTTTTATCAAAGGTATTTTCCCAAGTGAAACTAATAAGTTTTAACTAACGTTGTGACTTAACCAGGCATGCACAAGTTGTCTCCAAAGAGATGGGAATGGGTTTTTTCAAAATCCAGAATTGCACAGAAGGTAGGTCAGAGAAAGGAAGATTCAAGACAGGAAGTCGGAAGTTGTTCATAGGGGGGAAAGAAATCAATAAATGGCAAAAGTCACATAAATACCTAAATACCACAACAGAAAGGACTCATTCCCTGAGGACTGGAATGAAACCCAGGGCACCATTGTGAAAGGGCAGAGGCTTAGCTACTGAGCTACATTATGGGGCAGTCCATTGCTCTCTCCGGAAGGAGTACAGAGCAGTTATCTTTTAGGTTTGCAAAGGATTTAAACTGCCCAGGATAATTTTTAAGGCTATGAAATTATTATATATCCTTATTTTAATTTAAACCTTTAAAAAATTGTTGATTATAAGCGATCTCTAGGATTCTTTTTCTTTTAGTGGTGTACTTAGTTCCAATAGCGACTCAATCCAAAAGACTTTTAAAGGCCACATAGTAATTTTTCAGGTGCTTTTCTTTTATCATATACACAAGTATTTCTCCACGGTCCCCAATAATTTCAATGTCCTTAAGATAGCAAAATATATCAAAAGCCCATAGAGATTGGACTTTTTAAGAAAAAATTCAGCCAAGGGCTTCACACATTCAGACCAAGAGCAAGCTGGTGTCTTAGACCCCCAGTCCTTTCAGACTGGCTACCTGATACAAACTAAAAAATTCCCACCCTTAGATGGCAAAGACCAAGAGAGAGTACCAAGAAGATATGGGACCACTAGCCGTATATCCTGAAGCCTTTAAGTTTTTTTATTTGTATTTTTATGGCTGTAATAATAGTTGTATATATTTATGCTGTAGATGTGACATTTTGATACAGGAATACAGTGTGAAATGATCAACCAGGGTAATTGGAGTATACATCACCTCAAGCACATACCATTTCTTTGTGTTAAGAACATTCTTTTTTTTTTTTTTTTGAGACGAAGTCTCGCTCTGTTGTCCAGGCTGGAGTGCAGTGGCACAATCTCTGCTCACTGCAAGCTCCGCCCCCGGGGTTCACGCCATTCTCCTGCCTCAGCCTCCCGTGTAGCTGGGACTACAGGCGCCCACCACCACGCCCGGCTACTTTTTTTTTGGATTTTTAGTAGAGACGGGGTTTCACCGTGTTAGCCAGGATGGTCTTGATCTCCTCACCTCGTGATCCGCCCGTCTCGGCCTCCCAAAGTGCTGGGATTACAGGCGTGAGCCACCGTGCCCGGCCTTGTTAGGAACATTCTAATCACACTCTTGTTTCTTTAAAAATATACAATAAATTATTGTTAACTGTAGTCACCCTATTGTGGTACAGAATACCAGAAAATGTGTGTACAAACACATTTCTTTTCTTAATGTTGCTTTTCTCTTTTTTAAAAATGGAATCAAACTAAGTGTCCATCAGTGGATACATGAATAAGAAAACATGGGATATACACACAATGGAGTGTTATTCTGCCATAAAATAAATGAAATCCCATCATTTGCAACAACATGGATGGAACTGGAGGCCATTATATAAAATGAAATAAGCCAAGCAAAGTAAGATAAACATCACCTGTTCTTACTCCTATGTGAGAGCTAAAAGAGTGGAACTCATGAAGATAGAGTAGATTGCTTGTTTCTCATTGGTTGTTACCAGAGGCTGGGAAGGGAAGGAAAGAACAGAGGAACAAAGGGAAAAAAAAAAGAATATGAATGTATTTATAACCACTGAACGGTACACTTAAAAATGGTAAATTTGGTAATAGTAAATTATATTTGTATATACCTCAATATGAGGGTTCCCCTTTTTGCACATCCTTTCCAGCATACATTATTGCCTTGTCTTTTTGATACAGTCATTCTAAATGGGGTGAGATGATATCACATTCATTTTAATTTGCATTTCTTTGATGGTTAATTATGTTGAACATTTTTTATACATCTGTTGGCCATCTGTATATCTTCTTTGGAGAAATGTCTGTAAAATATTTTTCTCATTTTTTAATTGGATTATTTCTTTTTCCTATTGAGTTGTTTGAGCTTTTTATATATTCTGGTTCTAAATTCCATGACAGATGGATAGTTTGCAAATATTTTCTGTCTCTTCATTTTGTTGATTGTTTCCTTGGATGTACAGAGAAGATTTTTAGCTTGATGTTATCCCAATTGTCTATTTTTGCTTTGCTTGCCTGTACTTTTCTGGTTATACACAAAATTCTTTGTCCAAACTAATATCCTGGAGCATTTCCCCAATGTTTTCTTCGAGAAGTTTCATAGTTTCAGGTCTTAAATTTAAGACTAATACATTTTGATTTTGTTTAATAAAGTGAGAGATAGGGGTCTAGTTTTATTCTTCTGCATATAGTCACCCAGTTTTCCCAGAATCATTTATTAAAAGACTGTCCTTTACCCATGGTATTTTCTTGGCACTTTTATTGAAGATGAGTTGGTTGTAAATCTGTGGATTTATATCTGGATTCTCAATTCTGTTCTATTGAGCAGTGATTTGTAGTTCTCCTTGAAGAGGTCCTACACATCCCTTGTAATTTGTATTCCTAATTATTTTATTCTCTTTGTAGCAGTTGTGAATGGGAGTTCACTTATGATTTGGCTGTCTGTCTGTTATCAGTGTATAGGAGTGCTTGTGATTTTTGCACATTGATTTTGTATCCTGAGACTTAGTTGAAGTTGCTTATCAGATTAAGGAGTTTTTGGGCTGAGACGATGGGATTTTCTAAATATACGATCACATCATTTGCAAACAGAGACAGTTTGACGTCCTCTCTTCCTATTTGAATACACTTTCTTTCCTTCTCTTGTCTGATTGGCCTGGCCAGAACTTCCAATACCATGTCAAATAGGGGTGGTGAGAGAGAGCATACTTGTCTTGTACTGGTTTTCAATGGGAATGCTTCCAGCTTTTGCCCATTCAGTATGATATTGGCTGTGGATTTGTCATAAATAGCTCTTTTACTATTTTGAGATACGTTCCATCAATACGTAGTTTATTGAGAGTTTTTAGCATGAAGAGGTGTTGAATTTTATCAAAGGCCTTTTCTGCATCTATTGAGATAATCATGTGTTTTTTGTCATTGGTTCTGTTTATGTGATGGATTACATTTACTGATTTGTGTATGTTGAACAAACCTTGCATTTCAGGGATGAAGCCAACTTGATCGTGGTGGATAATTTTTTTGATATGCAGCTGGATTCGGTTTGCCAGTATTTTATTGAGGGGTTTCACATTGATGCTCATCAGAGATATTGGCCTGAATTTTTGTTGTTGTTGTTGTTGTTGTGTCTCTGCCAGGGATGGACAAACATTTGCCAAGCAAATGGAAAGCCAAAAAAAAAAAAAAAAAAAAAAAAAAAAAAAAAAATTCAGGGATTGCAATCCTAGTCTCTGATAGAACAGACCTTAAACCAACAAAAATCAAAAAAGGCAAAGAAGGGTATTCAAAGAAAGGTAAAGGGATCAACACAACAAGAAGAGCTAACTATTCTAAATATATATGCACCAATATAGGAGCACCCAGATTCATAAAGCAAGTTCTTAGAGACATACAAAGAGACTTAGACTCCCACACAATAACAGTGGGAGACTCTAACACCCCACTGTCAATATTAGACAGATCAATGAGACAGAAAATAAGCAAGGATATTCAGAACTTTAACTCAGCTCTAGACCAAACAGACCTAATAGATATCTACAGAACTCTCCACCATAAATCAACAGAATATAATTTCTTTTCAGCACCACATCACACTTATTCTAAAATTGACCACATAATAGGAAATAGAACACTTTTCAGCAAATGCAAAAGAACAGAAATCATAAAAAAAAAGTCTTTCAGACCACAGTGCAATCAAATTCGAACTTAAGATTAAGAAACTCACTCAAAACTGCACAACTGCATGGAAACTGAACAACCTGCTCCTGAATGACTACTGGGTAAATAACGAAATTAAGGCAGAAATAAGTTTTTAAAAATCAATGAGAACACACACAATGTACCAAAATCTCTAGGATACAACTAAAGTAATGTTTACAGGGAAATTTATAGCACTAAGTGCTCACATGAGAAAAACAGGAAAGATGTAAAATTGACACCCTAACATCACAATTAAAAGAACCAGAGAAGCAAGAACAAACAAATTCAAAAACTAGCAGAAGACAAGAAATAACTAAGATCAGAGCAGAACTGAAGGAGATAGAGACACGAAAAACCCTTCAAAAAGCAATAAATCCAGGAACTGGTTTGTTGAAAAGATTAACAGAATAGATAGACTGATTGCCAGACTAATAATAAACAAAAGAGAGAAGAATCAAATAGACACAATAAAAATGATAAAGGGGATATCACCTCTGATCCCACAGAAATACAAACTACCGTCAGAGAATACTATAAACACCGCTATGCAAATAAACTAGAAAGTCTAGAAGAAATGGATAAATTCCTGGACACATATACCCTCCCAAGACTAAACCAGCAAGAAGTCAAATTCATGAATAGACCAATAACAAGTTCTGAAATTGAGGCAGTAATTAATAGCCTACCAACGAAAAAGAGCCCAGACCAGACAGATTCTCAGCCGAATTCTACCAGAGGTACAAAGAGGGGCTGGTACCATTCCTTCTGAAACTATTTCAAACAATAGAAAAAGAGGGAATCCTCCCTAACTCATTTTATGAGGCCAGCATCATCCTGACACCAAAACTTGGAGGTTGCTTTTTCAAAAGAACTTTTTAATTTTGCTCAAGAGACTGCTTTAAATCTATTGTCACTGAGTCATAGAATTGATTCCATTTTGAAAATTCAGTGATGGCTTGTATTAGGTTTCTGCTCAGCTGTATTTCCATACATATGTACAGATAGATTAGATAGATAGATAGATAGATAGATAGATAGATAGATAGATAGATAGATAAGATAGATAGATAGATAGATAGATATAGATACCCAGCAACAATCTATTTGGATCCCCAATTATTTCACCCTATGTTCTAATACCCATTACACCAGATTTCTACATGTCAAGCCTCCCAGGTTGCCTTTTAGCCTTGCTGTGTATTACAGTAACTATTTCCCCCTTGTCTCTGATGGTTAATTACTGTCACCTTGTTTCTGAGTTCTCAAATCCTATCATTGCCAAATGACACTAGAAATTTCAATTCCATAGCAATATCTTTTATTATGAAGCCTAATTTGTGAACAGCAACTACCACTGAAGTTTTAGCATTGTCAGTTCCCGCCCTCATTACTGTATTTGTCACCACTGTAAACACCTGGATCTCAGTCCTCTTGAGGGACCTCTAGCAACCAGTATAGAACACACTTTTGATTTGTCTCAGCCATAGAGGCGAGGATGCTTAGGTATTTATCTACCAACTCTCCTTTGTGTTTTGATGAAGGTTGGGCAGTTCTGTGCTGGTAAATATTTAACAATCAGCTCTCTGAACAAATGGCCCTGATTTGTAGCGTTTACCAACTTATTTGGCGGATATACTCTCACCATGGCCAGTTTCAAGTTCTAACATTACATTGCTGTGTGTGGAACTGGGAAGAGATGTACAGTAGCACACCATTCTATGGAATCTCTATCCTACAGATACAAAAACATATTTATAAAACTTCAAAAGCACAGATAAGACTAAATTGCAAAATGACTAGAAAGTGATGAGTTTTGAGCATATTTTACTCTTATTTTTAATGTATTCCATTTGATTATTAGGTTACATAATTTAATTTTTAATAATGATGCTATTTAAAAATCAGTTTGCCAGATTCTTGAAAATTTAACAATCAGAACTTGCATACTGCTTTACATAGCTCCAGCGCACCACTGCTCCTGTGGAAGCCAACTTTTCAGCACCTCTGTCCTGACCTGCACAGAAACTAAGCAGCTCCCTTAGCTATAGAAAGGAGTCACTTTGAGATCTCCAAGTACTTGCAGTAAGAAGCCAGTGATGTCTCTGAGAGTGGTAAATGCCGAGGATCTCTGGGTGAAGCATTGAAAGCATCTGCTGCATTACTTTTCCTTAATAATTCATGGAAACTTGCATGAATGGGACTTAAGACATTTATATATAACTGAGGAGGGATTTCTCATTTGTTGCATTCCAACAATGTATTAAATAGCCTTAATTTTCACTATGCTTATGTGTAGGCTGCATTATCCACCACACAAAAGGCAAGAAATAGTCTCAGGGTCTCTGACCATAGCAACCAGCCAAGCAAAGCTTTTAACCCAGGTTTGTCTGACCCTGAGGCTGAGCTATTTACTGAAGGTTAGAGTTATGTGTGATTATTTCCATTATTTTATATCATACAAGTAGGACAAAGATCAAATATGTTCTTTGAAATTTCTAAGTACTACAGAAAACTAGGGAATAAGAATTATATATCCTGCCTAGATTCCCTGATGGGAAATTTTTATATCAGAAAATTCATCCCAGTTGGTGACTGACAATACAATACAAAATGAATTTAGGCAGAAGTGATTCTTCTTCTCCATTTCAGTATCATGCCCATCTATCTAGTAAAGGCAAAAATTTTCCAAGGGCAAGAAGTCTTTCTGAAATGTCTACTGTAAGTAGATATGAAAAGGGATAGTTTGGGCAAAAAAGTGAAGGAAAAGTTAAAATTAAACAAAATCATCTTATGTAAACACCATTGCTTTAAGTCATTTTCAATAATGGGAACAAAGAATACCCAAAGGTTTTTTTCTTTGTAAGTCACCATTCTCTCTGAAAGAAAGCCTAATTAAATGATAGAAAGAAATGAAGAAGGGAAACATCCGTAATTGCCTGACTGGTTCTGATGCTGAACAATTCACACCGAGCTCTTCATCAGTAACTGTTTTCCTTTTTCAAAGTTAATATCAGTCTCTATTAATTCCAGCTTCATTTTGAGGAGACTAGAAAAATAGTGAACTATTGATCCCGATGCCAAAGGAAAAATAAATAGAAAAAATTAAGCCAAAATTTTACTATTTAGGCCAAGGCTTATCAAATATTTTCTGTAAACAGCCAGATAGTAAGTATTTTGTGATTTGCAGGCCATGCAATCTCTTGGCATAGCCTAAAAGGGGTCATAAGCAACAGATACATAAATAAGAATGACTGTGTGACAATAAAATTTTATTTCCAAAATATGTAGGCAGGCTGAACTCGATTGTTGAGCCATTGTTTTCAGATCTTCAGTTTAGGCTAATGGGGCAATATTGCTAAGTTGCTGATTATTCTGATATTCTTAAATGATACTAAGGTACAAATCATGGATTCATTGTTTATTTTTTATTTCAGTATATATTGCTTCAGTGCTTAATATGTGTCAGACACTGCTCTGAGCACTGGGCATGCAATGACAAATCATAAAAGCCCCTCCTTCAATATGTTGTAGTCAAGTAGAAGGGACCTGAGCAAATAAACAAAAATATAAAACATGATGTCAGGTATTGCTCTGAAAAAAAATGAAGTCAGGTAATTAGAATGAAAGAAGTTTTATATTAGATACTCGGTCTAAACAACACGAATGATAAGGTGATGTTTGAACACAGACCTCAATAAAGTGAGACAGAATTCCAAGTAAACAACTGAAAAAATAATTCTCCTGGAAAGAGGAGAGCCTTGAGACAAAAGCCCCGAGTAGAGAGCACTGAATATGTGCATGGCATAGTGAGAAGGCTGTGATAATTAGAGCAAAGAAGACAAGGAATAGGAAGGTAGAAAAAATGAATATTTGAAAGAAAGCTAAAGCCCAGGTCTTATGGGATCCACAGTTCATGGTGAGGAGTTTGGAGTTTATTCTGAGAGTGTCAGGAAGTCATGTGGGGATATTGAACAAGAGAACATAATGGTCTGGGTCATATTTTATTTTACTTATTTTATTTTTACTTTTATTTTTTATTTTTGAGACGGAGTCTTGCTCTGTCACCCAGGCTGGAGTGCATTGGCGTGATCTTGGCTCATTACAACCTCAGCAAGGCCTCCTGGGTTCAAGTGATTCTCCTGCCTCAGCCTCTTGAGTAGCTGGGATTACAGGCACTCGCCACCACGTCCAACTAATTTTTTTTATTTTTTATTTTTTTTTTGAGATGAAGTCTCCCTCTGCCACCAGGCTGGAGTGCAGTGGCACGATCTCAGCTCACTGCAACCTCCGACTCCCTGGTTCAAGTGATTCTCCTGACTCAGCCTCCCAAGTAGCTGGGATGACAGTCACGTGCCACCACACCCACCTAATTTTTGTATTTTTAGTTAAGATGAGGTTTCACCAAATTTTTTGTATCTTTAGTAGAGGCAGGGTTTCACCATGTTGGCCAGGCTGGTCTCAAACTCCTGACCTCGTGATCCGCCCGCCTCAGCCTCCCAAAGTGTTGGCATTACAGGCGTGAGCCACAGCACCTGGTTGGTTTGCATTATATTTTAAAAACTAATTATGCATGCTGTGCAGAGAAGCAGGGCGAAAGTAGAAATAGAATGACCATTAGGATCTCTGCAGCCTTCTAGGTGAGAGCTAGCAGAGGTTGGATTACTGTGGTATCAGTCAGGTAGAAAGAAATGGTCAAGTTATGGATATATTTTGAGACTAGAGCTGACAGAATGTGCTTCTCCCAGATCCCTGGCATGCACATAGCCATATTAATGTTCTCTGCTGAACTGAATGTCTGCTGTGACCCTGTCTAATTTGACAGAATTTACTTAACCAGGATCTTGATTGTCTTCCAATACCTCTCTTGACACCAGGTGGCACATCCAAAGTAATAAATATGATGAGAGAAAACAGCTGACAAGAAGAAACAAAATAGAGACATTTTTCATTGACTGCTTTGTCACAGGGAGGGAGGATAAAGTCGCTGCGGTTTAGGAAACATCAGGCTTTGGCTGTCAAGGCTGCCTTTTTTGTCACAGCCTGGGGATTCTCTAGTCACCCCATGATAAAGGAATAGTCACTAACAGTGAAGTTTGATAGAGCTTATCCTGACTTAAGTGCTCAAGACTTGCAAAGGGGAGCTAGTGAGAAATACGAACCAATAGCCATTAAGATATGACTCTGTTGGACAGTGGGCCTGCTGAACTTCAGATGGGAGTCAGCCCACAGTACTCATCAGTATGGAGGCAGCTGCTCTCAGACATATCACCTGCCTGAAGGGATATCTGCACTGATCAGGGACTTCTAATTTGCAAGTTACAGGATCCCAGAATTGCTGAGCTGGGAGTTGTCTTAAAGGTTACCTTACCTAATAGACTAGAAATCTACAGCAGTCAAAGGAAAAGATAATTGCCTATCAACATACAAGTAGATAGTAGCAGAGCCGAGACTGAATTTGTAAAGATTTCTTCTGGTAGGAGTTGGGGATAAAAAGCCACTGTAACTGTTCTCCAGTAACATTAATAGATATAATTACTTTGCAGGTTTTTTATTCTTAGTGAAGAACAATGCAATCTCCATTTCTCAAGTTTCAATGAGTAAATTAAAATACGAGCAGGTTTTTCTCCCTATATTGTAATTGTTGTTTAAGCAAGAAGTCTTAGATATTGCTTACTAGGAATTTTAAAGGAATAGTTAGAATGGTTGGGAACAGACAAGGAAGTTCTTAACCCCCCATTATTGGAAAAATCCATAGATGTACCCAGAAAATTGGGATAGTCATTAAAAAATTACTCTATATACTTACTGTATATATTTTATGGATAATGGGAAGGAGAAGGCAATGTGTACACATTAGGGATTATGGTTGTAATACTTTAGCCAGACAAATTTCATGTTGTCAACATGAGAAATGAAAAAATTATATAGCACTGTTTCACCAATTTTATTATCTATAGCTACACATTAGCATCCAGGCCAAGATAACTAATCATCAACAGAAACTTCAGAAGAGGGTATTTTTCAAGAGCCCTCTGTGTAAAAACAATATCTTAAAAGTTTGTTTGTCTTTTGTTTGGCTTCTTTTGGTGGATTTTTGGCAAATCTATTTCTACTCCTGGTCTGTTATATATACTGTGAATCTTCATGTTATAGCATATCACATGTATGACAAAATTAGTCTTTCTAGTATTGTTTTTCTTCTTAATTTTCTAAGATCATATTTGTAGGCATCTAGAAAAGTTGATTGTACCTTGCTTTTATATACTTACATACTTTATTATTCTGTGTTGTATCTTTTGGGCTAAAAAGAAATATATTTAAATCCTTGAGAGAAAACAAAAAAATATATATTTATTTTCTGTGCAAGCAGGTGTCTCAGTCCACTTGGGCTGTTACAACAAAAACACCATAAACAATAACAAACCTTTACTTCTCACAGTTCTGGAGGCTAAATCCAAAATCAAGACTCTGGCAGATCTGGTGTTTGGTAAGGACTTACTTCCTGGTTCATAGACAGCCACCTTTTTGCTGTGTCTTCACATGGTAGAAATGACCAGGGAACTCTCTGGAGCCTCTTCCAGAAGGGAATTAATTTGCCCTCATGACCTAATCACCTCCCAGGTGTCCCATCTCCAAATACCATCACATTTGGAATTACATTTCAACATATGAATTTTGAGGGAACAAAAGCATTACCTATACCACAGGTGTTATGGTAATATTTTTAAAACCTAAACTTGTATTTATTCAAATAGTCTCTTCTTGTTAAACAGATGAGAAATGTTTCCACAGAGGACATGTCCACTTGTTTTCATTGGCACTAATATAACAATAGCAACCACTACATCAGTTTATTGCTTCTTCTTTTATTTATTTATTTATTTATTTATTTATTTATTTATTTATTTTGAGATGGAATCCCGCTCTGTTGCTTAGGCTGGAGTGCAGTGGTGCAATCTCAGTCACTGCAGCCTCCACCTCCCAGTTCAAGCGATTCTCCTGCCTCAGCCTCCCGAATAGCTAGGATTACAGGTGTGTGCCACCATGTCCAGCTAATTTTTGTACTTTTAACAGTGACAGCATTTCACCCTGTTGGTTCCGAACTCCTGACATCAGGTAAGCCTCCTGCCTTGGCCTCCCAAAGTGCTGGGATTGCAGGCGTGAGGCACCGCACCCAGCCAGCTTACCACTTCTGACTGCTGTAATTTAACACAAGAGTTTAGATTTTAGTTTACAGTTTAGATGAGTATTATTATTTTGTCTAACACAAACTCAGAACACAGGAGCAATTTGATACCTGTTGGTTGGGCTGAATCAAACTGTTTGCATCTTCCTATTTCAACTCCAACTGCCTTAACATTGGGAATGGCAGAATATTCATGCTCTTTGCTTCTCAGACAGAATCCACTTCTTTCCAGTCTTAGGACTCTTCACCAAGGACTCCTATTAATATTAATTCATAAACAAATATTTATGAAGTATCATCTCTATGCCATGTTCTTTTATAGACACTAAAGATATGTCGGAAAACACAACAGGTAAAAATCTCTGCCATCATGGAGCTTACATTATCGTTGGTAAAAAGAGTGATGAGAACAATCAAACAAATAACAATAAACACTTCAAGTGGTAATAACCGCTATGAAGTAAAATACAACAGGGAAGGGGAAATGGGAGTACCATTTAGAGAGAGTCATTGTTATTTGGGAAGCAATATTTCAAATGAAAAAAAAAATAGTGGGAACAGCAACTCTAGAAATGTAATATATCAGAAAGGCCTTGAGAAAGGTGAAGGTGTCAGGCATGTGGATGTGCATAATACAAACACCCAGGCATCTAGATGGGAGAGAGCCTAGTGTTTCCTAGGAATGTCAAGGAAGCCAGTACAGCTGAAGCAGTGTGAAGAGTCAGGGAACATGCAAGATGAGTCAGATAAATCATGTGAACTGGCAGGACATTGTAAAGACATTAAGTCTTATTTTAAGTGAGATGGGAAGCCACTGAAGAGATGAGAGGGCTTTGGAGTGGAGGAGTTACATTAACTGACTTATATTTTAAGTGGGTCACTCTGTTTTACATGTGGACAGTAAGGGGTCAGTTGACAAAAAAGAACCAGTGAGATAAATTAGAAGACTATTACAATGATTTAGTTAAGAAAGACTTGGGTCAGAATAATACTGGTTGAAGTGGTAAGAAAGAGATCTTTAATACAGTTTTTAGGAAGAGAAAACAGGCTATTTTGATAGGTTGGATATAGCATATAAGACAAAGAGAATAGTCAAGTGATTTCGAATTATTTTTTAGTCTGTTAGCCTGATGAGGTGGAGTTCTCATGTACTGAGATAAAGAAAATGGTAAGTTGGACATATCTGGAATAGAGATTAAATGTTCAGTTTTTGGACTTGTAGAAATTGTCAAGGTGGCAGTTCGTTTTATAATAAGCCTAGAGTTCAGAGAAGAGGTCTGGGTTGGAAATACAACTTGGAACATCAGTGTGCAGGTTGTATTTGAACTGAGAAAGAAAAGGACATTTTATCTAAGGAATGTGAGCTTCCTCTAAATTATCAGGCCCAAAGAGGCATAGGAATGAGGCAGCAATCATATCCCACTTCCTCCCTTGAGCTAAGTAATTATCTCTTCAAGCTGCTTATTATGTGGACTCTAGACTGTTACTACAAAGAGCTATAAATTTATCTAATAATGCTGCATACTGTACACCATAACCCATGTCCTATGTTCCAACAATGTATAGCCTATCACTAATCAATGCCATTTCTGTAAATCAATAAGCATTCCCGACAAACAGCGATCAACCCATTTCCTGTCCTCCTATTTGCCTTTAAAAACCTGCTTGTAAGAAAGGCCAAATGAAGCTCATATCCTAGCCTTTCTAGTCTTCTGGGCAGATGTCCTCATCTTATCCCAAATAAGCTCTCCATTTATATTATTTTTTCCTGTTTCTTCTTTTAGCTTGACAAAACCCATGAGAATGCATAAGATTACTAAGGGAGAGGCTATAGGTAGAGTAAAAACAAAGAGAAAAGGCAACTGGAGACTCTCCATCACTTGAAAGTTGGGAAGATGTGAAGGAATCAGCAAAATCGAAGAATGAAGAGTGACTACTGAGAAAGGCAGTAATGAGAAGTAAGATATTCTGCAAGCCGTATGAAAAGTGTTCCAGAAAGATGGAGTGATCTATTGTTAGTGCTATAGACAGTTCTCTTATAAACAGGAACTAATAAATACTGTATTTTGCCGCATGAAGATCATTAGAAGAAGTTTTGGTGGACAAGGGATTAAAGTTTAATTGCAATATGCTTAGGAGAGAATGAGTGAAATAAGATTAAATAGGTATAAATAACCACGTGGAGAAGTTTCATTTTAAAAGAAACAATAAAGAAACACTAACGATAACAACCACTGGGGCAGTAGTTGGCAGAAGATGGAGAGTTATGAAAGTGGAAAAGGATACAAGTTCTTGAACAAATAAGAAAATAGATTTAAAGAACAAGAGGAAGATACATTCTCAGAAAGGGGCACAGGGAGCTTCTCCGTGGTAAACAAGGAAAGGAAAATTATATGAACACAGGTGCAGAGAGGTGGAGAGAAGTCTTGGTGAGAGCTAAGGTAATTCTTTTCAGATTGCTCCCATTCCTTCAATGAACATTTCATCTGCTTTATATACTCATGTGTAAAAAATATATTTTACAAATGTAATAAAAGCAAGCTAAATATCTGGAATCTTACCTGTTGGAAAAGAAGACTGGAAAGAAGGCAGTGAAGGCTTGAGAAGAAATTTTGAAGTGGTTGTCTTAAAATAGAAGAATAAATAAACTATGGAAAAGTAGTAATGATAGGTATCTGTAAGCACTATGAGGTTAGTGTTAGTACATTCAGCAATAAATCTTTCAGTTCTAGTCTCTCTACATATGCAAATTCAGAGTACGTTGAGAGTTGAACTTAATCAGTCTGTTTTCTTTTCCCATGAAGGCACAATAAAGAAAGTGCAATAAAAGGTATGGATGGAATAAAAGATGCGTATGTCTTTATGTAATTTATTATAATTCTGAACTCTTGAATCTAGCAGGGCTAAGAAATTACATATAGTCAAGCAGTATGAGTGATAGTGAAAAGGTGGTTGGAGTAATAGATGGTAGGCCCTCATGAGGTTGAAGGATTGTTGCAATTGTACTATAGAGAGTGAGCTGGGTAGATGAAAACGTGTCAGAGGATGAAATACATGAAATTGAAATATAAGATGAAATGTATTTATCAGGAAAAACAAATTCAAGTGTGTGGTAGACATTAGTGCTCACTAATATTCCTTGTTTCCTCTCCTTCCCTGCCATATTGGAAGATTCCACATTTACATACCTTGAGTTTGGGTATGATCATGTAACTTACATTAGTCAAAGAAATGAAAACATATGAGTTGCTTCCATGTGAATGATTTAGAAAAATAGTTTCCTCCATTCTTTATGCTCTTCCTCAAATGGTAGTTGTGGATATATTGAAATGGTCATAAATAATGTAACAAATAAAATTTCCAAAGTCTTCTGTGACCTATAGTAAGTGATAGCTCTAGCCCAAAGATGAGCAGAACTTAGTAACAAGGCAAGGTTAACCATTTACCCAATTAACTTATCCTATTTGCTTATTTATTTATTTATTTTTGAGATGGAGTCTTGCTCTTGTCACCCCGGCGCTGGAGCACAGTGCTGCAATCTTGGCTCACTACAGCCTCTGTCTCCTGGGTTCGAGCAATTCTCCTGCCTCAGCCTCCTGAGTAGCTGGAACTACAGGCACCTGCCACCACACCTGGCTAATTTTCGTATTTTTAGTAGATATGGTGTTTCACCATGTTGGCCAGACTGGCCTCAAACTCCTGACCTCAGGTGATCCATCCACCTCGGCCTCTCAAAGTGCTGGGATTACAGGCATGAGTCACCACGCCTGACCCAATTAACTTATCCTTCAATATTTTGCAGTGATGTAGAGACAGTTACCCTGGAGAAATTCATAGACTGACAGGGTATTTTGCAAGGGTAAGAAGTGAACTTTTCTTATGTTAAGCCATTGAGAGTTTGGTGGTCTTTATTACCACAGCATAATCTAGGCTATCTGGTCCACCACAAAGGTAGGCTGATGGAAGTAAATGGGTGATGTAGGATGGATGACAAGATCCCTGAGGGAAACAAGGTCACGAGAGGTGAGGTCAAGGTGCAGGATAGTCTGTAAAAAAGATGTAAATCACCACAAATTATGATAGGATGAATTTGAAGAGGATGGCAGTAAGCCATGAACTAAAAATTTTAACGAATAAAGGGGATTGACTTGGAGATGTTAAAGGATTGCAACAAGCCGGTGTTAGTAGGGTTACAGTGTGAGAGTATGAAATCCAGAAACAGGGTGAGAGATTTAGGAAGAAGGAAGAGGAAAAGTCTTAGAAGTACCAACAAAAAGAAAGAATAATTGAGATCTGGCCATTTTAAACAATTGTACATAGGAAATTCTTATTAGAAAATCACTGAGTGCATTGATCAAATAAAATGTATTCTACTGAAATATTTCTCTAGTTTCAGAACTTTCAAGTCTCCAATTTTTGAAATAAGATCTTTTCCTAGCCTTCTGACCATGGAAATTACATTAAAGTATATCAGAATAGACTTCTTATTCTGGAATCCCCATGCAGTAAGGGGTTATGTGGACTTAACTTAAAATGCTCTCATATAATTTACAAACCATAGACTGCACTAATTTTACTCCCAATTTTTTTTTAATTCCCAGTTCAGTTCCAATATTTGCCTTTGCTATTAATAAAGAAATGCAAATTGCTTCTATATTTGGAATAATACAATGTGCCTGAAATCTTTTTACATAAATTTGCATATATTTCATTTTCCTTTTCAAAAACTATGAGTCACATATTTGACTAATTTAACCTTTGGGTATTTTATAGTTAAGAGCTTAAATAGTTTGGGCAGTATGTTAAATATTTTTGCAACTTTAGTCCTCTTGCTTGCTTTTATTGAGTACTTGACAACTTTAGGAATATGAAGAGAAGTTATGAGTATGTATTAGTCTGTGTTCACACTGCTGATAAAGACATACCCGAGACTGGGAAGAAAATAAAAAGGTTTAATTGGACTTACAGTTCCACATGGCTGGGGAGAACTCAGAATCATGGCAGGTGGAGAAAGGCACTTCTTACATGGCTGAAGTAAGAGAAAATTAGGAAGAAGCAAAAGTGGAAATCCCCGTTGAAACAAATGAAAACAGAAACAACATACCAAAACTTGTGGTATACAAGAAAAGTAGTATTAAGAGGCAAGTTTATAGTAATAAATGCCTACATCAAAAGTATAGTTTCAAATACTATTTTGGAAAATACTGTAATTTTAGAACTTACTTAGAAAGGATGATTCAAATCTCCATATCCACCAGATCTCATTAGATGATGTCCTACAGAATCCATACTTAGTTATACTTTTAGCTATATATTTACTTCTCCTCATTTTGTCATTTTCAGAAATCAAAGTTATATGAGCTATTTGCTTTATGAAGCCACTTGCAAAGATTAAATTTCCTTGATATAATGTTTATAGCATTAAAAACAGAAGTACGTGATGCGCTTAATTTTACCAATCAGAATAAGGGAGGAAGCACAATCCTATAATTTTCCTAACACCTATCATTAGGCTTTGCTTTGTTCCCAGCTCTAGTAAGAGTGCTTATTTTTTTAATGACAAAATATTCAATATGTACTAAATGTCATGCCCTATCTTTTAGTTACCATATGACAATCTTGTGAGGAAGAATTTATTACCATTTTATTTTGTGAAGCTGTGAATTAGTAACTTGCTCCAAGTCACACAGCTAGGAAATGGAGGTGTTGGCACACAATTAAGTCTGTCTGTTTCTAGCCCCTACTTTCTAACCACTAACCATTTTTCAAGGTATCGTCTTCAGATGACTTCTTACGCTTTATAAAATACAATCCAGAGAATCAGTTTGAATGATTAACTAGAATCTGCATTTTTACTAATCTACTCCAGGAATTCTGGCATACCTAATTTGAGAACAATTACAATAACTATTACAAACGGCCTTGCTTACCCCGTTGTTGGGTGTACTGGTTCCCAATCTTCCTCTACTCTCTACACTCAATCTCCACCTGAGACACAAAATATAAAAGTCTGTGGCCCTGCAGCAGCTTGTACCAAGTCATCACTGAGTTTATCATGATGTATTTATTTTTCTGCTAAGTGAACTCCTGTCTTATGCCTTTTAAAGCACAGAAAATTAGACCCTCCTGATTTATTTATTTATTTATTTATTTATTAGTTCAACTCTTTGGCTAGGAATGATCAGAACTATTTTGTTGTTGTTGTTGTTTATTTTTTGAGACAGAGTCTTGCTCTGTCACCCAGGCTGGAGTGCAGTGGCTTGATCTTGGCTCACTGCAACTTCGCCTCCCAGGTTCAAGCAATTCTCCTGTTTCAGCCTCCAGAGTAGCTGGGATTACAGGAGTGTGCCACCATACGCTGGTAATTTTTGTATTTTTAGTAGAGACGGGATTTCACCATGTTGGCCAGGCTGATCTCAAACTCCTGACCTTAGGTGATTTGCCTGCATCGGCCTCCCAAACTGCTGGGATTACAGGGGTGAGCCACCATGCCCAACCAACCAGAAATTGTCTACTTTCTGTCAGACACCGATAATGCCACCCTAATTGAATCTTGGCCTATTTACTGCCAGATGTCTTCCTGACAAGTTCTTCTAGTCCTTAGGTTCGAGCTATAGCTTACCATAAGTCACAGAAGGCTTTGTGTGTTTATTACATTATTTTGCTGGATTGTTATTTCTTTCCAACAAGTTCAGCTGAAAGTGAAGCATTCTGCATGCCCTATTCCACGGAGCAAGTTTATATTCTGAGTTATTCCAGTGACCTGGATGTTTCCTTTCTAAAACAGAATACAGCAAATCTGTCATATAGCAACACACCATGTAACCCAAACAGATTAGTGAGTGGATCTGGTAGATGCAAAAATGTCAGATCTAAGCCCAATAGATAAGACATAGGAACAATGTTTGAGTGACATAAATATTTTTTTTTATTCCTGAACCCCAGACCAAGAAAAGTATAATAGGATTTTTGCTTACTCACTCGCGTGTTTAAGCAAATATTATTTGATGTAAATGTGACATATATGGCCTATGTCGTGCATTCTTAGATACTATCTCAAATATTTAAACTCTCTTACAATCTTTGCTTTGGAGATTTCATAATTGCACAATGTAGATTACATCTCTTTCTTAAGATCACCATGAGACACCTATTAAAAAAAAATTCAACAGGAAAAAGCATTTTCTTCCCAGAACTTAATTCAAAAGGAAAAATGTCTTTACAACTTAGGTATTTCAACTATAAATTACAACAAGAAGATTTCAGTCTTATATGCTATAAAATAATATTTTATATATAATTTTTAATATTATATATTATATAATTTTATAATATAACAAAATTGTATGTATAATATAATTTTATATATAATTATATAGTATATCATATGTATAATATAATATATTATATGTATAATTATATACTATATAATTTTATATATAATTATATACCATATAATTTTATAATTTTATATATATACACTATATAATTTTATAATTTTATACATAATTATACACTATATAATTTTATAATATAATTTTATATATATCATATATTATATATTATATAATTTTATAATATATCATTATATATTATATAATTTTATAATATAATATATCATTATATATATAATTTTGGCTATTTACTGTTTGTCTAACTCTGGTCTTTCAAATAACCACAAATACCATGAATCTCAGCTGATCATCATTTCTTTGGCAATCCTTTCACTAACTCTGTCACATGTTCTGTTCCTTCTCATATCCCCCTTCTATTATTATATATTTCTCTTTATGGGCTTCATTTATGTTGGCTCTAAAACATAGTCAATAGAATGAATAAAACATATTAAGGAACCCCTAAACCAGTCAAGATTTATTTCCAATGATTACTCAAGTTGAATTAATTATCATGCCTATTGTGAATAATTTATAAACCAAGAATGAATAGGATCATTAATTGGGATGAGTTCCTATAGGTTTGTAAATCATTATTCATGACTGATAATTATACAAAGAAAGGGCTTTACACCTCATTAGTGCATTATCAGAAAATTCTCCAGCAGCAGTTGAGAATGATAATTGAGAGAATGACACTTTTTGGCACAGCAGCCTGTAATAGTAAAACTTAGGACAAATGCATAGAGAGATATATGTATAACTTTTAGAGAGTTGCTAAGGAAGTTTACTCGGTTTTCTCTACGTCTCTGTTCAGGAAGAACCAGAGAAAGATTGGGATTTTTTTTTTAGGGCACAGCTTTTTGTCTACGAAGCGACTGCTTCTTTTCTTCTTTAATCTTCTCCTGTTGTTCCACATATGAAACCTTTACTGTGACAGTCAGTAAGGTGAACAGTAAAATAAAGGTAGGAGAGCTCCCTATGTCAAGATTATCATTAGTCTGCAGTTGTCACCACTTTGATTAAAGAGTCTTGCTCCAAATAAAGTGGAGTAAGTTATCTGTAGTAAATTATCTTTAAGTGGTTTATCAGGGCAAACAAAACTAAAATGAATACTGTATAAAAATTGAATAATAGTATGGCAGGCTAAGTAACACCCTAGCAATATGCACACATAATCCATGGAAACTGTGAATGGGTTATATCAGTGGCAAAACAAACATACAAGCAAGCAACCAACCAACCAAGCAAGCAACTTCCAGATGTAATTAAGGTTACTGATACTTAAGTCGGGCAATTATCCTGGATTATCTGGATGGGCCAGAGAATCTACCAAGATAATCTGCTTATAATCACATAAGTAGAGAACTTTCCCTGGCTGGAGTCAAAGATGTATGGGTGTGGCAGATTCTAAGCTTAAGAAATATTTGATTCACCACTTATTGTTCTGACAGTTAGGAGCCAGTAACAGTGTAAAGACTGAGAGGTCTCTAGGAGCTCATGGTAAACAAGAGAAAGAATGAAGACAGCTCCGAGGAACAAACACTTTTTGGTTGATGGCCAACCAGGAAACAAGATCCTCAATCTTACAACTTCAAGGAATTGAAGTAGGCTAACAACTTGAATGGGGTTTGAAATGATTATTTCCCAGATTTTCCAATAAGAAATAGTCCTGCCAACACCTTGATTGTATCCAGTGAGCCCAGGTCAGACTTCTAACCTACAAAGCTATGAGGTATTAAGTAAGTGTTTGAAGCTGTGGTAATTTGATGGCAGCAGTATAAAACAAATCCAAACAGTAACTTAGCGTTACTTTTCGACTTGAGCAAGTGACTCAAATTCTCTGTGCCTCCACTTTCCCATTTGTAAAATGGATGCAATAAGGGTATTTAATTCAGGATTGTTGTGCTATGTGATTTTAAGTCCACAGGTGTCATTAACTCTAGTTATATAGGAACAGATATAATAGTGCCAAATGGCTTACCAGAGTAAAGTAGAATAAAATAAATGAAGTGAAGGAAGTAAATGCCATGCTACATATAAAATAATCGTAATTTATTAAATTAATTGCAAATAAAAGAGAAAGCCTACCTTTACATATGTCGAGTGGCTGCAGTTCATGTGAGGTATGTATTTCTGACAATATCCTAATAGCTGGAACTAAAAATATCCAGGCTTAATCACTTCAAAAAACAGAGTACTTTGTTACCTTTCTAGAGCTGTGTAACAGTTTGGCAACAGTGTTAACAGTTTATAATTCAGTCATTCAAAATTCTTCAAAAGTATGCAATTATCCATTCTTTGGGAGGCCTTAAAATTATATAAAAATTGTATATATAATAAATTTTAATATTATTTAGGATTAATAGAATTTGATTGGCATTGAATGCAGCCACACTGCTCAAGATAGTTCTTTCCAAACAGATTTGAAGTGGCAGCTTCAGCATAGACAGCACCCATTGAGTGCAGGTACTGTGTCAGAGTAGTTAGAAGCCGTGTAATCTTCACATTAAACCCCACTACATAATAGAATTTTTTATAGCTAACATAGTCCTGGTTAATTAATGATATGTATGGATTCTTGCTTAATTCTTTAATGCACATGAATTTGGTGTGTAGCAAACTTGCTTTATGTAGACATGAAAAACAGACCTAAAGATGTTATCTCTAGGCAAATTAACTTGGTCGCTTTAAAAGGCTTTAGGTTTAAATGTTCTTAATGTTCATTTTCTACTTATAATCATTGGCTGATAACCTAATTAGACTGCCAAAAATTATAAAAATATGATCTCTATTCTCAATAATTTAATCACATATTCTCCAATGGAACTAAATCATGAAGAAGGGAAAACACCTCACACCAAATTACCAATGCTCTTTGATAGGCATTCACAAAGAGAATAACAAAGGAAAAAGAAAAAAGAAAATCAAGTATATTCTCCTTTGCCTCAAAATCGAAGGGTTTCTTGGAATAACTATGAAAAAATTCGGAGGTTTTAACCATAACCCTGATCAAAGACTGACATAGAAAGACACGTATTGCTCCTTTGCTAAGCTTTCTCAAGGTAAGCCTACTCTAGGTATTGAGTTCTCTTGGATACAGAAAAATAGAAAACTTAAGTATTTACAAAGGTAAAAGTGTTATTAGTTCATTGATGAAATATTTCATGTTCTATACAGGATTTAAACTTAAGCATAGATTGGTTAATGTAGCAGAAATAGTTTAATGGCTTAAAATAATATTCCATCTGTGTAATGGTGGGACAGATCTTCACTCTGCAGTGGCGTCAGAGAATATGTCCACACTATTCCATCTAAACCCTGGAATAATTTTAACAATGTAAGTTATACTTACATTGTTCGGGTATACTTGGCCATAAGTATAAGTTATTATTCTGATAATTCAGATATACTCGAGAAGGAAGAAGTTGAATGTAAATGAAATAGCAGGTAGATAGGGAACACAAAATCATGAAATTGTCCTCCATGATGAAGGTTAAATCAGCCAAACTTAAGGACTAAAGAGATCTAAGGAACATGGGCTTGGTTTTAGGAAGACAATATGAATCCACATATTTTACATATAATATATGCTGTTGACAACGATGATTATAATAGCAGCTGCCATATTTTGAGAGCTCAACGTGTGTTAGACATTACCTTCATTATAAACTAACCCTGTGAAATGGCTAATATGTTCTCAATGAGAGACAAGAAAAATTAAATGTATTTACGTTAAGCAAAATGCCTAAGGTCAGATATCTAGAAAATTCCATTTTGAAAATCAAAGCCTGCTAGTAGATACATTATAAAGCAGTAAAGACAGTCAACATCTACCAGAGTTCCTGCTGAGAAGTCCTAATAGAGTGGGGAGGTTAAAGATAATATATTCTTTGTTATTTTTGCAATTAAAAGGTGAAATCTATTTTACCCACCCTTGGGTCTGGGGTGGCCTTAATGACTTACTTGACCAGTAGAATGAAGCAGAATTCTGTGTTTTGAAGCTTCCAAGGATAAGTCATTCATGTCTTCCATCTGGCTACTTGAAATACATGAGTCTGAATGCAGTGGCTCATGCTTGTAATCCCAGAACTTTGGGAAGCCTATGCAGGAGGATCACTCAAGCCTGGGTGTTCGAGACCAGCCTGTGCAACATAGGGAGACCCCATCTCTACAAAAAAATTTAAAAAGTAGCTGTGCCTATGGTCCCAGCACACAGGAAGCTGAAGAGGGAGGATCGCTTGAGCCCAGATATCAAGGCTGCAGTGAGCCATGACTGCACCACTGTACTCCAGTCTTCATGACAGAACGAGAACCTCTCTCTCTGTCTCTCTCTCTCAGAAAGAAACAAAAACAAAAACAAGGAACAAAAAAAAACATCGGATGGTGCTTTCATCCAGCCACTTAGAATGCTCATTCTTGGAGAAGTCAGCCTTCATGTAAGAAATATGACTACCCTGATAACTCAGGCCATGAGGAACGCCAAGCTATCTATGTGGGGAGACAATGGAGAGAGCAAGATGACCGGCCAGCCAAAGCTGGTCCAACCGTCACAGGCCAGGCACCAGCATGTGAGTGAAGAAGCCTTTATGGGCATTCTAGACCACACCAGACATAACCAAAGATGTGGAAAACTGAAGAAACTTATCGACAGAGAAAACTGTTAGTTCACAGCATACGGCCCTAGTCAAATTGTCCTAGCCATCTCCAGCCATTTGAGCCACCTAAGCTGAGACCCAAGTCTTTATGGAGAAGAGATGAGCCATATCTGTTGTTCTTTGCCTAAATTCCTGATAAATGTAATTGAGAGCATGATGAGATAGTTGTTACTTTATGCCACATAATTTCTGGGTGGCTTGTTTTATAGCTATAGGGAACCAGAACATAGATTATACACATAAAAGAGAGGAAGGCCTATGAGGGCCAGATTCCAATTATGCCACAATGTTTCTGTATAAAATTGTATTATTTTCATTTAACAAATATGGTATTTATGATGATACAGCTATAGCTCCAACTGATGCCAAATGAAGACAGATCTTAAAGTTAAGATTATATATCATGATTTGTTAAAGAAAATGTGGCCTGAGGCTGCCTTTGTACCTTAAGTCCTTACACAACAAACTTCCAGGTTGTGTGCTATGTAGACAAACTGAAAGCCTAAATTAAGAGTATTTGGTTTTAATAAATAGCTGTCTCAGCCAATTATAGCAGTTGAGCTGCAGCCAATCACAGTCTGCCACCTAATCAGACCATACCCACATAAGGCAAACCCTGATCTGTAACCAATCAAGGTGTTTCCGTACATCACTTCCCTTTTCTGTTTATAAATACTGCCAGCCTAAATGTTGGATTAGATCTCCATGAACATTGTCTTGTTCTGAAGGCTGCCTCACTGGTGTGAATCATTCTTTGCTCAATCAAAACCTGTTAAATTTAATTTTTCTAAAGTTTTTCTTTTAACATGTTCATCAAATAGGTGGGAGTGCATGTCAGAAATTTTGCACCATTTGGAAAAACAGAGCTTTTGATGCATAAACTGAGACACACATCCAGTTGGCAATTAATTATGAAAGAGTAGCCATATTGTGTGAAACTATTATGTGCTCAAAGTATGGCAAACCCCTTACATTCACAGTATCTTTTTTTCACAAATAACCTAGTCTATATAGAATATAGTCATATGTGTCATATAACTAGTAACTATCTAAGCTGGAATTCAAACCTACTCCATTGATTTTGAATACAGTTTACTATTCCACTATATGGTTTGGCTTTTCTTGAAGTGGCTGGCATCATAGCAGAGGAACTAAAAGAGAAATTGAAAGATCAGTTCTTAACCCTGTGGACACAATAGGATTCAGATTTTCTCCAAGTTCTTAAGACACCACGTCTTAGACAGCACTCTCACTTCTTGGTAGGCTAAGACCATAAAAAATAATTGTACCCCTGTTCTAAATTGGCTCAAGGAAGAATAAGTTTGCTCTTATCACAAAATTATTACATATTTAAAGCAGTGAATGTGCAAATTAGCTTGATTTAAGCATCCTGTATTATAATAAAAATAATAATTCCACTTTGTACCCCATAAATACATATGTCTATCAATTGTCAGAAAAATTTAAAATAAGCAAATTGACTCAGGATTTGATTGAAGCAAAGACTGTCAACAGAGGGCATCAGTGGTGCCAGCCAGCTAAGGCGATGAAGGATAAATGCTGTGCAGAAGACAGTCTATCATTTGAACTGATCAGATTCTTATTTTCTGATGCAAATTTTTTAAATGTTGTGTTTGTACATAAATCTAACTATTCTTTAGTCCTGTCTTCTTCACTTTATTTCTATCATAACATACACACTTAAATACTTAATAACATACACAAATTCTTCCTTCATCCAAGACTATGGGTGGTGAAATTTATCTTATCAGTAACACGAATGGACTTCAATTAAAGAGTTATTTTTGGTTTGGTTACTTCCCAGTAATATGGCTTTTTCAAGATAGAAATTCATTAAGCTTCTGTTTTCTTATCTGTCAAAAGGAGATAAGGATACCATATCACAAATTATTAGAGATAATTGCATGTGTAACTCTATCAGCATAACAATCTTCATTATTTTTTCTTTTTAATATTATGCTACTCACAGAATCTTAATTTCTTTAAAAGAATAGAACTGTAGGTCAAATTTTATTGATTCCTGTAGCAATCTTGAATGGTCAAGTCTTTGTTTTGCAGACTAAAGATGGGTCTTAATTTTGGACATGATATTATACTAATCATATGGTTTGAATTTTGATTTTATTGAGTTACTGAGAGCAAAAGTTATAATAACAACTCTGTGTAACATAAGCAAAAAGATATTTTAAACTAGTTATGACAAAAATATCAAGTACATCATAATAGGCAATAACATAAGCTTGGATAACCTCAAAGGAATGTCATGGTTGTCCCTAAAGTTCATATGTTCTTTTCAGCATTTTCTAGTCATTGATGGTCTGGTGTATATTCTAGAAAGTAAAGTCGTGCTCCAATGATAAGCGTCATATAAATCTATGGTGTTTTTGCAAATGTTGGGGTTTCTTCGCTGCTGGATGGCCACTATTCAAAAATACCACTTTTGTCTGTTCATTAAAAACATTGGATACAGTTATAGTTTCAACTGCTGCCAAATGAAGACAGATCTTTTCTTCTTCCTCTTTTTTTTTTTTTTTTTTGGACGAAGACTTTGCTGTGTCACCCAGGCTGGAGTGCAGTGGTACGATCTCAGCTCACTGCAACCTCTGCCTCCCAGGTTCAAGTGATTCTCTTGCCTCAGCCTCCTGAGTAGCTGGGATTACTGGTACCTGCCACCACGCCCGGCTAATTTTTGTATTTTTAGTAGACACGTGTTACACCATCTTTGCCAGGCTGGTCTCGAACTCCTGATCTCAGGTGATCCGCCCGCCTTGGCCTCCCAAAGTGCTGGGATTATAGGTATGAGCCACTGTGCCCGGTCATAAAGGCAGATCTTTTTTTTTTTTTTTTTTTTTTTTAATTTCTGGATAGTATGTGTATTTCTTTTATTTATTTATTATTATTATACTTTAAATTCTAGGGTACATGTGCATAACATGCAGGTTTGTTACATATGTATACTTGTGCTATGTTGCTGTGCTGCACCCATCAACTCGTCAGCACCCATCAACTCGTCATTTACATCAGGTATAACTCCCAATGCAATCCTTCCCCCCTCCCCCCTCCCCATGATAGGCCCAGGTGTGTGATGTTCCCCTTCCTGAGTCCAAGTGATCTCATTGTTCAGTTCCCACCTATGAGTGAGAACATGCAGTGTTTGGTTTTCTGTTCTTGTGATAGTTTGCTAAGAATGATGGTTTCCAGCTGTATCCATGTCCCTACAAAGGACACAAACTCATCCTTTTTTATGGCTGCATAGTATTCCATGGTGTGTATGTGCCACATTTTCTTAATCCAGTCTGTCACTGATGGACATTTGGGTTGATTCCAAGTCTTTGCTATTGTGAATAGTGCTGCAGTAAACATACGTGTGCATGTGTCTTTATAGCAGCATGATTTATAATCCTTTGGGTATATACCCAGCAATGGGATCACTGGGTCATATGGTACATCTAGTTCTAGATCCTTGAGGAATCGCCACACTGTTTTCCACAATGGTTGAACTAGTTTACAATCCCACCAACAGTGTAAAAGTGTTCCTGTTTCTCCACATCCTCTCCAGCACCTGTTGTTTCCTCACTTTTTAATGATTGCCATTCTAACTGGTGTGAGATGGTATCTCATTGTGGTTTTGATTTGCATTTCTCTGATGGCCAGTGATGATGAGCATTTTTTCATGTGTCTGTTGGCTGTATGCATGTCTTCTTTTGAGAAATGTCTGTTCATATCCTTTGCCCACTTTTTGATGGGGTTGTTTGTTTTCTTGTAAATTTGTTTGAGTTCTTTGTAGGTTCTGGATATTAGCCCTTTGTCAGATGGGTAGATTGCAAAAATTTTCTCCCATTCTGTAGGTTGCCTGTTCACTCTGATGGTAGTTTCTTTTGCTGTGCAGAAGCTCTTTAGTTTAATTAGATCCCATTTGTCAATTTTGGCTTTTGCTGCCATTGCTTTTGGTGTTTTAGACATGAAGTCTTTGCCCATGCCTATGTCCTGAATGGTACTACCTAGGTTTTCCTCTAGGGTTTTTATGGTATTAGGTCTAACATTTAAGTCTCTAATCCATCTTGAATTAATTTTCATATAAGGAGTAAGGAAAGGATCCAGTTTCAGCTTTCTACTTATGGCTAGCCAATTTTCCCAGCACCATTTATTAAATAGGGAATCCTTTCCCCATTTCTTGTTTCTCCCAGGTTTGTCAAAGATCAGATGGCTGTAGATGTGTGGTATTATTTCTGAGGACTCTGTTCTGTTCTATTGGTCTATATATCTGTTTTGGTACCAGTACCATGCTGTTTTGGTTACTGTAGCCTTGTAGTATAGTTTGAAGTCAGGTAGCATGATGCCTCCAGCTTTGTTCTTTTGACTTAGGATTGTCTTGGCAATGCGGGCTCTTTTTTGGTTCCATATGAACTTTAAAGCAGTTTTTTCCAATTCTGTGAAGAGACTCATTGGTAGCTTCATGGGGATGGCATTGAATCTATAAATAACCATAAAGGCAGATCTTAAAGTTAAGTATTAGAGGTATGTAAGGCATCAAAATGTGTTTGGTATTAGCACCTATATTATATTTCTAGTAAGCACATAGTTTGTTTTTTAAATTTAGGATTAAATTATCATCTCTGTAACAGAAGGAGTCTAGCATGACTATGCATCCCTGTTCTTGGCCATTTTGGGTTCTCATAATGCTGCTTTGACCTAAGAACCAGGACTGCCTCCTGGTTATGAATATTGAGTAACTAAATCAGCAAAGAGAACTTGCCATCTTAAGCACTTATAATGATAGATACCAAGTTCTTATTCATATATTTATACATATGGAGTAAGCCCTTTATACAGGCCTTGCAGACTATAGCAAAGGATCTTTGCTTTCTCTTAACTTCAGGTAAATTTACTATAATCGGGCCATATGCTTTAGTGCTTTGATTATACATTTTCCAAAGCTGAAAAACATATTGAATACAGGATAAGGTAGAACACATAGATCACTTTGCTAGTAAACATTGGTGTGCTAATTATGGTCCAGATTCTGTTCTAAGCACTTTAGATGTATTATCTCATTAATTTCTCATTCAGTTTTACTGTTTACCTATAATTATTTCTCAGTTTTAGAGAAGGGAAATGAAATCTAGAGAGTTAGTTAACATGTTGAAAGCCATGCAGTATGGACGCTAGTATTTCTGCTCCTGTATATTTGGTTCCAAATCTCGTATTATTAACACTATGCTGCTTTTAACCACTCTGCTTAATAAAGTCTTGCCAACTGTTGATGTATTACTAAGAAATCTTCTTAGCTTTTCTCATATCCTGTAGAAGTTTGAAAACTACATTTTCAGATTATCTTAAAATAAAAAATACATAAGCTTATCAGGTCACCTTATCTGATAATATTTCAAGCATGTTGTATGGTTAAGATATTTACTTTGAATACTCAACATTTTCCACAAAATTCCATTTTATTTGAACATTTTCTGTAAGCAGTATATATTGGGGGTAAAGATATTAATTTATAGGGTATCTGCTGGCAATTTGAACTCTAGAGATTATGACTCTGAAAATAGTAAATATTTAAATAGGGATCATGAACCAAAAGAATAACTCTTTTGGTCTTAATGTTTGACGTAGTTTATTTGAATATAAGCGTGAAATCAATATGTTGAAATTATTTGTTATTGATCTGTAACACAAGTTTTAATCATACTAGAAGACCAGTTTATAAAGGGAATTGGCTAAACTAATAAGAGACTATAGCACTGTCCCATATTCATTGCTCAATTTAAACACAGAACAAAGAAATTCTGCCACATAATATGCTTTATTGAATTTGATATAGTAGTAATTATCCACTATATCACTATAATACTAGATGACTGAAAAATGTTAGTTTGAAAAAGCATTAAGATACAACCTCTTTAAATATCAAGGGTCACTATGATATATTTTTATATAAAATATTTTGATATTTTAATAATTGATAAAGAGGTAAAATTTAGTTATATAAAAATTTTGTAGCATAAAATAACTTATTACCAAGGAAATGACTGCATAAATGAACAATATCTATTGTTTATTTTTCTCTATAGCACAATATGAGTTACGGTTTGTCCTGTTTTTATTTTGGTGCTGCTCTTTTTTTATAAAAAATAATTTCACTGACTTTTTTAGTATTGACAAAGATTTTAAAATGTGAGATTTACCTGAAACCAAAAGTTGCAAGCAGAAATAAATCCTACAAACTTAAACTTAAATGTAACATTTTATCCTACATTTTTAATAAAATTTTTAAAAATAAAATTAAGAAATGATCTGAAGTAATTTTACAACAAGAGCAGAATTATTTCTCCGCTTTTATCAATATGTTGATGGGCGCTCATGAATACTGTCAGAAAATCTAGTGTCCAGATGACTTATGGTTAAACGTAAAACTTCCCTTGACAGTAATGACTCTAGGAAGCAAATGATGAGAATTGCCAAATTTAGAAAGCCATGATCACTGCTCATATCAGGTTCTGTCACCTCCTAAACATGGGAGAAAATCTTACTTTAAGAAGATTAGTTTTGCTGTGTTCAGACTAAGCATACTAGAATATTATTCTCCCAGCTGGATGGCTCTGTTTTGAAATGTAGTTCAGGAAGGAAGCCTGTCCCCTTCCCCTACTGCCTCAACCAACACAGCTTTGTTCCCCCTCTGAACCATAGCACTGATCTCCGTCATACTGTGTATTCTTTGTGTATCTCTTCAGCTGTTTGTTTTGAACAAATTTCAGTTGTAATTTGCTAAGTAAGCTAAATAACATTTTGTGTGTGTGTGTGTGTGTGTATGTGTTTGTGTGTGTGTATGTCTTGTTTCTTTTTAAATGAACTGCATATTGGGATATCAGATCTAAGTATAGTGGGGATTTGAAGAGTTCACAGACACTCTCTTGTGACTTGAGGTCTTGGAGGCGGTGTGTTATAAAGTGAGATGAGCCTGTAATAAGGAGTTAGAAACCTGAATTATAGGCTTGAGGCTGATTGTCCAGCATGCTGGCTTTGGCAATGAACCCCTCCATCATTCTTCTGTACCCTACCACCATCACAAAAAGCCATGTTTTGTTACTCATAAAATGAGTGTTGCACAAAATGCATCAAGGGACTATACTACTTTGAACAAAAGATGAGTTACTCAAATAAAATTGTCCTCGAAAATTGAGGACAAGGACAAAATTGTATATTTAATTTATATTTCCTTTCTCAGTGAATGTTGTGTTAAGCTCCTGCCTAAGACGTGGGAGCCTAATACATACTTCCAACCTAATGCACTGCTAGAGACACTGAGGATAGATAGATACAGACTCAAAGTCCACTACTTCATTCTCTCTGCTTCTTTCTCTTTTTCTTTCTTTTCTCCTGCCCCCTTCTTTTGAATTGTATCTACCTAAAGCTGGAGTAAACTCTTTAAATTTTTCAGGCTCTAACCAGAAACAAGAGTGAATAGATGCACAAGGGCCTACCACACAGATATATATTTGTTTATCTCTGATCTCAGAGCAAGACTATGGATATTCATTTGAAAATAATTCCTTTGAAAAGAATTCATTTGAAAAGAACTCCTACAAAACAAAGCTCTGTTTTTGACATCTCTGAAATCTTGCTCCATCTCCTTTGCCCAGTATAGCTCTTTGTATGTAAAAGCTACTCAACGGTTTTGTTCACTTGATTCTTTTTTTATTTGATTGGTTGGTGATTGCAATCATGTCAGTAAAGCAAGAAAAGAGAAGGATGCTTAAGCCAGGGAGTGCAATGCCTCCTGGCATATAAATATTTTAAAATATTGAATACAGATTTCATTGACATGCATATTTGAGTCAAATTTGACTGTTGGTGTGCCCTAGTCTAGTATCATGTGGTGTGCAATTCAGCCAATCAGGCAAAAGGTTTAAAAACACAATAAAGGCTAAGTTAACTATAAAGTAAAACTACCAATTTTCTTGCATAGTTTTAAAGCAACAACTTTTCATCTTTATAACCTGCTAACAGCATTCACAATTACACTTATGTGGAATAAACACAATGATTGCCTACAAGGATATCATAATGTTAGGATATAGCAACTATTTTCCTAAAAAAATAAAAACGACTACATTTAACAATGCAATGGTTTAATATTATCATAATGAAGCAAATTTCTTAAATTACTTGAATGTCATTTATTCAGAATGCAAAACAAAAATACATTTTATACAAGCAATATTTTTACATATACTGGCATTGAGTATTGTTCTTTGTTTACCTATAAGTGTGTAGTTTTTTTTTTTTTTTTTTTTTTTTTTTGAGATGGAGTGTTTCTCTGTCGCCCAGGCTGGAGTGCAGTGGCTGGATCTCGGCTCACTGCAAGCTCCGCCTCTTGGGTGCACGCCATTCTCCTGCCCCAGCCTCCCGAGTAGCTGGGACTACGGGCGCCCGCCACCACGTCCGGCTAATTTTTTGCATTTTTAGTAGAGACGGGGTTTCACCGTGTTAGCCAGGATGGTCTTGATCTCTTGAACTCGTGATCCGCCCACCTCGGCCTCCCAAAGTGCTGTGATCACAAGCGTGAGCCACTGCGCCCGGCCGAAAAATTTTAAGGTACTTTGAGGAGTTTATAAATAAGAAAAAAAAATGTGTGAAATATATTTAGTTTCATTTCCGAATTAAGTGCATTTATTGAATGTCAACACTATGGTAAGTAGTAACTTTATAATTGTGTTTAATCTGGAAACATTATTGATTACTTTCTCTGCACAAGGCAGAAGTTTTGGAGCCACAAAATTAAACCAGAGAAGTTCATCTTTCAAGTTGCCAATATTATATTAGAGGGGACAAATGAATATACAATCTTTCATATATATATATATGCCTTATCATTAAAAATAGACTTATCTATTTTAGAACAAAAATGAAACCATTTAAAAAGTTGAATATTGATAAATTATTTTTTTCTGATAATGAAAGAGAACTTTAAATGGTTTTCTTAAAGCAAATCAATCATTTATCAAAGCAATCAAAATTTTAAATGGCTCCAAATTTTAAGTGGCTCACAATTTCATTCAGAACTAATGACAGACTTTACTAAAGTCATTTTACCATGATCACAAGCTATTTATTTTCCACTGTTATCTTCTGGGACTTCCCTACATATACCCCAGAAACATTAGAAATTCAGTCTTGGACAGGCACCGTGGCTCACGCCTGTAATCCCAGCACTTTGGGAGGCCGAGGCAGGAGGTTCACGAGGTCAGGAGATCGAGACCATCCAAAATCCAGTCAATTTTTCAAGAGTATATCAATGAAGTATTTTATGATCTTACAGTTCCTTTCTCAAAATCCTCATAATGTTTTTCTTAAAGTCTCTCCCAGGGCACTTATTTTGTAAAGTTAAAGCATTTTGTACTGTGTTTTTTGTTTGTGTTTCCATAGCTATCTTAGTGGGTGTGAAGTCACATCTCAATGTGATTCTGATTTGAATTTTTCTCATGACTATAAATAGGAGGGGATTCCCTTCTTTTTATTTTTGAAGCGTCATGCTTCTGGCTAAAATTCTAGGTGTGACTTTTCAGGTCTGACCAAGGGCAATTAAAAGGTATGGTATGCAGCCAATGCATCGCAGTCTATGAAGGGAGTTACGGGCCAGGATTCAGGCCCCCTCTTCCCAAGCATACTATTCTACATACCTGCTTTCTTAGCCTAGGAATTTTCATCTGGAGGTGTATTTATCCAGGACTTTCAGCAGATGCCTTCCTCAGGTGCCTCTGTCAAGATTTCATTATGGGGAGATAAAAAGGACATTGAAGACACTTTTCTTCACCCCACTCTGACTGAAGTACTCAGAACTTTTTAACTTTTAGCTTTTTACCTTCACCTTCCTCCACCATGCTCATCAACTTGGTCACTGTGGTCCATAAAAACCTTGTTCTGGAGCTCCTTTGCTGTGAAACAACCCCACATCTGTGCTGATCTACTCAATCTTCTACTGACACACTGTTCCATGAGGAAAATGGAACATTGAGGAGAATCACAGTTTTCTCTGGTTTAGCCTTTTGCTTATACTACTGCAGTAAGTGATTAAAGGCTTAATTGCTCCTTTCATTTTGTCTTGTTGTCTTGGTTACTCTGATACCTGGTAACACAAGATTCTTCAGTTCAGCTGAGCTTTGGTGAAACTTTTTACCTTTCTTGAGTTTTCAAATACTTGCAAGTGACCACCTTGTGTGGAACACTTTACTTGGTATTTTGTGGCAGTAAGGAACTAAGAATTTAGTATCAGAAACACTCAAATAAATCAATGTTTGCAGGTTAGTAGAATAAGAGCTATAACTGAAAGTGCAAAGGAATAATGAGTAGAATTAAATAAGTCAAACCATAATCAAATACATTATCCTGGCCAATGAAGTTGGGATGTGAAGAATGAATAAGCCTTAAGAGGATGCTAGGAAAAGTGAATTCCAGGCATAAGAAACAATATAAGCAAAGGCACAGAGTCATAAAACAGCATCATGACAAAAACATAAAACAATTAATTGTAACAGAGTGAAGGATGTGTTTTTAGGGTGTTGTAAATGAGGCTAAAAAGCATGGCAAAGGAAGTGCAGCAATGCCCCTTTGCAGTAAATAAAAATTTATGAAAATGCTTTAATTATTTTTATATATTTTTTGAGATGAAATTCACATAACATAAAATTCACCATTATAATCATTTTAAAAAGTATAATTTAGTGGTGTTAAGTGTATTGACAATGTTTTACAGTCATCAATACTACCTCATTGCAGAATATTTCCATCACTCCAAAGAGAAAACTCATTCCTTCAAATTGTCCTTTTCCATGTCTCCTGGAAACCATTATCCTACTTTCTATATCTATGGATTTGTCTATTGTGGACATTTAACAAATTGAATTATACAATATGTGGTCTTTTGTGACTGGCTTATTTCATTTGGTATGATGTTTTCAAGGTTCATTCATATTGTAATGCATCCACATTTCATTCCTCTTAAGGACTGACTTATATTCCATTGTACAGAAATAACACATTTTATCTATTCATTGGTAGATTTGGTTGGATTCTTCGGCTATTGTGAATCATGCTACTCTGAACTTTTGTTTACAAATTTTATGTGAACATATGTTTTGAATTTTCTTGAGAGTAAAAGTGCTGTATCATATGGTAACTATATGATTAACTTTTGATGGAACTGCCAACATGTTTCAAAAGCAGCTACACCATTTTACATTCCCACCAAAAATGAATGAGGGTTCCAATTTCCCCACATCTTCACTGACTTGTTACTTTTCTTCTGTTTTATAATTACAGCCATCCTAGTGTGTGTGAAGTGATATCACATTGTGGTTTTGATTTGCATTTCCCTAATGACTAATGAGACTGAACATCTTTTCACATGCTTATTGACTTTTCTTTGCAGAAATGTCTACTACAATACTTTGTCTATTTTGCCATTGGATTATCTTTTTATTGTTGAATTGTAAAAATTCTTTATGTATTTTTGATAGTAGGAACTTATCAAATATATGATTTGAAAATATTTTCTCACATCTTATGGACTGCCTTTTCACTCTCTTGATAGTATCCTTTGATATGCACAAGTTATTAGTGTGATGAATCCAATTTATCTTTTTTCTTTTGTTGCTTGTATCATTGATGTAATAGCTAAGAAACTGTTCTCTAATCTAAATACATGAAAATTTATGTCTATACTTCTTTCTATGATTTTTATAGTTTCAATTCTTTAGGTTTTTTTTGATCCATTTTGAGTTAATTTTGTATATGGTGTTAGGTAGGGGTACAGAATCATTTTCCTGTAGGCTTGTAGACATCCATTTACACAGCATCATTTGTTGAAAAAACTATTATTTTCCCCTTTGAATAGTTTTAAGACCCTTCTCAAAGTCAACTGACTACAGAAATGTTTATTTCTGGACTCTCAGTTCTTTTCTATTGATAGTGTTTATCTGTTTTTCTGCCAGTATCACATTGTTTTGATTATGAGAGTTTTGTAGTAGGTTTGAAATTGGGAAATGTGAGTCTTCCAGCTGTTTCCCCTCCCCGCCCCAAGATTTATTTGGTTATTCACGATCCCTTGCATTTCTATACAAAAATTAGGTGAGCCTGCCCATTTTTACAAAATAGACAATTGGAATTTTGATAAAGATCATCTCGATTCTGTAGATTAAGTCTCATTCCATTTCTTTCTCATAATTTTTAGTTAATCAGAGATGTTACTATTGGTTTGTTCTTCTATTAGACTCCTAAAATTGCAATTATTGGGAGTAAAAATACACGGTCAGAATTGTCAAAATATCATACTTAACTTAGATTTTGATACATATTGGAAATTTAAAAATTTTTTTACCCAGGGACTTATTACATAAATAAATAAGCTGTTATCATAATATTAACTAAGTTTTATTAATATTTGCCATGGATTCAGATTCAGACAGAACATATAATGCCCTTAAACACAAGACATTAAAATGGGATTTATAATTTTGAAGGAATATTTACCTACCTATGACCTAAGATTCTTGCTAATCCCTATGCGTTTTGTAGGTTGACAAAAGTAATTTTTGATCTGTTACTGATAATACAACTTTCAATATTCTTTAAAAATATTGGTATCGTCTATAGCCCACTTGATTTAATTTTTGTTTAGCCTACTTGATTCTTGAAAATGAGATATACACATATATGTATGTGTGTGTGTATATATATATATATGCCCTAGTACACACACACACACACACACACACACAATTTCCTAGATTTAAAACATCTGTATATGGAGATTATATATTTATGTATACAAAATGAAGTGCCTTAATTTTTCTACCAGCAGGGAATCTGGAATTCATGACATCAATTAATATTGCACACATAATACATTTGTACCTAAAAGTACTCTGCTAGCTTGATATGAGCCTTGACAAAAACAATTACTCAAAACAAGAATTGATTATTACAAAATCAGACCTGTTTACATGAGAATTACTTATTACAAGATTACCATTCACACACACATTTTTGGTTCTCTAGAACATTTGATTTTTAATAGCAATCTACACACACACACACACACACACACATACACACTCTTAAGCTAGTTATGTAGTTATAGTCATTAGGTCAATCCATTTCTAGTTTGATTGTGTTTTCTCCCCAGGACTATAATTAAATATCATTTAAAGCTGTGCAGATTGCCATATGATTTAGTCAATATGTTTAGATAGTTACATCCATGATATTTTAATTGGTATTTTATTAGAGGATTTTTGGATAAAACTCCACAAAATCAAACGAATTGTTAGCCTATCCCCCAAACTCTCTGTGAAGTTTGGAATTGAATATGGTACATAGCAAGCTCAAATGCTCAGACTAAGCCTGTTAATCTTATACAAAGGGCCAACTAATTCTGTTTACTCACTGTAATCAATGACACTGAAGATTGATATGGTGGCGCAAACTAGGATCAGTTCTTTATTTTTACTCAAGACCAGTTTGGGTCTAATTATGATTTCTAAATAATTAATCTGATTTCCTTTTAATTTCTATACAAATTTATATATTTATAAAAACATCAAAAATGTTAACTGACAATAAGATTATCTTTGTTTTATTTTGACAAATCTCAACACTGATAGAGCATTTGCTTTGAATATGAAAAGCTTCTTTGTTTTAACTTGAAATGTTACTAGACAAGTTCCAGATGCCATTGAAGGCAATTAGAAGCAGTCCCTCAGATTAGGTTGCCAGGCCCTGAATTGAATTGAGCAAAAAATGAGCTCAAGCTATTGTAAGATAAAAAAGAATGTGAAAAGGAAAAGTATTATATTGGTAAGCTGTCTATTTAAATAAGGAACCTATTAGAAGCTAACAGAATTCATTATATGCGGCAGATGGTACTGAATAATTATTCTCCTGACTAAAGCTCTTTGTAAAATTATTATATAATCTTAAGTGAAAGAGATATGCTGTTTACCCTGGAAGTAAACAGTGATTTCAAACAGTTTCTTAATTCTTTACCAAATATGTAATCTCTATATATAATGGAGAAATTCACGAAAGATCATTCCTCTTCCCAAATGTTAGGTATCATTATCAAAATATGTACCCTTTGGAGACAATGAAAACAATTAAGTAGATTAAGGATTATATTATCCATTGAATCAATCCAAATGACTTTGGACATATTCTGTAAATGTCGGAGAAATTAACAACAGCATCAGCTGATTGATATTCCACAGAATAGAAAGCATTCCACCTGGAAGTAGCAGGGTACAGTGAAATAAATCACGGACTTTAATATCAGACTGACATATTTGTATCCCAGCTTCAATAATCACTTGTGTTACCTTGGACCTGTAAACTACTTTCTGAGTCACAACTTTTTCACTTAGCAAGGACATACAATAATAGGTACTACAAGAAGAAGTAGTTGGAACAATACAGGAAAGTGTACCTAGCAAAGTGTTTAAATAAATAAATAAAATACATATAAATATTTATTTTATTTAAATAAAATAAATAAAAATAAACCTAGCATCAGAGTTCTTCTTATTTGGGGTCAAAATTATTTCCCTATAACTCATTATAGTTATATAATGTCTCATTAGCCTATTTCTGTCCCTGAAACATCCAGAAGCATTAAGTACCTAAAGACAGTCATGAACTCCAAGCTGTCTGTCAAGCCTTCTCTTTCTTCAGTTAATCATTTCTCAAAGGAGGATAAAACAACTTGGCAGTACAGTATTTCCCAGAGTAGGAAGCAGTCCCTTGGGAAGTACAATGAGTACAGTGAAAGCAAAACAAAATAGAACAAAATAAAAATTGGGGAGCCTAGGAAGTCCAGTGGTGGTCTCTAGGTTACTGGTGATATCATGAAGGAAACTGGTATTTGGAAGGGCTAATCTAGGTCACACTTAATATGATATCAGGTTCAAGACAAACTTTGTAACTTCACATTTTCTGCAATGCTTAGTTTTTAGATTTTTTCATAGAATCTTTTGAAGCCTTTCATTCTATTGAAATAGTTTTGTATGCTTTGCTGCTATGATGAGTCAACAGCTCATATATTCAATCTTCTGTTACCTTGATACTACCTGTAATAAATGAGTTTTTCCTTTTCTTTAGAGTGAACACAAGGGACGAAATATTTCCTTATGTGGCTGACAGAAAAATAGATTTAACATGGGCCTTTGTCCATGAAACTTAGTGAAGGAGTAAAGGGAAATGAAATGCGCATGTGTAATCACTACCCAATTATTCTATACTTAGTCCAGAGGTGTTGGTGGGGAGGAGGGGGAAGTGTGACTTGGACGATCTACAGCAACTGGCTTCTTTTCCTAACAAAATACGCTTTTGGAAAAAAATTTATTTACTATTAGAGTCATCTTTTTGAACATCCTGAAATTTTAGATGATCATCTTGGAAAATATATATATTTTTTATCTTGAACCGCTGCCCCGAAAGTTATAGCACAAAACTGATGCTAGCTATCTTTAACCTAAATTAGCCCCTTCTGTACTATGAACACTAGTCAGATAATGCTATTTCTTTGTGAATTTAATAAATACTAGGGCAGCAAAAACATGACAGTAGATAAAATTTGAAGAAAGAGTACTACAATCAGTAAGTTTGGATGCACTTTAAATGGAAAGGAAAGGAGGGGGAAATCGATATTTTGGAGTTTTATAGACCAAGGTATATTGTAAATTCTTCGGGGGTGATGTATTTAGCACATTCCTTACTTTTTAGGTGAGAAACTTATTTTTCCCTTTCTGGAGAGATATCTGTTCAACGAATTCATGGAATGAAGTTTGGGGTTTCTTTTATGGAAAGGTAACATGGCAAAGTGAGGAGATCATAAGCTTGATGCTAGAAAGGAAAATGTTGAGCTCTTACTTCAACCCCTTACAAGGTAGATGATGGAGGCATATTCTTGATATAAGTCTGTGTGTTCTTCTGTAATAGGTCTGATTGTAAAGATTATTTGAGGTGGGTATATAAAGCTTCTCATCTACAACAGACACCCAGAAAATGGCAGCAGATTTAATAAAGATAATAGAAGAAATATATCTGGGGAAATACACAAATATTTAGATATGTATTTTGCTTCAGTTTATACACACACACACACACACACACACACAAATGTCAGAGGGAATAAATACTAAACTATTATTAGGAAAAATTTAATAGATTTATGTATAAATGCAAACTCTGATTTGGGTACAAATTTAGTGATTGGAAACTTGAAATAAATAACATTGAAATATATTATTGCTGCAACTTAAAGATTATCTTCCTTCCAAATAATCTTCTGAAACAGTAGATGTTTTTAGTTCATTAAAGCACAAATAATATTATATAAATATGTTCTATAAGTGAGAAGGCAACAGATATTCAAAAATATGATTCAAAGTCTGAACTCAAAATAAAACTAGTCTGATAACACGTTTATGAAATGTTTATTTGTTTAATTGTCTGTTGTTAAAGCTATTAGTCCTCTAGCTAATAAAGGCTAGTGTTTTTATAATTCCTAATGAACAAAAGAGTTTTAAATTTCACAAGGGCTTCAATTTCAAGTCCTGTATTTTCCAGTCAGAGGCAAATACTTTCCCAGGTTACTAACTCGAATCGATACTGCAATACTTTCCTAAGTAATTTAGGTAGGGGAATAGGAATCTTTTCTGAAATGTAAGGATCTTATTGTTCTTGAATCATTCCTAGTATCAGACTGCATGGACATTAGTTTAAATACTGTCTTCTACCTCCAATAAGGTTCAATGATATTCTAAGTGCTTTCTTTAGCTACTAGGGGTGGCAGAGTGGCACAGTCCTCTTTCTTATGAAGGAAGAATGGGAAGCCTAAACCTTCAGGAGAATCTAATCTTTCTTCTTAAAGCAGACAGAATTTGCATTTTGCTTTCTTTTAGTATAGTTGGATATTTATTTGACTAGATCATCTAGCAGTTAATGTAGATAAAGAAAAAAACACCATTCTTTTAATAATGAAGACAACTAAATAAATAATTTCATTATTCTTTTGGTTTGTGTTTTATGTTAACAAAATTGCATTATCATTCTAAAATACAGAGTTCATTATGTCTAGTAAACTGAAACAGTGAAATCATTCAAATGGTACGAAGTTAAAAATAATTCATTGTTATTATATGTTTGTGAGAATTAAAAAACTTCAGAAAAATAATAGGATTTTTGGCTAATAGTATTAATGTCTAAAATAAATCATTTCTTATATAAAAAAATTGCACACATTCAATTTCTAACCACTGTTCTAGAAATAATATGCATAAATAAAAGGTTAATAAGCAATTAATATATACATTGAGCTTCTGTTTTTGAATTTGCATGCAACTATCTTATCATTTTGTTATAAATATTTACAAGTTGTATATAAGCAGAGTTTTGTATTCAGGTAGAAAAGACGAACCATATATATATATACACACACCATATATATTTGAATTAAACAACTTTTGTCTCATTAAATATGCATTTTCATGTCTTAATAGCAATGTAATGTCCTAGAATATTGTATAACTTAATGAGGCAACTGGACAGTCAGGAATTTTAAAAATATTGCAAGATTGATTTGAGAGTTAAGAGAAAGTTATAGAACTACAATGCCAATTATTTCAGATCCCACCTAGATCAGCTGTCTCTCTTATAGTCTGAGATTTTCCCTTAGAATATATCATGGAGAATGAAAGGTTGTGATTCAGAATATACTTAAGATTAGATTTGGGTAAAGCTTGCACTCTTGATAAAGGTGATTACTCTTTAACACTGCAATTATGATGGAGAATAATATCCTCTTGAATGAGGCGAGAACAACTTTCTATCTAATAACAGTAGTGTGGCAGCTCTGTCTTAGCTCAGGAAACCTAGTAAAAGTAATTATTTAAGGTAACATCATATATAACATTTCTGATCCTTTTGATTTCTTTTCAAAGGAACGATTTATGACAATATTTTGAAAAATAAAAATTCATCTGCATTTAGGAAGTAAGCTTTGACATATCAGTGGCAGAAAAGTTCAATTTTGACCCACTGAAAAAATTTTCAAAAACAATGTCCTATTTCTGGTTTCTCATATCAAAATCTCTTTAATATTATCAAAATTTGAGTGCTACCCATTCTAATAAGCATATGGTAGTGTCTCATCATGGTTTTAACTTTCTTTTCTCCAATAAGTAATGAAATTGAGCATCTTCTAGTATACTTACTTGTCTTTCATGTTTCTTCTTTGTTGAAGTGTTTGTTTAAATATATTACCCATCTTTTAGTTTTTTTCTTATACTATTGAGTTTTGAGAGTTTTAAAAATATATTTCTGGTACAGTTCCTTTATTAAATATGTTACTTCCAGATATTTTCTCCTAGTTTATGGTTTGACTTTCCAGTTACTTAGCAAAGTTTTAATTTTGATGAATTTTAACTTGTCAAAGTTTGGTTTTATAGATTGTGCTTTTGTTATTGTCCTTAAAAAAAAACTGCCTAATCTAATGTTAGATTTTTCCCCAAATTTTCTTCCAGAAGTTTATTTTTGAATAATATTTGCGTATGATGCAACATATAGATTATATTTTATTTAACGCAAGCCGTAAAGAGCTTACCTTGTCTTGTTCCTGTTCTTAAGCAGAAAGCGTTTCATTGAGTATGTTAGACATAAGTTGTTTTGTTTTGTTTTGAGACGGAGTCTCGCTCTGCCACCCAGGCTGCAGTGGCGCGATCTCGGCTCACTGCAAGCTCCGCCTCCTGGGTTTACACTGTTCTCCTGCCTCAGCCTCCCAAGCAGCTGGGATTACAGGCACCCGCCACCACGCCAGCTAATTTTTTGTATTTTTAGTGGAGACAGGGTTTCACTGTGCTAGCCAGGATGGTCTGGATCTCCTGACCTCGTGATCCGCCCACCTCGACTTTCCAAACTACTGGGATTACAGGCGTGAGCCACCGCGCCCGGCTGCCATAAGTTTTTCATAGATGTCCTTTATAGGGCTGAGAAAATTCCCTGCTGTTTCTAGTTTGCTGAGAGTTTTTCTCAGAAATAGATACTGGATTTTGTCAAGTGCTTTTTCTGAGCCCATTGAGATAATAAAATGTTTTCTTATTTTTTTAATTTTTAAAAATAGTCATTTGCCAAAAAATGGCAAATTGCATTGATTGGTTGTCAAAGTAGCCTTATATTCCTGGGATAAACTCAACTTGTTAATTATGTATTATCCTCTTAATATATTGTTGATCTCTATTTGCCTAATATTTATTTAGAGTTTTTTTCATCTATGGTTTTAAGACACTCAAAATCATTTTCCCAATATCTTATTATGAAAAATTTCAAATGAACAGAAAAGTTGGGCAAATTATACATTGAACACTCATATACCCACCACTTAGTTTCAGCAATTCAAACTAAGTTTCAGACACTTGACTAGTAAATGCTTCACTTACATATTATAAACTAGAATTCGATTTTAATGGTTCTCATTTTTAGGTAAATTTATATATAGCAAAATATACACTTTTAAATGTGTATTAGTTTCCCAGGGCTGTCATAACGAATTACTACAGACTGAGTGGCTTAAAACATCAGAAATTTATATGGAGGCCAGAAGTCAAATCAAGCTGTTGGCAAGGCTAGTTTCTCCTAAAGGCTCTGAGGGAGAATCTGTTCCATGCCTCTCTCCTGGCTTCCGGTGGTTGCCAGTAATTCTTAGTATTCCTTGGCTTGCAACTGGATTGCTCCAATCTCTGCCTCTGTCATTACATGGTGTTCTCCTTATGTGTCTGTGTCCCTGGATCTTTACATGGCCTTTTTATAATGTCAGCAGTCATTGGATTTAGGGCCCATCCTACTCCAGTATGACATCATCTCAATTTGATTACATCCACAAATACTGCATTTCCAAATAAGATTATACTTACAGGTACTAGGGGTTAGAACTTGAAATAACTTTCAGGGAAACAAAATTCAGCCCACAACAAAGTACATAACTCATACCATGAGACTTCACGAATACATACCCCTGTGTACCTGACATTTCTATTAAGATAAAGAACATTATTGTCATCCCAGAAAGTTCCTTAGGTTACTTTCCAGTCAATTTCCTCATTCACCTACTGCCAGAGAAAACCACTGTCTTCATTTTTTTCATTGGAGAATAGCTTTGTCTCCTCTAGAATGTCTTATGAAAGGAATCATACAGTATGTGCTAAACTTCTTCACTCAGCATGTATTTGAGATTCATCCATCTTGTTGGATGTGTCAGTAGTTTATTCCTTCCTACTGGTTAATGAAATTTCATTATATGAACATACCATATTTCGTTTACCTATCATTCTATTAACTGAGATCCAGACTATTTCCAGGTTTGGGCTTTTATGAATAAGAATGCTAAGAACACTTTTGAAAAAGTTTGTTTTGCGAACCTATGCTTTTATTTCTCTTTCTTACTATATTAGTTTTCTATTGGTACTGCAATAAATTACCACACACTTCGCAGTTCAAAGCATACAAATGTATCACCTTAGAGTTCCATAGGTCAGAAATTCACAAAGGATCTCACTGGGCTAAGAACAAGATGCTGGAAGAGTTGTGTTGCTTCCTGGAGGCCCAGAGAGAAAATTCATTCCCTTGTCTTTCCCAGCTTCTGGAGGCTGCCCACATACTTGGCTACACCCCTTTTCTCCACCTTCAAAGTCAGCAACATTGCATCTCTCTGACCTTTCTTCTGTAATTACATTTCCCTCAGATTCTCTACTTTTGCCCCTTTTCTCCAGTTTTAAGGACGCTTTAATTACATTGGGCCCACCTAGAAAATCCAGGATAAGCTCTTTATTTAATTTTTTTCAACTTTTATTTTAGATTCAGGGGGTATATGTGCAAGTTTTTTTTTACCTTGGTATATTGTATGATGCTGTGGTTTGAGGCACAAATGGTCCCATCACCTGGGTACTGAGCGTAGGACCCAATATAGTTTTTCAACCCTTGCTGCCCTTCCAGCAACCCCCCTCTAGTAGTCCCTGTTTTCTCTTGTTATATCTTTATATCCATGAGTACCAGAGGTTTAGCTCCCACTTAAAAGTGGGAACATGCAACATTTGGTTTTCTGTTCTTGATTTAATTTGCCTAAGATAATGGTCTCCAGCTGCATCCATGTTGCTGCAAGGACACTATTTCATTGTTTTCTATGAATATGTAGTATTTCATGGGGTATATGTACATTCTCTTTATCCAGTCCACAAGTGATGGGTACCTATGTTGATCCCATATCTTTGCTATTGTGAATAGTGCTGCAATGAACATATGAGTGCATGTATCTTTTTGATAGAACAATTTGTGTTCTTTTGGATATGTACCCAGTAATGGGATTCCTGGGTTTAATGGTAGTTCTATTTTAAGTTCTTTGAGAAATCTCCAAACTGCTTTCCAGAGTGGCTGAACTAATTTACATTCCCATCAACAGTGCATAAGCATTCTCTTTTCTTCACTGCTTCACCAGCATCTGTTGTTATTTGGCTTTTTAACCATAGCCATTCTGCCTGGTGTGAGGTGGTATCTCACTGTGATTTTTATTTGCATTTTCTTCTGATGATAAGTGATGTGAAACATTTTTTCCTATGACTGTGTTAGCCACTTTTATGTCTTCTTTTGGGAAGTGTCTGTTCATGTCATTTGCCCACTTTTTAATGGAGTTATTTGCTTTTTGCTCATTCAATTATGTTCCTTATATATTCTGGATATTAGACTTTTGTCAAATATGTAGTTTGTGAATATTTTCTCCTATTCTGTAGGCTAATTATTTTCTCTGGTGATAGCTTCTTTGGCTGTGCAGAAGTTCTTTAGTTTATTTCTCACTTGTACATTTATTTTGTTGTTGCAATTACTTTTGAGGACTTAGTCATAAATTCTTTCTGAAGACTCATTTCCAGAATGGTGTTTCCAAGGTTTTCTTCTAGGATTCATGTAGTTTGAGGTCTTATATTTAAATCTTTAATTCATCCTGAGTTTATTTTTGTATATGACGAAAGGTAAGGGTTCAGTTTCATTCTTCTGCATATGGATAGCCAGCTATCACAGCACCATTTGTTGAATAGGGAGTCTTTTCCCCGTTGCTTGTTTTTATTGACTTGGTCAAAGATAAGATGGCTTTGGGCATGCAGCTTTATTTATTTATTTATTTATTTATTTATTTATTTGAGACAGAGTTTCGCTCTTTTTACCCAGGCTGGAGTGCAATGGCACGATCTCGGCTCACCGCAACCTCCGCCTCCCGGGTTCAAGCGATTCTCCTGCCTCAGCCTCCCGAGTAGCTGGGATTACAGGCATGTGCCAGCACCCCGGCTAATTTTGTATTTTTAGTAGAAACGGGGTTTCTCCATGTTGGTCAGACTGGTCTTGAACTCCCGACCTCAGGTGATCCACCTGCCTCGGCCTCCCAAAGTGCTGGGATTACAAGCGTGAGCCACCGCACCCGGCAAGGCATGCAGCTTTATTTCTGGGAACTCTGTTCTGTTCCATTGATCTGTATGTCTGCTTTTGTACCAGTACCGTACTATTTTGTTTACTCTAGCTTGTAAGTTTCTTTTATTGTAATGCCAGCCTCAGGTTTTGGTATCAAGGTAATGCTGATCTCATTTAATGAGAAGTATTTACTGTTTTCCAATTTTCTGTAAGAGTGTGTATAGAACTGGTATTACTTCCTGCTTAAATAAATATAGATGTGTTTAATTGCTCTATTGCTTCCTGGGTTAGCTTCCATGGTTTCTGCCTTTCAAGGAATTTGTCCATTTAATTTAAGTTGTTTAATTTATTGGTAAAATTTTGCATAGTGTTATATTATTGTCCTTTGATATATCTATAATCTATAGTGTTGTCAACCCTCTTGTGCTTGATTTTGATATTATTTCCTGACCAATGAGGCTGGAAATGTATATCAGTCTTCTCAAAGCACCGTTTTTTGATATCCTAAGTTTTCTCTTTTTTTTTTTTTGTCTTCTCTTTCTTTTTTTTTTTCCACTCGAATCTTGACTACTTAAGGCAAGATGAGACTCTTTCTTAAGTTGGGAGATGCAATCATTGATCTGGAACTTCTTTTCTAAAGTTTGCATTTAGTACCATAAATGTAACCTCTCACTTAGTGCTGCTTTAGTGGCATCCACAATTTTGTGTGTATTTTCATTGTCATTCAATTCAAAACACTTGTTATTTTCCCTTTTGTGGGCCTTTGTTGACCCATGAGCCCATTTACAGATGTGTTACTTTGTTCCCAGATATTAGGTTGTTTTTCGTAAGTCTTTCTGTTATTGATTTCTAATTTAATTTGGTCATAGAGAATGTACTCAATATGAATTAAAACTTATTAAATGTATGGAGACTTTGTTATGGCACAAAATTATGTATATCTTGGTGTTTCATATGTAAATGGAAGATGTGAATTGCACATTTGTTGGGTAAAATGTTATTTAATATCGATTAAGTTAAATCACTTGTCAATGATGTTCACATTACTAATTTTTTGCCTATATTTTCTACAAAGTATTGATAAAGGGATATTGAAATAATCAAATATAACTGTCATGTTGTCTTTTTCTTTTTGTGGTTTTATCAGTATTTGCTTTAGATAAATAAGTATTTAGAGATCTTCTTGATGAATTGGTCTCTTTACCATTATGAAAAGACCTTCCTTAATCCATATAATATTTTGCTCCAAAATATACTTTGGCTGACATTAATATAGCCACCATTTCAGCTTTCTGTGGATTAATAATAACATAAATATCTTTTTTGTCCTTTTACTTTAAACTCTGTGTTTATAAATTTTGTGTTTTTTTTTAAAGCAGCATGTGATTTAAAAAGAAATCCAATCTGATCCTCTTTGCTTCTATTTTTGAGTATTTAGATATCTGCATTTAATGTGTTGTTAATACTGTTAGTTTAAATCCATCATAATTCTGCTATTTGTTTGCTATATGTCCCATCTGTCCTTTGTTCTCTTTCTTCCCTTTTTATGCCTTTTGGGGGTATTGATATAGATTGATTGATTTATCTATAATTATTGGTCAACTTTTTTTTCATGCCTGGTAATTTTTTTTATTACTTGTCAGACCAATAAACAATTTGGAATTCTAATAATTTGGGATGTTGGATATGTTTGCACTCCTGTAAAAGTTCTTAAACTGTCTTTGGGGACCTACTTAAGTTACTTGGAAACAGTTTGAATCTTTCAGGTCTTGCTTTTAGGATTTGTTCAAGATTCCTCTGTGTATTCTACACAATGTGCTATAAATTACAAGTTTTTCCAGCCTGACTGGACAGAGCTGGTACTATTCCCTACCAAAGGTGAAAGCCATGCACTGTTACCTCTATTTTTAGGTGAATTTTTCTCCAGCATTAGGTAAATTTCTCACTTATATGTGCTAACTGATACTTGGCTGAATGCTCAATGGGAGACAGTGTACAGATCTATGAATTTTTCTCTCTGTGCAGCTCTGTTCTCTTTGGTACTCTGTGCTGAAGACTCTAGCTACCTTGGTCTTCCCATATTCCCAACTCTGTTTCTTCAACTCAGAGTGTACTGAACTCTACTTGAATTCCCCCTTCTTCTGCTGTTCCCTGGAAATTCTCCTGACACATTAAGATGAGGTATTATCTTTTATTTATTGTTTCTTAGGAATTGCAGCCTCTCACTGATATCTAGAGCCTTGCAAAACACTGTTTCGTATTTTTGGCCCATGCTTTTGATTTTTCAGAAGAGAGAATACATTGGGACCTGTTACTCCCCTTGGCTGAAAGTGGAATTTATTCCTTTTGAAGATTAATAAACTGTATTTAAGACATTTAGTAATATGCTTAAATCACTCTGATTATAGAGTGGAGATTCCAAGAAAAAAAAATTCTGACTCTTAAGCACTAAAATCATAACAAGTCGGATGTTATCAAACTAGTTTAAGGACTAATGTTACGGACTTTTATGATGAATTTTGGCCATTTATTCCACACTCACCTTCCTATGAAATAGAATGAAGGATTCAGCTTCATCTACTGACCTACAGAGGTAATGACTCTACATTTTAATCGGAAAATTATCTTCTTATAATATTAATACCTTGTAGATGTTTAATTAATTTCACCTGAAATTTTCACTTTGGCTAGGAAGGTGAGGATTGAAAGTTTGGTCAATACAAACAATACCTCTGACAGTACGTTCCAAAGCTTATCTGCTTGTGATAGCTGAAAAGAAGGGCATTTCTATAATTTTTAGTTTGGCTTCAGACTTGTTTAGAGCACACTTGACTACAGCAGAAACAATAGGTCCAACTCCAGTGGTACTGTTAGAAAATTAGAAAATATGTGGAAACAGAGGGGAAAAGGCAGTAGAGATTCTAAGAATGCATGGATCAACAGTGTAGAAGACGACCACAGGAAAGAAGGAGCATCCAAGATAATCCATTATGGAGATCTAAAATGAAGAGTTTGCTGTGATCACACAAAGGCTTAATCTGAGATCTCAGAAGTCAAGTAAATGATGTCAAGGAGGCAATAGTAAGTGGCAAAACCTGATGGTGGATTAAAGTTTTCTTCAAATAAGAACTCCATTTAAACATCTTTATTGAGAAAAGTCTTATAGGTAGGTCTGACTGTCGGTTTTCTTATGAAAATATTTTCCATGAGGGCAGGGTTCAGATCTCTATTGTTCAAAATTATATTACTAACTTTTAGCACAGTGGTGCAGTATAAGTACTCATGATTTCATTGAATGAATCATTGACTAGCTGGATAAGAAGGAAGGCTGTACAAATACAATATGAGCATTGGAACATTCCAAACCCTGAAAATAAGAATGGACTCTGGAAATCATTTTGGCTCAATGATTCCTCATTTTACAGATATAAACACTGAATACTAGGATACTTCATATTCTAATTTTACCATATCAGTATCCTTGAGGGGTGTGCGTGTGATATATAAGACACATTTTGATACACATATGTCTCTAACTTTAAGAGAATGATCTACTTCAGTTATACTTAATTAGTCATTTAATTTCCATACAAAAAGACATTTTCGTATGAAAAGTACTATAGATTATGACTAAAAGAATTCCATCAAAATCACATTTAAGTTTGTGCAACTATAATCACCAGTGTGATTATAGTTACTTGGGCTTTATAACTCAATTAGATTATAAAATTCAATTCTTCATAATCCTAATTAATTCTTCATAATCTAGCATATAAAAGGCCATGTTTTTTAAAGCTTTATCTAATTTTTGGCTTATTTTCCCTAAGTAGAAATTTCCAAATTAAAACGAAAACCATTCACTTGTATGCAAAATCCCCCAGGCACAGAACTTTTTCAGGAAGTCAGTGATTCTTTCAACAAATTGAAAAATATCTACTTTTGCCTTATATGCTAAAGTATGTTTGAAAACTATTTCCTCATATAGAGTTAAGTACACTTTACCAGAGAACAGCAAACTATACCTTTTCAGGCAAGGTTTTTCTAAATGAAGATTTTTTTTTTTTTTTTTTGGAACACAGCCTTGCTCATTTATTTACTCATTGTCTATGACTGGTACCATGTTATAAGAGCAGAACTGAGTCCTTGTGACAAAGACTATATGGCCAGCAAAGCTGAAAAGGTGTATTATTTAGCCTTTTAGAGAAAAAAAAAAAAAAAAAGATTGTTGATCTTGCTGAATATGATAGGAAAACAAGGAAAATATGACTTCTCCTTGCAAAACTGAAGTCTTGATAAAATGAAGCATAATGCTTTCAAATCAATTCAGATTTTAGAACTTAAAATCTTTTAACATTAGTTTCCTGGAGAATCAATGAATCTTTGTGCCATGCTTAAAACTGAGTTTCTGAACTACTATTTTCCTCTTTACCAGTGTATGATGAAGAATTAGCTGTTATGGCCAGTTACATTAAGACAACCACAAATTTTCTGACACCTTTCTTTTGACAGTGAGATCTTCTTTTCCTTTTATTTTTATTTTTTTAAATCAGGGAAGAACTTGAGACTGATTTGGTGAGTAAATTATAGAAGAAGTGACTCTGGCAGTTTCTGGATCCAGGTCTTAAGAGACTGAATTTTGTTTCAGGAGCGTTGAATCATAATGTATAAAGAGTGGCTACCCTGATGCTAGCACGCTGGGAGAAACTTAGGCCACCTGTAAAGATTCTAAAGGACGAAGGCAATGAGGAGAGAAAAAAAAGAGGCCAAGACCCCTGAGCCATCAGACATTTAAGTAAAGTGGATCTTCCAGCCCTTGTCCTCCCATCTCTCCTGGCAATGATCAGAGGAAAATCTCCCTATCAAGCCCTTGGAAAATTTCTGATCCACAAAATTTTGATTAAATTAAATAACTGGTTTAGGGTATGAAACTTTGGGGTAATTTGTTATAATAGCAATATGTAACAAATTTAGGTTTTATTTCTAAACTGATTATTATTTGCTACAGATGAAGCCTAGAAGTACAAAATTCCTGAAGTGAGAAAGCTAAGTCAGAAGATTATGCTCCAAATTTCCACTTTTACAGCTTTCATCACAGCATTCATTTCTTAACAAAGGGGATTTATCTTATTCTTTTATGTATTTGCATTGCATATTCCTAACAAATGTTTGCTAGTCAGACAAATGGAAGATTAACAATTGTCTTTCACAAACAAATGAACAGCTAACACTGTCATATCTATTTCTTGGCAAGCATATTACTTTGTTAATATGATCTAATTATAAAAAACGTATTTATATGATTATCACCAATTATAAAAATTTAATTTTTGATATCTAAATCAAATAATTTTCAGTTACATGGCTTTGTCCCTTATTGATTGTCAGTGCATGTTAACACGAGCCAAGAAAAGTAGAAGAAAGTGTCATGGCAATCATCTAATAAATAGAGACAAGGGGTGGCTGGCAAGATGGCCAAGTAGGAAGAGCTTCAGTCTGCAGCTCCCAGTGAGATCAATGCAGAAGGCTGGTGATTTCTGCATTTCCAACTGAGGTACATGGCTCATCTCACTGGGACTGCTTAGACAGTGGGTGCAGCCCAGGGAGGGTGAGCTGAAGTAGGGTGGGGCATCACCTCACCCAGGAAGCACAAGGAGTCAGGGAACTCCCTCCGCTAGCCAAGGGAAGCCATGAGGGACTGTGCCATGAGGAATGGTGCACTCTGGCCCAGATATTACACTTTTCCCACAATTTTCGCAACCCACAGACCAGGAGATTCCATCAGGTGCGTACGCCACCAGGGCCTTGGGTTTCAAGCACAAAACTGGGCAGCCATTTGGACACACACCCAGTTAGCTGCAGGAGTTTTTTTGTTTTTCATACCCCAGTGGCATCTGGAACACCAGCAATACAGAACGGTTCACTCCTCTGGAAAGGAGGCTGAAGCCAGGGAGCCAAGTGGTCTAGCTCAGTGGATCCCACCTCCACGGAGCCCAGTAAGCTAAAATCCATGGCCTGAAATTCTTATTGCCAGCAGAGCAGTCGGAAGCCAAACTAGGACGCTCGAGCTTGGTGAGGGAAGGGGCGTCTGCCATTACTGAGGCTTGAGTATGCAGTTTTCCCCTCACAGTATAAACAAAGGCGCTGGGAAGTTTGAACTGGGAGGAGCCCACTGCAGCTCCGCAACGCCTCTGTAGCCAGACTGCCTCTCTAGATTCCTCCTCTCTGGGCAGGGCATCTCTGAAAGAAAGGCAGCAGCCCCAGTCAGGGCCTTATAGATAAAACTCCCATCTCCCTGGGACAGAGTACCTGTCGGAAGGGGCAAATGTGGGTGTAGCTTCAGCAGACTTAAACATTCCTGCCTGCTGGCTCTGAAGAGAGCAGCAAATCTCCCAGCACAGCGCTGCAGCTCTGGTAAGGGACAGCCTGCCTCCTCAAGTGGGTCCCTGACTCCCATGCCTCCTGACTGGGAGACACCTCCCAGCAGGGTTCAGCAAACACCTCATACAGGAGAGCTCCAGCTGGGATCTCATGGGTGCCCCTCTGCAACGAAGCTTCCAGAGGAAGGAACAGGCAGCAATCTTTGCTGTTCTGCAGCCTCTGCTGATGACACCCAGACAAACAGGGTCTGGAGTGGGCCTCCAGAAAACTCCAGCAGACCTGCAGAAGAGGGGTCTGACTGTTAGAAGGAAAACTAAGAAACAGAAAGGAATAGCATCAACATTAACAAAAAGGACGTCCACACAGAAACCCCATCCGAAGGTCACCAACATCAAAGACCAGTGGTAGATAAATCCAGGAGGATAAGGAAAAACCAGCACAAAAAGACTGAAAATTCCAAAAACCAGAACACTTCTTCTCCTCCCAAGGATCACAACTCCTCGCCAGCAAGGGAACAAAACTGGATGGTGAGAGTTTGACAAACTGACAGAAGTAGGCGTCAAAAAGTGGGTAATAACAAACTCCTCTGAACTAAAGGAGTATGTTCTAGCCCAATACAAGGAAGCTAAGAACCTTGAAAAAAAGGTTAGAGGAACTGCTGACTAGAATAACCAATTTAGAGAAGAACATAAATGACTTTGTGGTGCTGAAAAACACGGCAAGAGAATTTTACGAGCCATACACAGGTATCCTAGTCTCTGATAAAACAGATTTTAAACCAACAAAGATCAAAAAAGACAAAGAAGGTATTACATAAGATAAATGGATCAATGCAACAAGAAGAGCTAACTATCCTAAATATATATGCACCCAATACAGAAGAACCCAGATTCATAAAGCAAGTTCTTAGAGACCTACAAAGAGACTTAGACTCCCACACAGTAACAGGAGACTTTAACACCCCACTGTCAATATTAGACAGATCGATGAGACAGAAAATTAACAAGGAATTCAAGACTTGAACTCAGCTCTGGACCAAGAAGACCTAATAGACATCTACAGAACTCTCCACCCCAAAATAAGCAGAGTATACATTCTTCTCAGCACCACATCACACTTATTCTAAAATTGACCATATAACTGGAAGTAAAACACTCCTCAGCAAATACAAAACAATGGAAATCATAATGAACAGTCTCTCAGACCACAGTGCAATCAAATTAGAACTCAGGATTATGAAACTCACTCAAAACTACACAATTACATGGAAACTGAACAATCTGCTCCTAAATGACTACTGAGTAGATAATGAAACTAAGGCAGAAATAAGTAAGTTCTTTGAAACCAAAGAGAACAAAGACACAACATAACAGAATCTCTGGGACACAGTTAAAGCAGTGTTTAGATGGAAATTTGTAGCACAAAATGCCCAAAGGAGAAAGCAGAAAGGATCTAAAATTGACACCCTAACATCACAATTAAAACAACTAGAGAAGCAAGAGCAAACAAATTCAAAAGCTAGAAGACAAGAAATAGCTAACATCAGAGCAGAACTGAAGGAGATAGAGACACAAAAAATCCTTCAAAACAATCAATGAATCCAGGAACTGTTTTTCTGAAAAGATTAAAAAAACAGACTGCTAACCAGACTAATTAGAAAAAGAAGAATCAAATGGACACAATAAAAAATGACAAAGAGAATATCACCACCGATCCCACAGAAATACAAACTACCATCAGAGAATATTAGAATCACCTCTCCACAAATAAACTAGAAAATCTAGAAGAAATGGATAAATTCCTGGACACAAACACCCTCCCAAGACTAAAACCAGGAAGAAGTTGAATCCCTGAATAGACCAATAACAAGATCTGAAATTAAGGCAGTCATTAGTAGGCTACCAACTAAAAAAAGCCCAGGACCAGATGGATTCGCAGCCGAATTCTACCAGAGGTACAAGGAGGAGCTGATACCATTTCTTCTGAAACTATTCAAAAAATTAGAAAAAGAAGGACTCCTCCCTAACTCATTTTATGAGGCTGGCACCATTCTGATACGAAAACCTGGAAGAGACAAAACAAAAAAATAATATTTCAAGCCAATGTCCTTGATGAACATCAATGCGAAAAGCCTTGATAAAATACTTCCAAACTGAATCCAGCAGCACATCAAAAATATTATCCCCCTTGATCAAGTCAGCTTCATCCCAAGGATGCAAGACTGATTCAACATATGTAAAACAATAAATGTAATCCATTTCATAAACAGAACCAATGACAAAAATCACATGATTATTTCAGTAGATGCAGAAAAGACCTTCAATAAAACTCAACACCGTTTATGCTAAAAACTCTCAGTAGACTAGGTATTGATAGACTGTATCTCAAAGTAATTAGAGCTACTTACGACAAACCCACAGCCAATATCATATTGAATGGGCAAAAGCTGGAAGCATTCCCATTGAAAACCGGCACAGGACAAGGATGCCATCTGTCACCACTTCTATTCAATATGGTATTGGAAGTTCTGGCCAAGGCAATCAGGCAAGAGAAAAAAATAAAGGATATTCAAATAGGAAAAGAGGAAGTCAAATTGTCTCTGTTTGCAGATGACAATATTGTATATTTAGAAAACCCCATTGTCTCAGCCCCAAATCTCCTTAAGCTGATAAGCAACTTCAGCAAAATCTGAGAATACAAGATCGACGTGCAGAAATCACAAGCATTCCTGTACACCAATTATAGACAAACAGAGAACCTAATCATGAATGAACTCCCATTCACAATTGCTACAACGTGAATAAAATATTAGGAATACAGCTTACAAGGGATGTGAAAGACCTCTTCGAGGACAACCACAAACCACTGCTCAAGAAAACAAGAGAAGTCACAAACAAATTGAAAAACATTTCATTCTCATGGACAGAAGGAATCAATATAGTGAAAATGGCCATACTGCCCAAAGTAATATATAGATTCAATGCTATCCCCATCAAACTACCATTGATTTTCTTCACAGAATTAGAAAAATCTACTTTAAATTTCACATGGAACCAAAAAAGAGCCTGTATAGCCCAGATAATCCTAAGCAAAAAGAACAAAGCTGGAGGCATCATGCTATCTGACTTCAAACTACACTACAAGGCTCCAGTAACCAAAACAGAATGGTACTGATACCAAACAGATATATAGACCAATGGACCTGAACAGAGGCCTCAGAAATAATGCCACACATTTACAACCATCTGATCTTTGACAAACCTGACAAAAACAAGCAATGGGGAAAGGATTCCCTATTTGATAAATGGTGTTGGGAAAACTGTCTAGCCATATGCAGAAAACTGAAACTGGACCCCTTCCTTACACCTTATACAAAAATTAATTCAAGATGGATTAAAGACTTAAATGTTAGACCTAAAACCATAAAAACCCTAGAAGAAAACCTAGGCAGTACCATTCAGGACATAGGCATGGACAAAGACTTCATGACTAAGACACCAAAATCAATGGCCAGAAAAACCACAATTGACAAATGGGATCTAATTAAACTAAAGAGCTTCTGCACAGCAAAAGAAACTATCATCAGAGTGAGGAGGCAAACAACAGAATGGGAGAAAATTTTTGCAATCTATTCATCTGACAAAGGGCTAATATCCAGAATCTGCAAAGAACTTAAACAAATTTACAAGAAGAAAACAACCCCATCAAAAAGTGGGCAAATGATATGAACAGACACTTCCCATAAGAAGACATTTATGCGGACAACAAACTGAAAACATGAAAAAAGCTCATCATCACTGGTCATTAGAGAAATGCAAATCAAAACCACAATGAGATACCATCTCACACCAGTTAGAATGGCGATCATTACAAAGTCAGGAAACAACAGATGCTGGAGAGGATGTGGAGAAATAGGAACACTTTTACACGGTTGATGAGAGTGTAAGTTAGTTCAACCATTGTGGAAGACAGTGTGGCAATTCCTCAAGGATCAAGAACCAGAAATACCATTTGACCCAGTCATCCCATTACTGGGTATATACCCAAAGGCTTATAAATCATTCTACCATAAAGACACATGGACACACATGTTTATTGCAGCACTGTTCACAGAGGCAAAGACTTGGAACCAACCCAAATGCACATCAATGATAGACTGGATAAAACAATGTGGCACATATACACCATGGAATACTGTGCATCCATAAAAAAGGATGAATTCATGTCCTTTGCAGGGACATGGATGAAGCTGGAAACCATCATTCTCAGAAAACTAACACAGGAACAGAAAACCAAACACTGCATGTTCTCACTCATGAGTGGGAGTTGTACAATGAGAACACATGGACACAGGGAGGGGACATCACACACTCGTGCCTGCCAGGGTTGGAGAGCTAGAGAAGAGATAGTATTAGGAGAAATACCTAATGTAGATGAACAAGATGATGGTTAGAGTAAACCACCATGACATATCTATACCCATGTAACAAACCTGCACGTTCTGCACATGTATCCCAGAACTTAAAGTATAATAAAAAATAAAAATAAAATAGAGATTAAAAGGTATTAAAAGATCTAAATAACTAAAGCAAAATTTTCTCATTCATTACAAGTGGGTACTTTCATGTGTTTGTTTTTCAGTTTTTCCATTGTTAATTGGACAAGAAAGTGTGTCTTTTACATTGTCTAGGATTACAAATATTTTCAGGAATATTTTAACATGGATGAGAAGACACAGAAATAAAATTAACTCTGGGGATGTAGGGAAGGAATTTCAGGGTTGAGATAACAGCATCTCTCATATGCATAATTTATGTTTTATTTCTTTAGAAAAAGTGAAACTTAATTTTTTTGGGTGATGGCAATTTTGATCTACAACTTTTTTTAATTTTGTAACATGAATGAAATGTGTCTGCACTTATTAAACCTATTTGTCTTTTAGAGGATGATACTATCTTTCTCCTCAGTCACATATGTTCAGGGAGATGCAACTGGTTCAATAATTCATGTACCCTTATACCTATGGCTTAATCCTTTCTGGTAAGCAATAATATCATGACTATCTTCTGAAGAGACTATGAAGGAAGTTTTCATCATATTGGTCTAATGCCAGTCAATCTTCCCTTTAAATATCTCAGGTTCCACACTGACTGTCATTCGTAAGATGAATCTGTTTTTCATTCTTAGCATTTAAGTAAATGATTGATAGATAATAAAGGGAAAGTCCATTTATGGTTAATGGGATATCCTAGATTCTTCCTTTGGACATGTTAAAAAATATATCAGATTTGAAGACCACAAATAAAACTTCTATTTATTATTAATAGGGATACTAACAAGAAAGTCTATTGCATTAACTATTATCAAAATGTACACTTTTCCTCAGGACGAATATGTATAAACGTATATGAAAGATAAGAATCAGACTGTTTATGTTTAGATCCCACTTAATCTTTGTTCAAAAGCTTGCTACTTCCCAGAAAAAGAAATCTTATTCTATTAATCATGAACCAAAGAAAGTAAATGTTAAACAATTAAAAAAATAGAATAAGAACTTGGCTTCACAGGCATGAGGGTAAAAGAATTTTATTTCCTAGTATCAGATCACATGCTTTAAGGTTTGCTTTAATGATCCAAACCCTAACATTCCTGATAAAGTTATTACAATAGTAGCCCATTTACCAGTAGGTCAATTTGAAAGTTATTGATTTTTCTAAGAGGAATCCAGAAAGACCTAATAAAATAAATACAATTTGTAATTCTATGTTACATCAACATCTCTGATAATCACTTTTTCAAGGATGTACATTTCAAGGATGTATCTATCTGTAGGATATGTTTATGATAATTATATTCATTAAAACCTGATGATATTTTATTTCTCTTCCTACCAGCCTATTTGCCTTGGGTTCATGTAAAAAGTATTTTTGACCTTGAAAACATATTAAAGTAAAGAAACCAAGCAGGAAAAGGCCTTCTCTGTGATCCTATTTGTTGGTGTTTGGAATAGGAAAATCTATAAGAAAGAAAATAGATTGGTAGTTATCAGGCATTGAGAAGAGAACAACAGGGAGTGACTGCTGACAGATCTGGCTTTCTTTCTGCAGTGATGAAATATTCTGGAATTATATGATGATCACCGCTCTGAATATTCATATAACCTTTGTGAATACACTGAACACCTCTGAATTGCATGCTTTACAAAAGTTAATTTTATGGTAATTACACTCAAATGATTTTTTCATGTTATAAAAGAAAAATCCTGATTTTTCATTAAACAAATATGTTTACTGAGAAATTTTTAAATGTAAAAATGATTATGTTGTATAAAAGAGAGTGAAACTTTGACATGTATGTATGAATATTGCATGAGTGGTAATTAGGAATTCCATGATAAATCTTGCAGGGTTTTAGGTAATTTTTACCCTTTTAAGTTGAGATTCTAGAAACTTAAAAATGATATTTTTCTACTATAAAACTAAAAGTATCTCAATTTAAATTTACATATTAAAAGACACTGTGCATTTACTTTCTGTATGAGTTGGTATTATACCTAAATGTTGAAATAAATAAATTTTCTAGTGTTAGTAGCCGTGCTGGCAACTAATATGCAATTGAACATTTTCATATTCTAGGTGGAGTGGGTAATGTTTTATATTCATTGGTATAAAAATTACAAGAAACTTTTAGGTAACATAGATTTTACACATAAGAAAAATGAGATTTAAATCTATTAAAATAGAGATCAGTAAATTTCTTCTCTCAAGAGTCAAATATGTGAATTTCTGAGGTTTCATGGGCCAGCTGGTTTCTGTCACGACTATACAACTCTGCTATTTTAGCTAAAATACACAGCCATAGATAAAAGGCAAATGATGTGACTGTAATTCAATACAATTTTTATTTGCAAAAGTAGGCAGAAGGCCCGTTTTGGTCCACAGGCCGTAGTTTTCCAGCCCCTGGATTGAAGGGTTGGTAATCTGCTCAAGGTAATACAGTTAGTAATCGTACATACGAGACTCTGCTTTCACAGGTTTAGTGCAGATTCCAGAGTCTACATTTTTAACAAGTGCTTCATAACAAAAAAATTACTAGCACTTAAAAACTTTGAAGAAAAGTACCTTTATTTTACTTAATAGATGATGTTAGTAATTATTTATTTCTAGACTTCTGGATTATATGTTTGTACATTCTTTATTTCTTTTTTTTCTTATTTGCTTTTATTCTGGTAAAAAGTAAAATAAACATAATATTTACACATAAAATGTACCACCTTAGCCATTTTTAGGTGTACAGTCCAATGGTATTAAGTGCATTCATAATGTTATACAACTATCACTACCATCCAAGGACACAACTTTCCATATGGTAAAACTCAAGTGCCTATTAAATTAAGCAGTCACTCCTCAACACCCTTCCACCCAGCCCTTGGCAATGACAATTCTACTTTACGGCTCTGATTTTGATGATTCTAGGTACCTCACATAAGTGGAAGCATACAATATTTTTTCTATTGTGACTGGATTTTTTCACTTAGTGTAATGTTTTCAGGTTTTATTTATTTTGTAGCTGTGTTAGAATTTTCTTCCTTTATAGGGCTGAATAATATCCCATTATCTGTATTTTCAACATATTGCTTATCCATTCATCCCTCGATGGACACTTGGGTTGATTCCACTTTTTGGCTATTGTGGATAATTTTGCAATAAACATGGGTATACAAATATGTTCACGTGCATGTTTTCAATTATTTTGGGTGTATACCTAGAAGTGTTAGTACTGGATCGTATGGCAATTCTATTTTTAATATTTTGAGAAACAACCATACTGTTTTCCACAGTAGCTTTACCCTTTTACATTTATACTTACAGTGCACAGGGTTCTAACTTCTGCACATCCCTGGTAGTACTTATTTTCTGTTTTCTTGATAGTAACCATTCTAATAGAAGTGAGGTGGTATGTCATGGCAGTTTTGACTTGCTTTTCCCTAATGATCAGTGATGTTGAGCACTTTTTCATGTGTATATTGGCCATTTGTGTGTTTCTTTTGGAGAAATGTCTATTAAAGTCATTTGCCCATTTTAGAATTTGACTAATATTTGCTGCTGAGTTTTAGGAGTTCTGCATATAGTCTGGATATTAATCTCTTATCAGATATATTATTTGCAAATATTTTCTCCTATTCTGTGGTTTGCCTTTTACACCATTGATATTCTTTTCATGCATAAATTTTTAAAGTTTTATGAAATCCAATTTATTTTTCCTTGGTTGCCTATGCCTCTGATGTTGTATTCGATAAATAATTGTCAAATTCAATATTGAGAAGTTTTTGCCCTATATTTACATCTAAGAGTTTTATAGTTTTAGTTCTTACATCTAAGTGTTTGGTACAGTTTGAGTTAATTTTTGTATAAGGTATTATGTAAGAGTTCAACTTCATTATTTTGCATGTGAATATCCAATGTTCTCAGCACCTGTTTTTGAAAGACTGTACTTTTCTCATTGAATGGTCTTAGCACACTCAGGAAATGTCATATGACCATATATGGAAGGGTTTATTTCTGGGCTTTCTATTCTATTCCATTGATTTATATGTCTGTCCTTATGCCAGACTACATTGTTTTTATTACTGCAGATTTGTAGTAAAATTTCTAATCAGAAAATGTGTACACTCCAATTTTATTCTTTTTAAAGATTATTTTGGCTACATGGGGGTACCCTTGAGATTCTATATGGATCTTTAAATGTAATGAATTTTATGTTTATTATATATATAAGTATTATATTTATTTTATGTGTTTTGTCTCTTTCAGAAAAAAAAATCATTGAGATTTTGATAGGGATTGCATATATTTGAAAAGATATCACGCAAAGTGTCTCTTGAACGCCTATGGGATAAAGTTAAAAATCAATAACAGAAGTAAAACTGGGAAATTCACAAATCGTAAAAGTTAACATACTCTTTTTTTTTTTGAGGTGGAGTCTCACTCTGTCACCCAGGCAGGTGTGCAATAGTGCGATCTCGGCTCACTGCAACCTCTGCCTCCCGGGTTCAAGTGATTCTCCTGAAAATTAACACACTCTTAAACCACAAATGGTTCAAAGAAGAAATCACAAGGGAAATTTATAGGAAAATGATTTTTGATAAGGGTACCAAGACCATTCAGCGGGGAAAAGTACAGTCTTTCAAATAGGTCTTTCCACATTGATTTTGGTAGTTGATATCACAAAATTACATCTTTGTATATTATGTGTCCCCAAATATAAGCTACTAATTGTTTAAATGCATTAGTCCTTTAAATTACATATAATTTAAGTCACAATAATATATTTTAATTATATATTTAATAATTTAATATATATTATTAATAATTTATATATAATATAAATATAAAATATATTTATATAATATAAATATAATATAATATAAAATATATTTATATAATATAAAATAATATATATATTTAATAATTTAATATAATTTAATATATTTAATAATATATTTTAATATATATTTAAATTATATATAATTTAAGTCACAATAATACTACCTTTTAGATTAATACTTATTTTTTAAATAAATGCATTAGTCTCTTCAAGCAGGTAGAAAACATAAATGGAGTTACAAATCATTATTAGAATAGTACAATATTTTATACTTGCTCATTTATTTACCATCGTTGAGATATCTATTTCTTCATACAGTTCAAAAGAGTGTATAGTATCCCATAGTATATAGTGTCCTTTCATTTCACTCTGTAGGACTTCCTTGAATATTGCTTGCAGGGGAGGTCTTGTGGTAACAAGCTCTTTTTGTTTATCTGGAAACAAATTTCCTTAACTTCTCTCTCACTTTTAAAAGATAGTTTTTCTTGATATAGAATTCTTGGTTATTGTGTTATTTTTAGCACTTTGAATATATGAACTCACCGCCTTTTAGTCTCCAAAGTGTCTAATGAGAAATCTGCTCATCTCAGTTTTTACTTTCAAGGTTTTATTTTTGGCTTTTGAAAATTTGATTTGAATGTGTCTTGGTGTTAGTCTTTTAAACTCCATCAACTTAGAACTCTTTGAGCTTTTTGGATGTTTATATTTATATCTTTTATCAAATTTGGCAATTTCTCAGCCATTTTTTAAAAATGTTCTCTGTACCACGATCTCTCTTCTCCTTGGATTCCCACAGTGTGCGTTCTGGTCTGCTTGATGGTGTTCCAAAGGTCCCTTAGGCTCCATTCACTCTCCTTCCATCTTATTTTCTTTCTGTTTCTCAGACTTGATAATTTGTATTGTTTTGTCTTCAAGTTCATTACTTTCTTCTTTTGCCTGCTCAAAACTGCCTTTGAATCCATCTAGTAAATTTTACTTTTCAGTTACCATACTTTTCAGCTCCAGAATTTCTTATTGATTTCTTTTTAAGTTTTTAAAATCTCTTTGTTGATTTTTCCATTTTGTTCATATCTCATTTATTGACGTTCTTCACATTTTTCTTAAGTTCTTTGAGCATCATTAAGGCAATTGTTTTAAAGTCTTTTTCTAATAGGTATGCTATTAGTCCTTTTTCCAGGACAGTTGATATTGATTTATTTATTTTTCATTTGAGTGGGCTATATATTCCTTTTCATGCCCTGTGATTTTTTTTGTTTTTGTTTTTTTTTTATGTATGTCTTGTGTGGATTTTTTGTTGTTGAAAACTACACATTTGAATATAATAATGTGGTAACACTGGAAATGAGATTCTAACCTTTCCCCAGCATTTGCTGTTTTTTGTAATTGTTTTTGTTTTGTGAATTTTTTTGGCTGTCTCTGAGTCAATAATAAGTTTGAGGTATAATCTTAGGTCTTCTCTGCTCTTTTATGAACCTGGCCTTTTTCCTGGTCATGTGTGGTCACTTTCTAATATTCCCTTTATATACAGTTTTTTTGTTTGTTTGTTTTGTTTTTTTTTTGTTTTGTTTTGTTTTTTTTGAGGAAGGGTCTCACTCTGTCACCCAGGCTGGAGCGCAGTGGTATGATTTTGGCTCACTGCAACCTCTGTCTCCTTGGTTCAAGCAGTTATTTTGCCTCAGCCTCCCGAGTAAACTGGGATTACAGGTGTGCACCACCACGCCAGGCTAATTTCTGTATTTTTAGTAGAGATGGGGTTTCATCATATTGGCCAGGCTGCTCTCAAATTCCTGACCTCAAGAGATTCTCCTGCCTCAGACTCCCAAAGTGCTGAGATTACAGGTGTGAGCCACCGCACCTGACTGTTAAATACAGTTGTTTTTGAATGTCTTAGTCTTTAATGTCTGGCTCTCAAAAATATAAAAAAAGACAAAAATAATGGGGTGAAGGAAGGGCACTGGCCCTTTAAATCCCGTGGTAGTTGCTTCAGCCAGATTAGGAGAGACTTGTAACATTGAAGAAAGGTGCTGCAACAAGAACCAGGCCTTCCCCAGGAAGCTGCAAGCCTTCAATATTCTCCAGAATTCCAAAATAGTTATATCAGACAGATTCTACCACTGTGATTGTTGGCTAAATGTGGAGAAAGATTTCCGGGGTATACTACTTTTCCATCCTCCAGAGTCTTCTCTCTTTTTTTCCATTCATAAATCTACTTTTCTTTTTAGTATTTTAAGGAAGGAAGTAAATAAGATTAAAATTTTATGTTTGATTAAAAATTTTTGAATATTAGCTATTGATTTTGAAAGTGATATGAGAATAGAGATTGTTAACATTAAAAAATCTTGAGTTGGGTGCAGTGGTTCATGCCTGTGTTCCTTGGACTTTGGGAGGCAAGGCAGGAAGATTGCTTGAGCCCAGGAGGTCAAGGCCAGCCTTGGTAACATAGAAAGATCCCATTGCTACACACACACACAAATATATTAGGCAGGCATGTTGGTGTATGGACTTGTATTCTTAGCTACTTGGGATGCTGAGGCAGGAGGATCACTTAAGCCCAGGAGCTTGAGGCCACAGTGAGGTAAGATCATAACCACTGCCCTCCTGCTCTCTAGTGTGGGCAATGGAGCAGGACCTTGTCTTAAAAGAAAAAGAAAAGGAAGAAAGAAATCATGAATCTTTTTTTTTTTTGAGTGTTGTCTAAACAAAATATAATTTTTGACAGATTATAAATATTTTTATCTTACATTTTAGTGTATAGGTTTTTTATATAAGTTATATGACCAGTAAAAAATACTTGACAGTAGATTTTGAGTCTTCCTTTTATTTGTTCTTTTCTACAATGGTGGCATAATTTATATAACAAGTAAGCTTCTAGAATACTGGACTAAATATAAGACACTTATTTTAGTCATTGAAATATAGACAGCACAGGTCTGTGATTCCTGAGAATGGAAAATCAAATGAGATAAGCTACACAGCTTGCTTCCTGGAATAAATTTCAGATCCCAGTTTATAAAAGTGGATTCTGATAAACTTATAGCCTCATTTGGTGGAGAAATTGAATTCCGAAATCTGAGTAGCCCACAGCAGCTAGAAATTTTGGATCAGAGTAGCAGAAAAGATCTATAAAAAATGAGTGCAAGAAATCTAAGGTATTAGATTTGGTATAGTACCATTCAGCAAATGGATAGGGTGAATATCTATGAAGACTGGCAAAGAAACAATTGCTAAGTAAAAGATAATTAGTAGGTATCTTGAATCGTTTGACATCCCACCATCTAGGGTACAGAGACCTTAATAAGTATACAAAGTTACTCATGATTCTTCAGAAAGATCATCCCCTTTGTACTAGAAATAGAACAGCCCTATTTTATAGGTTACTCTGGACACAGCCTAAGAAAGTTTATAACAAACATTACCATATTCAATTGACTACCAGAACAAAATCTAAAACTGTTTAATGATACGCAAAATCTGGCATTAACAAGATAAAACTAAAAGTGTCAAATATACAATCAGAAATTTTTAGACATGCCCAAACCCAGCAATATGTGATCTATAATTGAGAGAAAAATGATTCAATGCAAATCAGTCTACAAAGTAACACCATTAATGAATTAACTAACATGGATTTCCAAAATCTCATGTTAATATTATAAATTTGCACAGGTAGTTAAAGGAAAGCATAGACCTAAGACCTAAGGAGGAGAAAATTGCAAGGTATTTAAAAATTCTAAATAAAAAAATGTGGAGATGACACATGCAATATTCAAAATAAAAAATTATTGTGTTGAACTAATGGCAATTTAGATGTTGAAGAAATGGACATTGAACTTGAAAACACAGAAAGAGAAATTATCCAAATCTAAGCACATAAAGGAAAACAATGAAAAAACAAAAACCATAGTGGCCTGTGGGGTAATAGCAAGTGATCTAAATTAGAGAAGTAGAGTATAGAGAAATGACATATTTTAACTGTAAAAATTTCCAAGTTTAATAAAACTTATAAATTCACAGATTCAGTAGACCAAACAGCCCCAGTTAGGATGTATACCAAAAAACCCACATCAACACATAACAATATTAATTAGAAAAAGTTTAGAAAAAGAAGGAGGAAGAGAAAGAGGTAAAGGACTGATACAATGATAAAGAGAAATCTTAAAGGCAGCCATAGAATAACAGCACATTATACTCAATAGAACTAATACAAATTACAGGAAACTTTTTTCTGACACCATGCAATACAGAATAAAATTGAACGAAATCTTTAAAGCAACGAAAGAAACAGATTCGAAACTCCTACATAGAAAACTATCTTTCCAAATTGAGTGTAAAATAAAGACTTCCTTTTATATAAATAGAAGCTGGAAGAATTCATCCCAGTAGAGCTGAATGATAAAAAACATTCAGAGAAATAGCTTTAAGACACTTAAAGTAAACACTGACAGAATAGGAAAATTAAATTCACAATTCCACAATTAAAGGTAAAGATGTCAACACATATTTGTCATAAATCATAGAAAACAAAATAAAACAAATTCTCTATTCCAGATGGAAGTTGGAGGATTGGACTTCAGTCATGTCTTGATTTGGCATGGTGGAGGATGGTAATTTGAATCAGGCAGTTTGAAAAAATGCCAGGCAATAGTATGTGGGAAAAAACCCTGTAAACAATTTAATACTTTATCATTAGGGAAGTGATAAAGAAATAATCCAGATGAAGAGGCAGTTAAGAAGATTTTATCTCTCAGTCAACACTGGGGATGAAGCATCTGTAGATTGTATGGCTAGGAGTCTAGGTATAGCAATTGCTTTAGGCATCCCCTAATAAATAATAATCAATAAATATGAACAGAAAATAAAATCTAAATTGCTGGACTACATTGCAAACAAAGGACAAAGTTAGATAATACATGATTGTTAAAATAATGTCACTAGATGAGATTCACTAATTGGTAATTATTTTTGCTACATTTATCACATACAGCTTCCCATCCCTGACCTAATGAAAGTTCATAAGAAATTTATGTTGACAAGTTGTCTTAGTCCATTTGTCTTACCATAAAGGAATACCTGAGACTGGGTAGTTTATAAAGAAAAGAGATTTATTTGGCTCACGATTCTGTAGGCTGTTCAAGTAACATATCCTCGGCATCTGCATCTGGTGAGAGCCTTAAGCTACTTCCTCATGGCAGAAGGGAAAGGGAAGGGGAGCCAATGTGTAGAAATCACTTGGCAAAAGAAAACAGAAGCAAGAGAGAGAGAGAGAAGAGGGAGGTGCCATGCTCTTTTAAACAATCAGTTCTCACGGAGAACTAAGAGAGTAAGAACTCACTCATAACTGCAAAGATGCACCAAGTTGTTCATAAAGGAACCACTCCATGACCGAAGCACCTCCCACTAGGCCCTGTCCTCAACATTGTGAATCATATGTCAACATGAGATTTTGAGGGGACAAATATCCAAACTATATCACACATTATATATGAATGTATAGCTGTAACAATCAAATAATATTTGCAAAGGAATGATTCCTTTTTAGATAATATTTGGGGCTAGTTGCTTATCTCTAGAAAATTGCAAAGATACAAAATAATGGGGATTTGCTTCACTATAAAATCAGTGAAGTAACTATTATAAATAATAAAATATGTAACAAATTCCAGGGGATGTAGAGTATTAGAATAGAGAACTACATGAACCAAGTTACTCACATGTCTTAAATAAGGTAATTTATTTTATTTATTTCCTTTATGAAATTCTTTCCTTTATGAAAAATATGTTACTGAGTGTGTGGAAAACTTATAAGTGTGATGAATTTATTTAATGTATAATTTACAAACAAGAAAAAAATTAACCTAAAGTATAATCATTAGAATGAGCATAGAAACTTAACAATGCAAGTAGGTTGAAGATGAAAATAACAACAAACGTAAACAACATTACCTTAAAGCAGCAATTTGTCTCAATTCATCAAATTTATAAGACTCAATTTTTAAAAGTTGGCTTTGAAGAAGCAGAAACATGATAAAATGGCATACAGTGTTAAAATATACTATTTTAAAAATTTAGATGGTAAAGGTATAACAATCAAATTATATATCATATGCACAATTTTATGTGGTATGATATAGATATTGAAAACAAAGTTTTATATATGCATGACTAAAATTTTATAATTACTCAGAATATTATTTTATTCATCTTATATACTTTTAATGAAGAAAGCAAATTAATAATTTGTAGCCTACTTTTGTTGTTTAAGTAGCCATGAAAACTGTTCTAAAGATACTATTCATAAAGGTTTATGAATATGTGTCTACATACATGTATGCACATACACAGAAGGGTATAATATTCATTTGCATTCCAGGGTAATTATTTTATCTGAACGAATAGACAAAATATTTTTTCCTTCTGCTACAGAACTGTTAACTTTTGTTATAGCAATGATCCAAAACAAGTCACATAGCTTCCTTTAGCAGGATCTACTGGCCATACCTTATTTTAATTATCATTATTTTTCTTTAATATGAGTACATTAGTTTGCTAGAATGGCCATAACAAACTACCACAGACTAGATGGCTTAAATAACGGACATTCATTTTCTCATGCCATTCTGGAGACTAGAGCCCAACACCAAGGTGTTGGCAGGTTTAGTCTCTTCTGAGTCCTCTCTCTGGCTAGCAGATGGTCATGCTTTCACTGTGTCCTCACTGTGGTCTTCCTACCGTGTGTGTGTGTGTGTGTGTATCCCTGGCGTCTCTCTGTGTGTCCAGATTTCTTCTTATAAGGACACCAGTCGAATTGGATCAGAGACTCTAACAACTTTATTTTAACTTAGTCTTCTCTTTAAAGGCCATGTCTGAAAATACAGTCCAAATTCTGAGGTACTGGAAATTAGTACTTTACCATATGAAACTTTGGGGAGGTAAAATGTAGCATATAACAGTGATTGTGCATATTTATTCATTTTGTAACACTTCATTGTAGTAGTAATTCTAATATCTTAAAACATAAAGTAGATTTAACTGCCTCACACTATGATAAATTATTTCAGAAAATTTTAGGATCCTTGTGTCGGCTCTATAAAATTTCAGTCTTTTCCCTTACTCCCAGAGGTAGTTTATCACAGGGTACATTTGCCTTGAGTTTAAGAGCAGGCCTCTTTTCCTCATATTGATGGCAATCCAGAAAGTCAGATATTTATGTCTCTTTAAAATTCTATGTAAGGTTAATGTAAATAGGTATCCTGATGTGTACTCAAAATTTTTATCTAAAAATGTTTAATTTTCATTTGTGTTATTATATTACCTAAGTGAGCAACAGTCATTTCTTTATTATTTTAATAATTTTCTTGCTTTTAGCATGATTTCAAGTATATTCGTTTGCTGGCAAAAGGAGATATCACAACCATACAAATACAGGTACGCATTTGGATCTAGGCTTACTAAGTGTCTCTGTTTATATTGTGATGATAGGTGTTTTGGTTCTAACTCATAAGGACCTGAGGGTTTATCTATATTTAGCTTTCAGGAAATTTGAGAATGGCTAATTAACTTCAACTTAATTAAATATGTAAATGTCAGAACTGAGACAGTAAAAATAATTTCATTAATCAAGCATTAGGTTAATAAATGTTATCACGTGCCAACACTGATGTGATATTTATAATGTAGCGAAAAATTATTAAAATACATTTTATAAAAATGTAGTAAATAATACATCAAATATGAATAAAAGCCTAGTATAAAACATCTTTCAAAATACATATATATCATATTTATAATGAAAGAAGAATACTAAATAGAACATTCATTTACACTGATTTAAAAAAATGGAACGATAATTTCAGTTAATATATATAAATTAAAATCTGTGATAATTTAGATATTTTAATTCCTTGGGCAGTAGTTTTTCTTCCATTTACAAGTCAGAGTGAAGTACTCATAAAATCAAATGAAGTCACCCCAGTTAATGGCCTAAAACAAAAGCATGCTACAAAGATACCACAACTAGATCCTTTCCCATACACATTAAATCTGCTGACATTTGCAATTTTTATCAAGAAATTAAATGCAGGCTGTTCAGTGCATATCATACCTGGAAAAGACATTGTCTTATGCCATGCTCATATGACAATTAAATGCATACAAAGAATTACACAGTAAACTGAATGTGGAAAATACTAGTTTCATCTCACAGCATTTTGAAGAAAAGGGAAAAAAGGATGTCAACCTTAAGCAACATCATATAAAATTCCATCACAAAGGCATTCTAATATGATGCTATTGAAAAAATTTGCTTTTTGTTTGTCATGTCTTCTTGACCATTTGCGAGCTGATATATGATCCATATTAGATCCATTCAACAATGTAAGCAAAGCTCTAAAAATAAAACAAAATGCTAAAATGAAAAAGGTTATTATGGGCCATAAATAAGACAGGAAAATACCACAAAATGTCAATTGGATTTTGAAATTTGTATAAAAAAGCTATCAAGCAATCGGTGTCCATGCATACTTGCCATTTGTGCTTATATTGATTAATTGAAAGATAAATAAACTGTGAGCATTTTAAATCCAGCAAGGAAAATGTTGTTAACCTTATGCAGACTGAACTTTATAAAGCTGTTTCTAAATGTGTTAATCGTGCTTAAAGTACAGAAAGCATCCTTTAAACAATTTTTTTAAAAAGAGATGTTGATCCTAGTCTGGCCCTAGTCCATTCTATGACTTGGGAAAAGATTAGCAATGCTCAGATTAATGTGTCAGCCAATGACAAGAAATAGTGAGTGAGTATGTAGTGGCACTTCTCAAAAGAAAGAAGAGATAAAATAATTGAATTGGGTGTTGTTTTCCAAAATGGGCCATTCAGGGAATCTTTAATAATAATATTAAATGTCGACTACAGATTATTTTATATTGCAACAAACCAATCACCTCCTTAAGATATACACCTATAATTTCATTTTTTCCAACTTCTATCATAGTCTTCATAAAAAGTGCATTTGTCATTATGGTCAAGGACCAAATAAAGCAGAATTCTACACAGAAAATAAATACATTTGTGGTAGAGGACATAAACATAGAGTCAAACAAAATCCTAAATCACAGATCAAAACATAGAAAGAAAACTACACAGTTGGCCTAAGCAGTTGAAGAAAATTGGAAGGGGGTGTTAAGATAGAAGAAAGAACACTCATGGGGAAAATACAAGGGAAGATTGCTTATATTTGCGCCTACTGTATTTAAATTTTGAGCAATCAGATATAGAGAATCTTTCTACAATATATATTCATGAGTCCTTAGAAGTGAATATGCTTTTTGTTGGTCAAGCTAATTTTTAAATGATAGATAGTAAAACACTTGAAAAAATATCATTTCTGTAACTGAAAAGATTATGGCCAAAATGAGAAAATGATTTCAAAGATCAAAAGCTGTAATAATAGATTCATGTCAATTATGCTAATTTATTAATATTAGATTATGATTTGCAAGCCATTCACTGAAAACACAATTCATGGTTGTAGCAAAGTTCAATATGTTGAGAGAGCTGCTAGCTTTCTTGATATAAAGTATTGGTAAAGCTTCTGTCTCTGACAAATTTAACTAAACGTATTTAACCAGTTTAAGTGTAGAAAACTCTTTCATGCTAAACACAGAAATTCCATTTGACTCTTCATTTCAAGTTCTGACCAGAGTATCCATATTATAAGGGAAAACAGTATTCCTTGATTTCCTAATTTCCATTTAACTATATCTAAAAACTTTTCAACATCCTTAGATAGGGCTAATTAGTCTTCTATGTTTCTGCCTGTCACATTATATTACCACTTATTACAATAATCTTCACATAGCATATATTTTTCTATTAGGTTGGTGCAAAAGTAATTATGGGTTTTGCAATTTAAATGCAAACCCCATAACTACTTTTGCACCAACCTAGTATTTGACTAGATCATATGTTCCCTGAAGGAAGGAGATTTTATTTAGTTTGCATTCTTGCTTATTATGTTAGACATGATATCAAAAATGCATAGAAAACAACTGGATGTTGTTCTGGCTTGAGAATTTCGAGTTGAAATAGATTATCCCTTACTTACTCTCTTAGCACTTTTCTGATTTTTGCATTTTATAATTGATATAACACATGAAAAAAAGCTTAACGAAGTCCCTGCCACAGAGTAAGCATTTAGTAAATAATCAAGCTCATATGATTAAGTTCCTGCATTAAATAATTCTTCATTCCTCTTTTTCAAATACCTAGACCTTTCTATTCTGATACTTAAAGCAGAATCTTCACTCTACAGACAGCACTCTGATCTCAAATCATAGATAGGTGGCATTAGCATTTGCAACTGACGGTTATGCTCTTAGGATGAAGTTAGTGCAAAGTCCTCAAAGTCAGTAATTCGAAGACTTTTCTTTTATGCCCTCCAAAAAAAATATCTCCTGGATTGCATGTATTTACAGGGTAATAAGAGAAAAACATGGAATTTTCTGTAATAACAGAGGCATAAAATGCTAAAAGAACACAAACCAAAGACAAATTCATTCTGCTTGGACCACAAAAGAAGACACCACAGAGTCAGATTTTAGCAATGCCTTAGAAGATCAGTAGACAAGCCAATAAAGAATATTTAAGTAAAAAAGGCAGAGGTAAGAAGGCTCATGGATTATATAAGTTCATCATAGAAAATCATGATGGAATTTGAATGACCAAATCAGAGGGTTGATAGAAAGCAGGGTATGATGGACACGAGGCTTTTAAACTTGAAAGGGGACATGTTATGCAGGTATTAAATGTTATATTGAGGAACAACCTACTTTTGACAAGGTTGACATTAAGAAATTTGTATTTTAGAACAATATTAAATGGGAAAAATTGATTTCAGGAAGAAGAGGATGGTCGCATAGCTGTTGTAATAATGCATCAATAATATGATGAGAGCAAGTAATCACATGAATAGAATAGAGAAATTGGAGAAGAATGTCATGGAGCATTGCAAAAGTTAAAGAAAGCACAATCTTTCACTCGTGACACTGTTTGTAAGTTTGGAGCTTCCTAAAATATCCTCAGGTTTCAATAACTCACTAGAAGGACTCACAAAACTCACTGAAATCTGTTATAGTCATGATTATAGTTATTACAGGGAAAGAATATGGATTAAAGTTAGCCAAGGAAAGAGACCCATGGGGTAGAAAATAGATGGGTTCTAAACATGGCTCCTCCGGCTGTTCTCTCCCAGTGGAGTCATGGACAATGTTAACTCCTGACCACAATGTGTGATCATACACATGGAATATTGCCAAGTAGAGAAGATTACCTGAGCTTCAGTGGCTTCATTAGGTAGGCAGGTTTACTGCCTATGTGGCTTATTTCATTCTCCACCTCCTCCAGAGATGGTGCTAATACCACATGACCCAAAGCCTCTCGGTAAATCCCATTTGTATCCTTTATAGCATGGTTAGACCCCACCCTAAATGAAGACTCCCTTACCAAGCATGACATTTCAAGGGCTTAGAGATTATCTTCCAAAAGCTGAGGGGAAAGATCAGACCTCTCTTCAGGAAAGTTTAAATTCTTTACTACACAAATATCAATAGGTTTTGGTTATAACAGTGGAGTGATAACTAAATATTCGGAAGAGTTCAAAAGGATTTTCAGTTTCTAACTTACATAAAGCACTAGTTACTTCTTAAGTAACATTTAAAGATATATAGAATGAAGTTTAAGGGACTGACAGGTTGGAGATTATAAGTCAGGCTTAAAATTTAATGAAGGCTAAAATTTCCAAATTTCACATAGAGTTTGTGATTCCCATTGGATAAATAGAGAATGAATTGCTGAAATAGGAAAATGAAGTCAATAACAAAGAGAAGGATGGAGAGACAGAGAGAAAGAGAGAGAAAGAATATTTGAATATCATCTTATATATTTCATGAAGTGATACAGAGTATTAACATTAATCAGAGCAATTGTATTGTTAATAATAATAGTACATTCTTCTAATTTATCTAGATCTAATAGCAAATAACACAAACTTATTACTCCATGCTACATATGTAAACAAATGATATGATTTTGCTATCATAGTGAGATCCTCCATCATCCATGTTCTTTAATAATCAAACAAATATTTAAACAAATATACACTAAGTGACGGCATTTGAAATAATTTTGGGAAAAGGCACATAGAAATATAGCCTGGATAAATGAATAGATAGGTATTATTTTAATATTAAAATTAGTGGGTATGTAGAAAGGAAAATAAATAATGTTCTTGGTAACATTGCAAAATACACAATTAATCAACTCATATCCATTTATTAATGTGCATAGAAAGCCTACTCTGAGAAATACAGAAATAAACATTGAACCTACTTACAAATATTTTGAATTATGAGTAGCAGGTCTTGTTAAGAAGCACGGTAAACAGAAAATTAAAGTTTCTTACAAATGAATCATAGGATTTATGACCATGTAATATGTAAGATTATCTATTGTAAACTTTTAGAGACTTTATTTCCTTTTCTCCCTTGCAATGAGGGACGATTTCCTGCAGAATTCTCTCACTGAAGTTTCTCTGGTCCCCCACTACTAGAGGTGAATGGCAATGGCCTCTCCTATCCAAATAAATCTATCCTGCTGTCTTTCACCTCCCTATAAACCAAATCAAATTTCTTAATTTTTCTATTTTTAAAAAAGCCTCCATGAATCTCTGGTAAGTTAAATATTTTACTTTGCTGGTCTTTTTTTTTTTTTTTTTTTTTTTTTGACAGGGTCTCACTTTGTTTCCCAGGCCAGAGTACAGTAGCCTGATCTCAGCTCACTGCAATCTTGACCTCCTGGTCTCAAACAATCCTCCTTCCTCAGCCCCCAAAGGAGCTGCAACTACTCGCACGTGCCACCACGCCAGCTCATTTTTGTATTTTTTGTAGAGATGGACTTTCGCTATGTTGTCCAGGCTGGTCTTGAACTCCTGAGCTCAAGAGATCCACATGCCTTGGCCTCCCAAAGTGCTAGGGTTACAGGGGTGAGCCATTGCGTGTGGCCACTGGTTTTATATTGTTAATCAACTTTTTTTGAGAGATGATTTTACATTTTAACTGTACAGTTTAACTGGCCTTGGCAAATGTATATACCCATGTAATCTCCTGCACAGTCATGATACAGAATATTTCCATTAGCTGGAAAATTTTCTTCCGTACCTTTCAGGTCAATCTCTACTCCCAATTCCAGGCCCCAAGCAAGCATTGAATGTTTTCTGTCCCTGTAGATTAGTGTTTCAGTTTCTGGACTTTCATATAAACAGAGTCATAGATTATGTTCTCTTTTGTCTTTGGCCTCTTTTGCTTTTTAATGTTAATGGATGTATGAAAAGTTCACTCATTTTATTGTTAAATAATATTCCATTCTATAGAGATGACAAATTATGTAAGTTTTTAAAATGTTAGCATTTCTGCAGTGGTATCTCATCATAAGTTTAATTTATATTTCTCTGATTTAAATGACATCAAACATTTTTTATATTCAAAAGCCATTCAAGTATCTTCCTTCACAAAATATTTTTCAAATCTTAGCCCATTAAAAAAATTGTATTGTTTACTTTATTGTTGAGCTATAATTTTTCTTTATATATCCTGGATATGTATCTTCTACCAGATACATATATTGCAATTATTTTCTCTTAGTTTGTAGCATGTCTTTCATTTTCTTAATGGTGTTTGTAAAGATACGAAATTTTTATTTTTAATTCTGATAAAGTTCAATTTATGATTTCTATTCTTATAGTCCTAAGAAATCTTGGCCTACTTTATAGTCTCTAAGATTTTCTTTTTAAATTGCATAGTATCAGCTTTTATATTTAGGTCTATGATCCATTTTGAGGTAAAGACAGAGGCTCAGTTTTTCATATGGGTCTCCAGTTGTTCCAGCACCAGCATTTTCTTGCATTGTTTCTCTAAACCCCAATTCCCAACTTGTGATATGAAGAGAACCATGTGATCTGTCCCTGTATAGGCAATGGATTGTGTTACAGAGAAAGTAGAATTTTATTAATGCACAGTGGATACACCTAAGCTGTGCTCCAGATAGAGACATTGTCTCTATCCTCTAAGGCATCTTTCTATGCAATCATCCTTAAAAATATAGATTAGAAGAAAGTCCTGAAGTGCATCTGATCAAAAAACAAGAAAATTGTCTTCCTTGGCTTCTCTTTCGTTTTGGTTTCTTATACTTTTGCCAAGATTCTGGATCTGAATTTATTTATTTTTTATAAAATTGGGGAGTTTTGGCCAATTGTTTCTATTTTTTCTTCTTGTCAACCTCTCTTTCTGCTGTCATGAACTGCATTTGCACATTTGCTAGGCTACATGAAGTTTTCCCACAGCTCGCCATTGCTTTGACTATTTCTTGCCCAGTATTTTTTTCTATGTTTCATTGTGGGTACTTTCTATTGTAATGTCTTTAAATGTATGAGTCTTTCTTCTGCAATGTAAAAATAAACGGTAGTGGAACTGTTCTGGAATAAAAAAGATTAAGAAGATACAATGTTGGCTTTTTATAGCAGCTACATTTTGAGGAAATTTTTGAAATTTTGATGTATACTAGATATTGTATACCAGGGAATTTGTGTTAATTTTCTTGGAATAAATAATGAGATTGACACTGCACATGTGAATGTCCTCATTATTATGTGTGAATGCCAGATTACTTTGGGAGTAAAATGTTCACAGTGTCTTCAACTTATTTTCAATAGCTTAGTCAGAAAAATGGAACAAAAATAAAAAATTCTTTCTTATAGCTACTGAGATGGAGAAAACAAATATTGAATCTAGATGGCAGACATATGCATGTATTTATGGTACTACATGCTTATATTTTTGTTTGAACATTTTTATGATTAACAATTTGAAAAATAAAAATGTTGCAAAAATAACTTCAATTCTACCTCATTAGGATACACAAAATATTGTATTTCATGTAGGTTGAAGAATATTCCCTTTAAATGTTAGGAATTAGAGTAGTATCTTGGACAAAAAAATTAAGCAATTCTACTAGTAAACATTTCTGAAGTCAAAAATACTGAAGTTCAAGGTTTAGAGGACTGTATCAAGAAAACTATTTCGGCCCCATAGCATCTCATTGGAAGTAAACAGGGTTTAAGCATATCTCTGAATTGGATATGAATATATTATCTAAAGTCTATTACTGAGCCAAAGTACTTTTCTAGATGGAGTTTATGAGGATTACTGAAAGAAGTATTATGGTCATATCTATTATATAGTCATACATATGTACTACCTCACTTACTGTTATATGCTATTTTCACTGACTTCGAAGTGGATTTAATCACCATGTTTGTCACTTCCTCCCCAAAAATGTAGCTGCAGACTTTATATAAATTTTCTTGGTACTGAGAAAAAACTGTTCATTAGTTTGCTACACTGTAAAATGTGAATGATTTTATGCAGCTTATACTTACCACTGAGGAGCAGGTAGGTCTTAATAGGATGTCTGCTGAGATACCTGTCATAATTTTACATAGTTTATTACTTTTTGATGGCCTCTGTAATATTCTGCAATTTTGTAGCTCTCTGAGATAGAAAAATTTCAGAAACTCTTGCCCTGCTTTGTGTAATTGAGTAAGCAGAATTGTGGTTATTATAGTTACAACTTTATTATTAGAAAAATAAATTCTCTATGCCATGTTGTAAATATAGAAAACAACATATTATTCATATGTTATATATCTTTGTATATATATATAAATATTTAAGTCCTTTTAAAAATTAGAAATAATTTTTAGAGTGCTTTTTCTTTTTTCTCTTTCTCTCTCCCCATTTCTCTCTTTCATTTAATTTAGAAAAAGAGGGTTGACAAGTTCTTTTACACAATAATCATGGCTGTTAATGAACATGTGCTGAAATAGAAAGTCATTTGCTTTTTAGAAAGTAATTTTGCATTCTATATCTAGATTTTTTTAAGTTAGCACACTTTGATCTAGTGTTTCCACTTCTAAAAATATACCCAATTAATGAAAAAATATCAAAGTGGTTAAGTTCTATGTAAAACATGTGACATTTGCAGTATGGCAGATATTTAGGGAATGAAATAAAACAACTAAAGAAAATGACTACAAAAATCAATTTATACTCATTAAATTTTAATATTTTTGCAACCAAAATGAGGTTTTCAAAACTACTGTATTGATATAAAAAGCTAAACTTTAATATAAAAAATAGAATACAGAAAATAAATTCTATATGATTTTATCATTGTCTCATATACATGTGTAGAAAAAAATCTAGGAAATATCTTAATTTGAATAACATTACCTCTAGTTAAAGGAGTTGTGAATAATATATAAATATTTAAGAGTCTAAATATATATAAAGAGTCTAAGTATTTAAGAGTCTAAATATATATATAGACTAGTTTAAAGCAGACTCCTTTTATAAGCTAAATCCAACCAGTTGCCTGTTTTGTAAATAAAGTTTTGATGGAACACAACCACACTATTTTTTTTTTTTTAACATTCTGTCCATAACTTTTTTCATGCTACAAGGGCAGAATTGAGTAGTTGCAACATCTAGAATTTATGACCAGCAAAGCCCCAAATATTTACTATTCAGCCCTTTACAGAAAAAGCTTTCTGTTTCATTAAGTTCAAGTTTCAAATCAATAAAGATTTCTAAAAAACATTGTGTGCACCAATAAGTGATATAAAAATATTTATTATATAAAGGCCTGCGTCTGTCAGACAAATTTGTTAAAATTTGGCTTATCGCTAAAATTGTGATTTCATTTAATCACTGGTTTAAAGCAGAAAGTCAAGTGACTCAGAGTGAAATGATACACTTCAACTTACTCTTTTGGATAAACGAATGCTTCAAATACAGAAACAAAGTTTTAAAATCCTCTTTTATCTCTACATTGCATCTCTTTAAGGAGATAACAGAGAACAGCCATTTAAAAACAAAAACAAAAACAAACAAAAAAAGGAATCCATCTTGAAATTGGCTAATACTTCAGTTTTGGCCACTGTTTAAAGAACTGAGTTTAGGGCAAAGAATTCACCAGCCCCCCTTCTCTTAACTGTTGCTTCTGTCTTGTTTTGAGTCCTAAGATAAGAAGAAAAGATAGTAACTTCTCAACTATGCAAATCACAGGATTCTTTGTGATTCACACCTAGTAGTGCTCTTCAGAAAATGACAGCTCCTCTTGGACAATGGAGATGAAATCAATACATTGCGTTGGTGGACAAAGGCCTAAAATCAAAGCTCCCAGCTGAAAGGTGCAGGAATCTATAAATGTTTTAGGAGTTCTTTATAGTATAGTGTTGCCTAGATATTACTATTGATTGTCTAAAGAGTGCTTTAGATACCCCAATTGTTTGGAATGTAATTTTCCAGTTGTTTTTAAACTTATGTTAGATGTATTTTCCTCCTTTTTTCACTGTAATTCTTCTACCTTATTGACTTATTATTCTTCTCTCACTCCTTCCTTAAAAACAAGGCTTGACCCTCTTTGGCAGATTGAATGAAGTGATGGAGCACCCTAATCATCTCCAATGCTTTCTACAATCCCCAGACACTTTACACAGGCCACCAGGAGAGGAACTGCTGTTTTTTTCTTAGATTAGGTTTATTTTCTTGTAACAAGGTAAACAGGAGGCAGACAAAATGAAGCTACAAGAATTCACAAAACAGCCTGGGCATGGTGGTTCACGCCTGTAATCCCAGCACTTTGGGAGGCCACGATGGGTGGACCATCTGAGGTCAGGCGTTCAAGATCAGCCTGGCCAACATGGAGAAACCCCATTTCTACAAAAAATACATTAGCCAGGTGTGGTGGCATGCGCTTGTAATCCCAGATACTTGAGAGGCTGAGGCAAGAGAATAGCTTGAACCTGGGAAGTGGAGGCTGCAGTGAGCCGAGATCGCACCACTGCACTCCAGTCTGGGTGACGAGTAAAACTCTCAGAAAAAAAAAAGAAAAGAAAAAAGGAAAAAAAGAATTCACAAAACAGCTTAGTTAATTTGAAATGACTATCTTTTAAGTAAGTGGAAGAAAGAACACACCTGCATTGTACCCAAGAGGTACTCGTGTTACTCATCACACAATCTCATTATACTTTCTTTTGCTAACTACTGGGTCCACCCCTTGGGAGCTCGCCCTTGGTCCATCTCACAAATTCCCCCCAACTTCTTGCCTAAATCTTGAATCAGGATAGAGCTAGCTAGGGCACGAGAAAATGAGCTGCTAACTGTGGTTGATTACATGGACTCACCTGTTACTTATCTCTTATAATCTCATTAACAATGTGGGAGGGCGCTATAATCTGAACATCCAGGAGTGATACTTGTACAGTTTAATCCTTGTCCAGAACATTTTTTCAAGATTATATTAGTATTCCATTTTGAATCATTAAGTTCTGTTATATATCAGTTCCTATCAAACTAGCTTAGACAAAATTAAAATATATTTTTTTTGTCATTTGTGACAATTTTCTTGGTAGACTAATTTCACTATTATCTCCCACCTCCATATCTTTATATCAAACTCTAAAAGTGCCTTCCTCCTATTGCCAAGTTATCCATTCAAATCTTTCTGCAAACAAATGGCAGATTTAAAAAATAAGCATATACTTATCTTATAGCACAACAATTTCACTCTTCTATATGTATAATCCACAAAAATGAATCTTAAAAGCATGTTCATCAAACTTTTTCATAAGGTCCCCAAACTCTTAACAGCTCAGGTGTCCATCAATAAAATGAACTGTGGCATATTCATATTTAGAAATAGTATTTCATCCTTACCAGGATCAAACTATGATACATATGACAATGTAGAAGAATCTTAAAAACACTACACTGAGTGAAAGAAAATTTATTCAGAAGAATGAATGCTTCATGATTTCATTATATATGTTTTATATCTAAAACAGGCTATATACATAATAATTGCTTGGGTTTGGGTATCAGGAATTTAATGGTAAAGGGACCTGAAGAAGATTCCTGGCTTCATGATCATTATATACATATTGATATAGGTTTGCATTATATAAGTATGTGTATTTGTCAAAATTTATTGAGTGTTACAATTACAATTTATATATTCAATTACATGTCAATTTTACATAAAAGAGAAATTAATTAACCAATACACAAATATTCTACTAAAATTTATGATATGCACCCTGACGTATTTGAGGGGAAACTTACTGATATCTTCAGCTTACTTACAAATGCATTACATATCAATTAATGAAATAATAGCAATAGATTGATGGATAGATATTTGATAAAGTATATTAAAGTGTTACTTGCCAGGTCTAGATGGTGATTTTCTATGCACTTACTGTAAACATTTTTTATATTTTCTACGTTATCTTACCATTAATTATTTATATGGAGCTACATGTAGACTATAAAATCTGTATCTAGATTTATAATAGTAGAGCCTGAAGTTTTGACTTTTTTCTTAGCTTTATCAAGGTACTTCACAAATAAAAATGATACATATTTAAGTTGTATAACTTGATATTTTGATATATGTATATATTGTGAAATAATTACCACAACAAAGCTAATTAACACATCTATTAGTTCACATAGTTACCGTTTGTGCTTGTGTGTGAATGTGTATGTCTGTGTGTGTGGTGAGAATACCTAAGATCTAATCTCTTTTTTTATTATTATTATTGTACTTTAAGTTCTAACAACGTGCAGGTTTGTTACATAGGTATACATGTGCCATGTTGGTTTGCTGCACCCATTAACTTATCATTTACATTACGTATTTCTCCTAATGCTATCCCTCCCCCTCCCCCCCACCTCTCGACAGGCCCCCATGTGTGATGTTCCCTGCCCTGCGTTCAAGTGTTCTCATTGTTCGATTCCCACTTATGAGTGAAAACATGTAGCGTTTTGTTTTCTGTCCTTGTGATAGTTTGCTCAGAATAATGCTTTCCAGCTTCATCCATGTCCCTTCCAAGGACATGAACCCATCCTTTTTTATGACTGCATAGTATTCCATGGTATATATGTGCCACATTTTCTTAACCCAGCCTCTCATTGATGGACATTTGGGTTGGTTCCAAGTCTTTGCTATTGTGAATAGTGCCACGATAAATATATGTGTGCATGTGTCTTTATAGTAGCATGATTTATAATCCTTTCGGTATATACCTAGTAATGGGATTGCTGGATCAAATGGTATTTCTAACTCTAGCTCCTTGAGGAATCACTGCATTGTCTTCCACAATGGTTGAACTAGTTTACACTCCCACCCACAGTGTAAAAGCATTCCTATTTCTCCACATCCTCTCCAGCACCTGTTGTTTCCTGACCTTTCAGTGATCGGCATTCTAACTGGTGTGAGATGGTATCTCATTGTGGTTTTGATTTGCATTTCTCTGATGACCAGTGATGATGAGCATTTTTTCGTGTGTCTGTTGGCTGCATAAATGTCTTCTTTTGAGAAGTTTCTGTTCATATCCACTTTTTGATGAGGTTGTTTGATTTTTTTCTTGTAAATTTGTTTAAGTTCTTTGTAGATTCTGGATGTTAACCCTTTGTCAGATGAATAGATTGCAAAAACTTTCTCCCATTCTGCAGGTTGCCTGTTCACTCTGATGGTAGTTTCTTTTGCTGTGCAGAAGCTCTTTAGTTTAACTAGATCCCATTTGTCTATTTTGGCTTTTGTTGCCATTGCTTTTGGTGTTTTAGTCATGAAGTCCTTGCCCATACCTATGTCCTGAATCGTATTGCTTAGGTTTTCTTCTAGGATTTTTATGGTTTTAGGTCTAACATTTAAGTCTTTAATCCATCTTAAATTAATTTTTGTATAAGGTGTAAGGAAGGGATCCAGTTTTAGCTTTCTACATACAATTTTCCCAGCATCATTTATTAAATAGGGAATCCTTTCCCCATTTCTTGTTTTTGTCAGGTTTGTCAATGATCAGATGGTTGTAGATGTGTGGTGTTATTTCTGAGGGCTCTGTTATGTTCCATTGGTCTATCTCTCTGTTTTAGTACCTGTAGCAGACTGTTTTGGTTACTGTAGCCTTGTAGTATAGTTTGAAGTCAGGTAATGTGATGCCTCCAGCTTTGTTCTTTTGGCTTAGGATTGTCTTGTCAATATGGGCTCTTTTTTGGTTCCATATGAACTTTAAAGTAGTTTTTTCCAATTCTGTGAAGAAAGTCATTGGTAGCTTAATGGGGATGGCATTAAATCTATAAATTACCTTGGGTGGTATGGCCAATTTCATGATATTGATTCTTCCTATCCATGAGCATGGAATGTTCTTCCATTTGTTTGTGTCCTCTTTTATTTCATTGAGCAGTGGTTTGTAGTTCTCCTTGAAGAGTTCCTTCACATCCCTTGTAAGTTGTATTCCTAGGTATTTTATTCTCTTTGTAGTGTTTGTGACTGGAATTTCAGTCATGATTTGGCTCTCTGTTTGTCTGTTATCAGTGTATAGGAATGCTTGTGAGTTTTGCGCATTGATTTTGTATCCTGAGACTTTGATACCTAAGATCTAATCTCTTAAAGAGATCCACTTCAACCACTTTACCTATATCAATGAGACACCTGAGACCTTGAATGAGGAAATGACTTGGCTAAACTTAAAAAGATTCTATGGAGAAGGGCTGAACTGCCAAAAATTAGGTCATCTGTATTCTAATAGAATGTTCTAATATATTTATTTTTGCTTCCAATTTTCATTCATTTTTTTCCACTAGTACTATGTAAAATATCAGAAACCGGCCAGGCACGGTGGCTCACACCTGTAATCCCAGCACTTTGGGAGGCCAAGGTGGGCAGATCACAAGGTCAGGAGATCGAGACCATCCTGGATAACACGGTGAAAACCCGTCTCTACTAAAAATACAAAAAATTAGCTGAGTGTGGTGGTGGGCACCTGTAATCCCAGCTACTCAGGAGGCTGAGGCAGGAGAATGGTATGAACCCCGGAGGCAAAGCTTGCAACGAGCTGAGATCACACCACTCCACTCCAGCTTGGGTGACAGAGCAAGACTCCATCTCAAAAAAAAAAAAAAAAAAAATCAGAAACTAATCCACATTATCATTTCCACCTACTGTAAAAGCAAGATAATCTTTGCACAATAACAGATTATATTTATATGAAAATTATTGCAAATTAGTACACAAGTAGCTCATAAATACACCATGGCAGTATTTCTTGAGAAAAACTCCAAAAATCTCTCTCATATATTATAAAAATATTGATTTAATGGTTTTTACAAATATTCCCATGGAACATTTTCAGATAAACTCTTTTGTTGCTTGACAAAATCTAAAGCAAATTATGGCAGTTAGTTAATGTGCCATAATTAATTTTCCCATTGTTAATTTTCTGGGTCTATGTGATAGGAAACAAGGAAAGAGGTGACTAATTTAAATAGTTACACTTTGCTTGACGAAAGTAGATAAAAGTAATACAGGGGCAGAATTGTTAAGACATTCTCAGTTCCCACTGGATTACATTGCTACTTGAAGAGGCCCACGAAAGAGGACATGTGCCTCTCAATTTATCTTTACAACCATACCACCTAGTCAAGTGCCTGTCATATGGTTGAGGCTAATCAATTTTATTTAGCTAATTAATTAGTCCTAGTGTACATTTAATACTAGATTTGGATGCAAGTACTATTTAAGAAGAAGGTTCTATTTGCTGTGCAGATACACAATATATTCATTTTATATTCATTTTCTTATTAAAATTATTATAATAACCCTTCGTGCCACATTTGATTAAATGTGTTTTTAAGCAAGAGCCCTGAATTTCAGAAAGATTTGGAAGTTTGTTCAAATTCATGACTGAAATGCTGGTTTACTGATCCAAATTTGACTGTTAGGATATATGTTCCCTGTTTCCCACTGTATCTCAGGCATTTGACCGTATTTGTATAAAATACAGGATAAAGAATAAACAGATGGATTTATGCATTTAACAAACACTATGAATGCCCACTTTTATACTTTAAATTCCAATTATTAATTGCTGGATGATATATACAAAAACAATAGATTTTTGTGTATTAACCTTGTGCATTACAATTTTAATATCCTCACTTTTTAATTCCAGTTTTTTTTCTTCTCCACATTTCCCTCCTCATCTTATTTCTCTTCTTTTTCTTCTTCATGATGATGAATCTTTGGAATTTTCTACAAAGGAAAACATGTCGTCTGTGAATACCAAAGCTTTATTTTTTCCTTTCCTATATGTGTGTCTTTTATTTCTTTTTCTTGTCTTATTGCAGTAGCTAGGACATCCACGATGATGTGGAATGTGAGATCTGAAAGAGGATACCCTTGCCTTCTTCCTGATCTTAGAAGGAAAGCTTCTAGTTTCTCATGATTAAGTATGATTTTAGCTGATGGTTCTTGCAGATGCTCTTGACCAAGTTGAGGAAGTTATTCTCTGTTTTGAGTCTCCTAAGAGATTTTATCATTATGAGTGTTGAATTTTGTTAAATGCTTTGGGTGCTTTTCTATGCGTTAGATTTGATTTACCAATACTTCGTTGAAGACTTTTGTATCTATGTCTGTCAGACATACTTTTCTGTAGCTTTCCTTTCTTGTGATGCTTTTATCTGGTTTTGATACAGTGTAATGATGACCACATGGAATGAGTAAGAGCATTTTCTTTGTTTTTGTTTTGTGAAAGAGATTGTGGGGAATTGGTATCATTTCCTCCTTTACTATTTGTTAAAATTCAGCAATGAAACCATCTGGACATGATGCTTTCTTTTTATTTTTTTATTTTTCAGAATTTAGGTTTTTGATTTTTGGTTTACCTTCTTTTCTAATATGCGCATTTAATGATATAAATTTTACCTTATAAAGTTGTATTTTTTTCATTGAATTAAAATATTAAAACAAATTCTCCCAAGACTTTGCAGTTGAGTCCTGTGTTATTTATAAGTTATTCTGTTTAATTGTCAACTATTTGGGGGATTATTCATCTATTTTTCTGTTATTAACTTCTATTTTAATCTCATTGTAATCTCAGAAAATGCCTTGCATGATTTCTATTCTTGTACACTTATTAAGATGTACTTTATGACTTAAGAGGTGGTCTATTTTTGGTGAATTTGAAATTTATGTGAACTTGAAAAGAATATGTATTCTGCTATAGTGGGGTAGAATATTCTATGAATTCAATCAGATCAAGTTGATTAATAGTTCTGCTTTTGTCAACAATGTCCTTACTATCACTGTAGGTGCCAAAGGCTTCAAATTCCTCTAGTGTCCTCTTTTCGGTCTCCTCTGTTGACTTTAGGCTTCCCTATGTATTCTTCCTTCAAGAGAGCACATGTCTTAAAGCTATTTCCACTGTACTCCACTGTTTTTATTCTGGAATCCTGTTAGTGTAGTTGTAAGGTTTGGGGAGAGAAAGCATACCATAATCTTTTTTTTTTTTTTTTTTTTTTTTTTTTTTGAGATAGAGTCTCACTCTGTTGCCCAGGCTAGAGCACAGTGGCGCAATCTTGGCTCACTGCAAGCTCCTCCTCCTGAGTTCACGCAATTCTCCTGCCTCAGCTTTCTGAGTAGTTGGGACTACAGGTGCCTGCCACCACGCCCGGCTAAGCTTTTTGTATTTTTAGTAGAGACGGGGTTTCACTGTGTTAGCCAGGACAGTCTCGATCTCCTGACCTTGTGATCCACCCACCTCGGCCTCCCAGAGTGCTGGGATTACAGGCTTGGGCCACTGCACCCGGCCCAAGCATACTATAATCTTATGATTAAGTGACAGTCCTTTAGTCAGAGATGTTTGAACCGGAGCAACTCCATCTTGAATAGAGGCTGGGTAAAATAAGTCTGGAACCTACTGGGCTGCATTCCCAGACAGTTAAACATTCTAAGTCAGAGGCTAAGATAGGAGGTTGGCACAAGATACAGGTCATAAAGACCTTGCTGATAAAACAGGCTGCAGTAAAGAAGCTGGCTAAAACCCACCTGAACCAAGATGGTGATGAAAGTGACTTCTGGTTGTCCTTACTGCTACACTCCCACCAGTACCATAAGAGTTTACAAATGCTATATAGATCGGGTGACATTAGAACATGAGACCTGAATCAAGGGAGGGAGAAGGCTACATGGAAATCTGGGAATAAGATACTCCAAGGAGGGGCATCTTTGAGTCAGGAACAAATATGGCATATTCATCAAATAATCCTGTTTGACTTTAGCAGAATTAACAGAGACATAGTAGGATACAAGGTTAAGAGGTGGGCAGAGACCAAAATGTGTGTGTTCTCATCACACTTATAGTAAAACCTAAATTTTTATGAGGTTATAGACCCCAATAAGAGAACACATGGTAGAATGTTAAAAAGTAGAATGTTGTGATCATTTAATTGTTTAAAAGATTGTTTTAGCTGTCATGTGGAGTCAAAAATGATTTTTGTTCCTGTAGAGGAGCAAAAGTGAAAATCACGTTACCAATTAAAACCTTTTTAAATTAGTCTATGCTTCAAGTGATGGTGACTGGGACAAAGTTGATAGCATCAAGAAAGCAGTCAAAATGATCAGATCTGGGTTGTGCATTTTGAATATAAAGCCAGAATGACTTGCTGATGATTAATGTGTGAGGTGGAGGAACTAAAAGTAGCTTCTAGGTTTAGAATTTGAGGAACCAGAGAAACTTTTAGTAGAATGGGGAAAACTGGAACTGACAATGAAAAAAAAATACAAGGGAATCTGCAGTGGATATTTTTATATGTGGTGTATATCTTTATTTGAGATGTCTATTAGACATATAGATGAAGATTTCTAATGCAGTTGAGTATATGAAATCCAGGGGAAAAGATAAGGCTGGAGATATAATTTAGTAACCATAAGTGTAGTGATACCCAGCAGGGAAAGTCTTAGAAAAATACAGAAACATAAATTGAGCTCTTCCCTTACAATAATAATAATAATAAATAAGTCCATGAAGGTAGTAGAAAGTATTTAGTATACAAGATTCTGCAGTGCAAAGCAAAATGGGAAGGTACAAGCTACAAAGTATAGCTCAATGCTGGATAAGGAATTTTCAGCAAGAATATTTTTCCTTCTGGTGAGTATATGCTATCTAACTTCTTCCACAAGGAACATTTTCTAGAGAACATTATTTCCACTCAATTATATTAAAATAGAAGAAAGGGCAAACAGGGAATTGAAATGCATGCACTTTAGAGAAGACACATAAAGCGGAACAGTTTTGACTTTAAAAGAGCAATTCTCATCTGTGGCACTGTTTATTCAATAATTTCCATTTTTACCACCTACAAGACTAAGGTCACCTTATTGTAAAATATTAGGAAATAAACAATCATACACCATTAAGAGACTAAGTATATCTGTTGAAAACAGAAGAGGAAGCACTGGGAAATGTATGAAAGACCTTTAATAGTCATTTTCTGTCTATGCTGTTCTTTTTTTTTTTTTTTTTAAATGGGATTTATCCTTTACAAGGGTACTTTGGCTTGGCCTATTTATCTGAGTGATATGTAAAGTAATTCAAAGTTCTGGGAGCTTCAAAAGTTGCCATGATTTTTGAGTTACTTCTTTGATTTTTCTGCCATGTTTGCGGTAATGTGATGCTCCAGACCAATGACTTTTCTTGCCTGTATAATTGTGCTATAGCCCATAGCAGTTCTAGGCCAACTTACCTGAGTTTAAGGGAAAATCCTTCTATGTGCAACAGTCACAGACAATGAGATATCCAGGATTTGGGTTCTCTAATGAATAAAGAATCATTGTAAATGATCTGAAGAGTTGTGATATTATATTTTGTTTCACTCTAAATAATGTGTAATGAATAAAACCAATTCTCATGGTGTATTAGTCCATTTTCATACTGCTATGAAGAAATACCTTAGACAGGGTAGTTTATTAAGAAAAAGAGATTTAATGGATTCACAGTTCCACATGGCTGGAGAGGCCTCACGATCATGGTGGAAGGTGAAGGAGGAGCAAAGATACATTTTACATGGCAGCAGGCAAGAGAGAGGTGCTGAGCAAAAGGGGTAAACGTCCTTTTCAAAACCATCAAATCTCATGAGAATTCACTATCATGAGAATAGGATGAGGGTAACTGCCTCCATGATTCAATTACCTCCCACTGGGTCCCTCCCATCACATGTGAAGATTACAGAAACTATAATTCAAGATGAGATTTGGGTGGGGACAGAGCCAAACCATACCACATGGATAGATATCCTTGTGGTGTCCAGCCCTGCAGTCTTAACTTGCACAACAGCCCTGGGTGTTCACCAGCTCTTCACCCTTTTGCCTGTCTTTCCACAAAACCCACCTAGGGCTACATCCCAGGCAAAAAGAGAAAGGAAACTATAGCACTTTAACTTAGTTTCCTCTCTGCAGACTAAATGGATACCTGTAAGAATTTTTTTTAGAATAATAATAGATTCATAGGATTCTTAGGGTTGCAGTTCAGGGTCTTGCTCCTCACAGATCCAGAATCCATTTTATTTCTCAGCTTCTACTTTGTGAAATTTATCATTAGAAGGTTTCTCTTTCCTTGTAGGTTGCTGCTGGTAAGATTTTAGCTAATTTTACCGTTATTTACTAAATTTAAATAGATAAGCTAGATTATGTAATTTTATATCACTCTTCCATGTTTATTCTCATTTTCACCTCCAATTGTTTATCTATGAAAATAACAGTTCCTATACGACAACTTTTAAAAAATAAAATTCCCTAAAACTATGCCAAATACTAGGAAGAAAGGTATTGTAAGGGAAAGCATGGTGGCTTCCAAATTGATAAGATTTGACTCTCAGATTTTTCCAAGTAATGACTGTGTGACTTTGACACATAACTTAACCTCTATGAGCATGAAATTTAGCACTGGGTTAGTAAAACATCTAAATGAATTATAATATCTAAGGCATCCAGTGTAGTGACTGACACATTATAAATTTTAAGAAGTATCCTCACTATATAAATACATCACATTTAGCTTTGCCATCATCCCAACATCATTTTACAATGTGAGTAACAAGATAGGATATTTCACTCAATATAAATGTTTTAAAATAATTTAAAACTTACATCAAGCTAGAAATTGGCATTCACTTTAATGACAAGCAGTTTTTTATTCTGTGGAAGATGCTTTTTCTGCACTGCCTCACATCAATGCAACCTCATCTATAATACGGCTGTAGCTGCAAAGAACTGCTCTGTATGGGCTTTGTCTCATATTTTACCTATTAAACTTGATATATAGTTATTGATCAGTAGCATGTTTTCAATCTCCATAATTTAGGAAAATCAAAACAAATTCTGTTTTATTCGAAAAGGACAACAGCGAACATTTACTGTCATGCCCTAGGCTGCCTTAATTATCACAATTTGGGTCATAATATAATCTAATGAATCTTTATCTCTCGATTTCCTAAAGAATATTATGCTAGTCCATTATATGATTAGATCCAATTACTTGGCTCTAGTGATCAGGCAATTCTATGTAAGATAGATGCATGGCAAGATATGGGAGAAAATATCACAATGTTTAAAATCCTGCCTCACCAAAAAAGTGTTCATGAGTTCAATGTTATGAAGCATATCAAAATATTCTGTCAAAAGTAGAGAACAAATTGTTGCATCTTGAGCCTCTACATAAGAGGCATAATATTTAGTAGGTCTTTGGATTTTAAAGACAGTATATACTACATCTGGGTATACTGCCAAAATTTATTAGATGATGCAGGAAGATTCCAGTTTCATGTGGGACCTAAACGACGATGGGCTCTATATGGGGAGAGACTACCAGCATAAGCTGTTCTGGACTTAAAATATACTATTCAGAATACCTAAAAGTGCTGTATCTTGTTGCATCCATGAGTGTTACAGGCGCTTTGTGGAGCCTCAAAAAGACTACAGAGCAAGGCCAGGTCATATGTAGCAGAAAACTACTTACCATATGGAAAATAGTGCTCTCGGTATGTTATTGGGCCCTGAAGTCAAACATACCGCCTATAAAATGTTGGGAAACATCAGATACTCTAAGGATTAGATAAATGCAACTAAAATAACAATTTTTTATACAATAGAAAGTTTCCATTTTGTATAAAATTGAGCAGTAAAATGTTTATAACGATGTTACATGAAGATGTAGTCTAGACTCATATAACTCGCCTCTTTTGCACAGATTCCTGTCTCTTATCCACATCTGTGTTCTCATGTGGAATTCCTTATAGCTACCTACCAAAAGTGGAATATATCTTGGACCTAGATAAGGATGGGTTTCCCTGGTATATTGATGTGAGCTAAATATGGAATGCTACCACACCACATCCACTCTCAGTAGTCACTCTAGAAGATAGCATGCCATGGGTAATGATCTGTCCAATGATTATTGCTGTGAGCCATTCACATTGTTTTTCACAATTATAGAGGGTAACATTGTCTAAGGTAAGGACATGCACGAACTCAAACAGTGGAGAATGGCTTGACTCAAACAGTGGAGAATGTCATGAGTGTAAAACAAGCAAGATTGAAAAATCAACAAAGACATCTAAAAGGAGGTATATCAATAGACCTTTGGGAGTGGGTAAGCATGTAGATTTTGTGTCTTCTGCAAATTCCCACCACAGAGTATTTTCTACAGAAAAGTCATTTACCAAACAGGTGAATGTAATGCTTTACCTGGTGGTGATTAGCCAGCCCGTATTCTTGACTACTCTGTGTAACTGTCCCATGAATGCAGGGGGCATGGTGGCAGGCAGGGTTATATAATACAGGACTCCAATATTATAGAGCACCTTTTCATTAAGAATGACCTAGATCATGCCACAACTCATTACCCTATCTGCCAGGAGCAACTACCAATGAAGAGCCTTCGATATAGTGCTGTAATCCAAAGAGAACAGCGAGCCAACTGTTGAGTTAGTTACATCAGATTCATTTCAACCTGGACACAACAGGCCTTTATCTTTTGGGGATTTGCTTAATTTATCTACCTCTACTTGTGCCACTTTCTGAGGGCTTGTGGATTTTTTCTGACTTGCCAACAAGAGATACAGTGTAACATCTTCTAAGACCAAGGAATAATTTCATGATAAAGGAGGTATGACAATGGGTAATCATAGGCTCCACTTATGTTTTCATATAATCTGTATTAGGGAAAAATATTAGCCTAGTAGAACAATGCGATGACCTCTTAAAAGCTTTGCTGAACTACTATTTCGGTGACAGCACCCACTATATAATACACTATATGCACCAAACCAGCAGCCAGTACATGGGTCTCTTTCTTTAGTATATAGAATAACAGATAAAGAAACCAAAGACTAAAGTATAGTTCTTTTTAAGATTTCTTCCAGAAACCTGTTTGGAGAATATGCTCTTCCCATTGCATATTTAGGCTCTGCTGTATTAGATGTTCTGTTTCCCAGCAGGGGAGAGATTCTTTCAGCAGAAGATAATGTAAATATTTTATTAAACCTGGAACTATGACCCAGTCATTCTGACTCCTCATGCTAGCAGGCCTCTGTTTTATTAAGTAATCCAACTAAGGCACACTTTTAATTGAGTACAATGTCAAAATATACGGCCTCTGGAAAATGATCATGTTTCAGGAAAGCTTATGGGTGTCAAATCATATTAGAATTTGTTACAATTAGGGTAAATATTCACATAACAAATTTCTTTGAATTTATCATATTTTGCAAAAGGATTGACACATTTTAGGTAATCAAATTGAAATACAGAGTTTATTTTATTACTGATAAAAAATACCACTATATAAAAATGGAAGACTTAGTCTCACAAATACTAGTCAATTAAAATAACTTATTTTACTAAGATGGTATTAGATTATTATTATCTATAGTTATATGAAGTGACAATGTGTTACTATTCTAACAAAGTGTATTAAAATTAGTGATTTTCCAACTTTTTGACCAGAATGATATATATTATGTATATATGTAGTATATAATATATAATATACAATATACAGTATAATATCATATATAGAATTACATTTATTATACTATATATAGAATTATATATAATATAGCAGTAGCAGCAGAAATCAAAGATTGTGAGATGAAATTCAGCTATCTAGTCAATGACTTCCTTTCTAGTCCTGAATCTAAAATTGCAGAGCAGAATGCTTTCCCCCCGTGAGGAAGAGTTCTCAGAAGAGATAGGAAAACCATTCAAGTGAAATGATGCCTTCATCTTCAAAGATAAATGTAGCTTGTTTATGAAAAAATTAAGTAACTTTCCCTGTTAATTATACAACTCTTCAAAGTCAGTTTTCCTAAGTTCAAATGTAGAAGCGAATGTGCTATACTACAGTACTTAAGTTTTTCATGGAAATAATAGGTAATAACCAATCTGGAGTGAACGTTACCAACTTTTTTCTCCTAAAATTTATGATACTTAAATTTGGATATCCATACTTCAATTCCCCTTGAAGTGAGATGATACAATGTACTGTCAGTGGCATGTAATATAAATAAGTCATTTTTCTTTACCTCTCGCACTGACTTGTATAGAAGAAAGCAAATACTCTTTGCACATAATAAATCTGTGACACCCATGCAAAGCAGATTTTCTTTACTTGCCCTTCTGACAGTTCATTTGCAAGCCAACAAATGGGTTCAAGTCTGGTGACAGATAAAAGAATATCCTTTTCTTGTCTATTGCTTCACTCCTTTTGAATATTTTTATATTTAATTATACATTTATTGAGTCTTTTATTTTATTTGAGAGGCAATGAATAGATGCCATAAATTCTAATCAAATTAAAATTAGCTACAATGTAAGTAAACCAATTTGAAAATAGTTGCCTCTAGAAGGCGTCTTTGTGTAATGGGAGCGGTAATAAATAGTCTATTCTCTGAATATGAACATCCCAAAAGAGATGAATTACAAGTATTTTGACACAGCATTCTTTTATTTATAGGGTCCTCATTAATCATCTAGCAAACAAAGTCCTGACAATTTAATGTAAATGTTTAACAGATGTTTAAATATAAATTATTAAATCATTTATATGTTTCTTTTTGTGTGCATTATGATAATTTCACAAGGTAGCTGAATATCTACAAAAATTGTCTTTGTAATTTCAAATTCTGGTAGCTACATTTATTACAAGTCTTTCAGCAGTGACCCATTTATTATGTACATAGATCGGGCTAGTTTGCTGATATCTCTTTTAACTAATTTCAGGAAAAAATGGTGCTTCAAAACCCTTGTTTAACCATACCTTCCCTTAAGAAAGTGTATGTAAATTTTTGTTTACTTCCTGAAAATATCTTTGATCCACCACTCACAAGTATATACAAACATATGAAAATTTCTCCCATAACTCTTTTTTGTTGCATTTAATTTTCTACCCTGAAATAATTTTTTGCACATTTGTCTTTCTAAATAAAACTTGAGCTCACTAAATACATTTGCTGTTCCTTAATTTTTGTTTGGTTATATTTGTAACCTGATACCTACTATTTATTAGATATTCAATAAATGTATGTATATTGAATAAATTATTCTGAGAACAAATGTGAAGGAACTGGATTATTTTATTTTATTTTCTCAAATGTAAAGTTCATACAAAGTAGCTTACCCAATTTAGTGGCAAAAATATGACAAAAAACAACCCAAAAGGTGAAAGAAAAGAAGACAAAAGTTTAACAATTCTGATTTAATATTTTTTAAAGTTGCTTTTCTCTTTCATCTAAGAGCATTAACCCAAATAAATACATGCTCAAAGTTACTCGACTAGGTCCCCAACCTCTTATTTCGGTTAATTTTATTTATTTATCTTATTTTTGAGTATATTATCTTAGTCCATTTGTAGTTCTATAAAGGGATACCTGAGGCTGGGTAATTTATAAGGAATAAAGGGTTTATTTGTTTTGTGATTTTGTTGTCTGGAAAGTTCAAAATCTGATATGTGGCAAAGGGAAGCTAGCTTGGGCAGAGAGGAAACAAGAGAGAAAGGGGAGCAGGTACTAGGTTCTTCTTAACAACAAGCTGTCATGGAAACTAAAGAGGCAGACCTTACTCACTCAACATCCCCCACTCAATAGGGAGGACATTAATCTATTCATGAGAGGTCCACCCACAAGGCCCAAACACCTCCCATTAAGCCCCACTTCCAACATTGGGGATTACATTTCAGCATGAGATTTGAAGGAAAGACTCAAACAAACTCTAGTATACGTAGTATACAACGGATAATTCACATAGTTTCAAAAGATAGGAGTGTGCCCCAATGTATATTCTGAGAGGTGCCACATATTTGCCCCCTATTCTTTGTCTACTGCTTCCACCCTGTTCCACCAAATTCCAGTCCCCTCACCCCGCTAGGTAATTGATCTCATTAGTTTTTCATTTATTCTCCTTGTGTGTGCATGTCTGTACATACGTATTTTCTCTTCTTGTTTACACAAAAGAGTACTATATATATATAATATATATGTGTTTTATATATATATATTCCTTTGCACATTTCTTTTTTATTTTCTTATTAATATAAGCTGGAAATCACTCCATTCAGCTCGTGAAAATATTATTCCTTATTTTACAGCTGGACAGCACTCCAATATGTGGATGGAGCACATCTTTTTCAACTATTCTTTTACATTGGGGCATTTAAGTTGTTTACAACATTTTGGAATTATAAATCTTTCTGCTATAAATGATTTTGTGCAGATGTCTTTTTACATTATTGGAGTTGAATCTTCATGGCAAATTTCTAGACGTGGGTCAGAAGCTAAGCTTATTCGTACATTAATTAGATATTATAAAAAGTTCCTTTATATGGGTGTTTTAATTTATATTACTACTAGAATTATATAAAAGTACCTGTTTCCCCAGCCACATTAACAATTGTAATAATTATTGTTATTTAACCAATTTTAGAGATGAGAAATAATATCTCATGTGTGATAGAAATTTTCATTTCTCCAATTATGAGAGGGAACATCTTTTCATATGTTTAAGGGCTATTTTATATATTTTTCATGAATTGATTGTCGACCCTTCCAACCTATTTTTCTTTCATGAGCTGATTAATTTTTTTGAGACGGAGTCTTCCTCTGTCACCCAGGTTGCAGTGCAGGGGCTCGATCTCAGCTCACTGCAAGTTCTGCCTCCCGAGTTCATGTCATTCTCCTGCCTCAGCCTCCCTAGTAGCTGGGACTACAGGCGCCTGCCCCCACGCCCGGCTAAATTTTTGTATTTTTAGTAGAGACGGGATTTCACCGTGTTAGCCAGGATCCTGATCTCCTGACCTCGTGATCTGCCCACCTCAGCCTCCAAAAGTGCTGGGATTACAGGCCTAAGCCATTGCGCCCAGCCCAGCTCATTAATTTTTAAAGAATAAAATAATGACTTCCCATGATTTCTTCTAAAAATCTTATTGTTACTTATATTTAATTTGAAAAAATATCTAATCTAGTAATCTGAATAAGGTTGCATTTGTAGATTCTGCAGGAGCTGTAAGAATTACTCAGTGTCATTTGCACTGCTTAGTAGAGACAAAGACCTTATTATTAGTCCATCTATTTTCAAATTTGGAGTTCTTCTAAATATGAAATATTTATATTGCAAACAAACACCTTTGGGGAGACTAAATCATTAATACATTATCTCTTTTAGATGGGCAATAAGACATCCATGTTCCACTAATTCTGAATATGAATTAATAGGTACAAATATATTTATGTGAAATTTGAGTAATTGCGTGCATGTTAGAGAGTTCTCGCTATATAACATAAATGAAATTCAGTATGTGATTAGGAAGTTCGATTAATCTTTTGAACTGTACTACTTATGCTATCATTCATAGCTTAACATTTTTAATAGTATAGTAATCTCTGATTTTTTTCATTGCATGTTCACACAACTAATAATATAATACTTTATAATATAAGAATATTAGTTCACAGAACTAATATCTTCAAAACTGCTTGCCTTTCCTTGCTTTTTTACTTTCCCTAGTCTCTTGTAAGGCTTTCCTATTTTCCACCCCATCTCCCTCAAACCCCTTTCATCCTCTGGCCCTGTTTCAGTTTAGCATCTTAGCTTGATATACAAATTGGTGACATTTCTGATTTAGATATGTAGATTTATTCTCATAATCTAAGAAAATACTGTATTTTCCCATATGACATCCTAAGGTAATTTTATATTTACCACTCTGAAAATACAAAATCAAAAATGTATGGTTTGGATCTGGAAACATCTGATTCTTTACAACATTAGTAAAAATGTGTAGCTACATTTTCTCTAAAATTGAAGTATTTGAAATACCAGAACTTTTTATAAAGATAAATGTGAGAACTGCCTCAAAATTTGAGCAAGTAATACTTCCAGAGGATAAATACAATTTATTTCTTATAATTAGAGCAGAATTAGGCTTGTTCCTTCTATAGCTATATCATGAGGAAAGCTATTTTTACTTTTGGAGAGAAAGTCATTTGTTTTTCTGGCTATTGACTGTTGTGGGTAGTTGAGCTTCAAGGAAAAATCACTGGATTTAAAATTGCTAGATCTGGATAGACTCATGATGCTGCTAACAAGGTACTGTGTTACTTATTAGCAGTTTGACACAGTCCTTAAGTTAGACTATCTTCAGTTATTTTAATATGATTATATGTGCATTGAATTTGATTAATTTAATTCCATTACTTAATCGTCTTTATAGCTATTAGACATTGTGATTTAAAATATAAGCTTCTGAGCTAAGTGCAGTGGTGCATGCAGTGGTTGAAACTACTTGGGAGGCTGAGGACGGAGGATCACGTGAGCCCAGGGGTTGGAATTTAGCCTAGGCAACACAGGGAGACCTTGTCTTTAAAAAATAAAGTAAAATATTAACTTTTGTAGGAAACCAAACTTATTTTCTTTGTTAGCTGCAAATATTATCACATACTTCCTAGATTTTTGGATTGATTTAGATAATGTTTTTAACATGCTGGTCATATGTGCATATAAATGGCAGGGATTATTATTGTAATGCTAAATGTCAAGGTCATCATTGTAGTTTATAAGTTTTCAGGCACTGCTCTATTAAGAATTTGATCTCTAAAGAAAACCAAGATTTGGGTCGGGCGTGGTGGCTTACACTTGTAATCCCAGCACTTTGGGAGGCCAAAGAGGGTGGATCACGAGGTCAGGAGACTAAGACCATCCTGGCCAATATGGTGAAACCCTTTCTCTACTAAATACAAAAAATTAGCTGGGCTTGGTTGTGCTCGCCTCTAGTCCCAGCTACTTGGGAGGCTGAGGTAGGGGAATTGCTTGAACCCAGGAGGCAGAGGTTGCAGTGAGCTGAGATTGCACCACTGCACTCCAGCCTGGCAACAGAGTGAGACTCTGTCTCAAAAAAAAAAAAAAAAAAGAAAAGAAAAGAAAAGCAAGATTTATATGTGTAATATATATTTTATATTTTATATAGTAGATATTATATATAACATACCAAATTATGTATGTATCTCATACATACATATGTATTTCACCATACCTGTTTTTACTTTATAATGAATGATTTTCAGATTATTTTTTGGTGGAATAGAAGAATAGCTATGAATAATGGCTATAAATAGAAGTATGACTATAAATAATTAAATATAATCATTAAATTAATTTGGCCATCATTTATAGCTCACAGATAATTTTCAGGTTTTCACCCAAAAGGTATCACCTGTTTTTCCAATTTTAATGATCAGAAATCCTCATATAGAGGATTATGAGAAAGCAGAGCTCTTCCAAATGTGTTCCTGTGCTGGGCAGACAGGTGAAAGTAAACTTAGTTCTCCACTGGCTGGCAAGAAGCCTGGACTTTAATACGTGAGGCAGGCAACTATCTCTATGAATAGTTCTCTACGCAAGGTGTTCAGAGAGGTCTATTTGGCCTGCTGAGCAAATCTCTGAGGCACTATCTTTCTGGCCCTCTTCAACTTTTAAAAGGAGTTCACTTCCATCTGATCCAAGCGAGGTGGCCTCTGTCTAAAAGAGACATCCTGGGGGGAAGTCAGTACTGATTGAACTATCTTCAAAACTGCTGGCCTTTCCTTGCTTTTTACTTTCCCTAGTCTTTTGTAAGGCTTTCCTATTTTCCAGTCCATCTCCCTTGAACCCCTTTTATCCTCTGTCCCTGTTTCAGTTTAGCATCTCAGTTTGATATGCAAATTGGTGACATTTCTGGTTTAGATATTGTCTTTCCTCTGTGGTGTGGTGTTGTTAAGTCTTAATTATTCCTAAGAAACTCCTGCATCAAGCAAATGTTCAAGGTGGTCATGGCAGCAGATGAAGGCAGCCACAAACACGAACAGGCATGTTTAGCCTGGGTGGGCTTTGGAGACTACAAAAAGTGTGGAGGAGATAAGCTCCCCTATCAGACCTGTTTGTAATGTGTCACCCATTAAGACTTCCCTTTTCCTCTTCCAACTATACAAAGGAAATATACATTTCTAAAGAAAATATATGTTTAAAAAGTTAAATATAAAAATTAGAAATCTATGCTAATAGTGTTCGTGCGTGTGTGTGTTCGTGTATGTGTGTGTGTTTCCTAGAGACAGGGTCTTGCTCTGTCACCCAGGCTGGAATACAGCAGCACAATGATGGTTCACTGCAGCCTCAAACTTCTGGGCTCAAACAATCCTTCCACCTCAGCCTTCTAAGTAGCTAAGTCCATGGGCCCACACTACCACTCATAGATAATTTATTTTATTTAATATTTCTGTAGAGACAGGATCTTGTTATGTTGCCCAGGATGGTCTCAAACTCCTGGTTTCAGGCTGTCCTTGCCTTGGCCTCCCAAAATGCTGGGATTACAGGTGTGCCCTACCATGCCCAGCTAATAGTACAGCTTGTTTTAGGGGGAAAATTTTCACTGCCACAATACCAATATGAGCAAAAATCACAAATTTAAAAGTGGCTCTCCTACAGATGAAGCTATTTCACATGCTTTTCTCATGTGACCCCCATATGCTGTCTTTTGAGATATCTATTCTCATTTTAGATTTCCTAGGGGGAAATCAAAGTTCAGAAATGTTCTGGAAAAAGACAAGTTAACATCAGATAAGAAGGGACTGGAGTAAGATTTTAGTCTAGGTTTCAGGCATGTGAATTACTAACTCTGCCAAGCTCTCCCTTCATTTGCCCTGGCCTGCCTTCCTCATTACACATATTGATCTAGAGTGGAATACCTAGCTACTATATCCTACCATTTTGATAATGGCATCTGCTCAAATTGCATATGAATATGTCCTATTACTGTGTTGTTGTTAAACACAAATCAGTTTTCTTGGGTAACAGTACCATTGTCCAGTTAGATCCTTTAGTCCTGATTCTAGTTGTAAGACTGTTCCAACCAATACTTTGACTTAATATCTTACAGACAAGCCAATGGCTTATATCAATATCAACGTGCATTTTAAATATTTAATTATACAGTACATCACTTCTCTATGTAATGAATTTTAATTATATGTAAGCAGCATTGTGTTCCTAAAAAGAAGTATATACAATCATATTTTAAATATACTTGAGAAATTGTAAAGGTCATTTGTTAATCTTATAATATCATTTTTAGCAAATCATCATACTGAAATCATATCCAACAAGAGGCAATTGGGTTTTTAGGTTAATTTTTGAATTAAGATTTCAAACTATGATGCCATTCCTGAATATTCCTATGATTCATGTGTCAGCCAAGATAGCTTTGTTAAATTACAAGCTTTGCTAAATCAGAGTCATTTTGTTTAAAAGCTACCTAGGCTTTGAGATTTTTTTAAGAAGTGATTACATTTAAACCAGGGGTCATCAAACTTTCTGTGAAAGGTCAGATAGCAAAAATTGGCTTTGCAGGCTATAGGTCTCTGTTGTAACGACTCAAATCTACCATTGTAGCTGGAAAGCAGCCAGCAAATTGGCTGTGTTTCCCTAAAATTTTATTTCTAAAAACAGGTGGTGGGCCAGATTTACCAGGTTTCAGTTTGCCTACCTCTGATTTAAACAACTCCGTACTCAATGGGCAGCTGATTTCACTGGTATTAGGCAAATTAAAGCTGAGATGACAAACTTAAAAAACTAAATTTTAAAATATTTTAATAAACAAATCAGCTTATTCCTATAACAAATCATTATTGTCATCTGTGATACTTAAAATCATTTGTTTAAAATCATGTAATTCATTTTGAAATTTAGTAATCATGATGAAATAATTTAAATTCTTCATTCTGCTTAGGATTTGAGTCAGTCAGAGGATATCATTCTCACACCTGTACCCAAAGGTGAGCATACAGAATAGCACTCATTCCTCTTCCATGACCTGGAGTACAGCACAAAATCGAATCTGCCTCTCAAGATGATTTAAAGACAGGGAAAGCCTGGAGAGAATTGTAAAGTAATTGAATTTTCAGTTCAGTCCTATCCACTTCTCCTTTCTATTCTCATCTCCCCACTTTTGGTGCATGAGTTTTTCCTCTCAGCTACAAGTTCCCATATAACAGCAATACCTCTACCATCCTGAAGCATTCTGCCGGTGTCTGGGAAGCATCCCTTTCTATATTCCATGTCTTAAAAGTTTAACTTGCAGCATCAATTTGTGAACGTGAGTTTTCCAAAAGAGTAGTTAGTTATGTAATAATCATATAACATATTTGTGGTTTAGTAAGGGATTCCTTAAGTTGAAATTCTTGATCAAAGAAATTAGTCTGTGTTCATTGATGTTTTAGTACCATGGCAAAGAAAAATCTGCAAGTGATTCATCATAAATCACACACTTTTGCTAGTAGCTTATTTTATTTATATTTTATGACAGTCCCCTTAGGCGACTGTTAGAAATCCAACCAATTTCCAAGATTCCCCTAACTACCCTTCCACTTCTCAGGGAGGATAAAAAAAGATACAAGCTACTAGTCAGCCCACAAATCAGTTTATTTGTATGTTTATCAAAAATTTTACTTTCTGGTCATTTTCTAAACATGTTGGTCTAAACCTGTTGATCATTTGCATAGACTCTCTGAGGGTTCCAGATTTGTTTACATTATTCTCCAGAAAGGACTTTTCTTTTCCATGGGGATGTTGCTGAAAGAACATTTGAATGAGCAAAGAGGCCAAGGATAAGTGCAACTCTCAGGCCTTCTAAGAAATGTACAGGAAGACAGCCCAGGAGATGGCACTGACATCACTTCCTTTGCCACTTAGACGTGTGCAGATCTTTTAGGAATACAGTCATGCGCTGCATAACGATGTTTCAGTCAACAAATATGCGTTTCAGTCAAGCTCCAGAAAATTATAATGGAGCTGAAAAATTCCTGTCTCCCAGTGACGTGGTTGCCATGACATTGTAGTCCAATGCATGACTCACTTGTTTGTAGCAATCCTGGTGTACATGCACCTACTGTGCTGCGAGCTGTCTAAAAGTGTAGCACATACAGTTATGCACAGTACATAATACTTGATAAGAAAAATAAATGTTTCTGGCTTATGTATTTACTATAATATACTTTTCTTGTTATTTTAGAGTGTAATCCCTCTAGTTACAAGAAAAATAAAAGTTAGCTGTAAAACAGCTTCAGGTGGGTTCTTGAAAAGGTATTCCAAAAGAAGGCATTGTCAGAGGTGATGACAGCGCTATGTGTGTTTTTGTCCTTGAAGACTTTCCAGTGGGAAGAGATGCAGAAGTGAAAGGCAATGATATTATCCTCACCCTCTATAGGTCTAGACTAGTGTGTGTGTTTGTGTCTTATTTTTAAATGAAACATGTTTTAAAAGTATAAGCAAATTTAAAAAGTTTTAAAAATAGAAAAAAGTTAGTAGAATAAGGATGTAAAGAAAATCCTTTTGCACTGCTGTACAGTATGTTTCTATTTTAAGCAAAGTGTTATTACAAAATAGTCCAAAAGTTAAAAAAAAATCAAAGTTCATAAAATAAAAAAGTTACAATAAGCTAAGGTTAATTCATTATTTGAACAATTATATTTAAAACATAAATTTAGTGTAGCCTAAGTGTACAGTGTTCATAAAGTCCACAGTTACGTAATGTCCTAGGCCTTCACATTCACTCAGCACTCACTCACTAAGTCACTCAGAGCAACTTCCAGTCTTGCAAGCTCCATTCATGATTAGTGCCCCATATTGATGTACCATGTTTTATAATACCTTTTATACTTTATTTTTATTGTACTTTTTCTATGTTTTGATTTGTTTAGATACACAATTACTTACCATTGTATTGCAGCTGTCTACAGTATTCAGTATAGTCATATGCTACAAAGGTTTGTAGCCTAGAAGCAATAAGCTATACCATATATCCTAGATGTATAGTGATCTATACCATCTAGTTTATGTAAACACACTGTTTTCACAATGATAAAATTGTCTAAAATGCATTTCTCATATCATATCTCATCCTTAAAGGCATGACTTTATAGATACCAGAGGAGTAAACAGAAGTGTGAGCAATTGCTAGTGGAGAGATTGAGATCTCAGCACTTAATGTACCTACACTTATTCCAGTTAGACTGACCCAATGTAAGACTCATAACCTGACAACATGGTCAGGCATTATGGTCAGCACAAAGATTATGATAAATGGATCTGGACTGGTCTCAGACAGGGATCCCTTGCCTTTCATTAAGAGTTGAACAGAACCCTAGAGAGTGAGAAATTTTAGGTAACACCAGTATCTCACTACAACTCTAACTCCATGTTATCTAATTCTTATCACCTGCAAAACCCCTAACCTATTACATTTTACTAGTTGATTTACATATATTGATGATTATTAATTATCCACTGACGACTCAAATCAAAATCACTGTGGTTTATGCTTAAAAGGAATATTCTTGCACACTGTTAAAGTATTCTGAATTTGAATCTATGGAGCTTTAATCCATGTAATCTATATGTAAACCTGCTTTCCTGGTGATTCTTATGAACACTACACTTAACAAATGACTGGCATATCTTTTATAAATCCTTTAAATAACTGTGCAAATAAGGTGTTATTTCCATTTTGTGGATGAGAAGTTTAAGGTTGTGAGTGGTAATATAATTACTTTAATACCATTTCTTTAGTGAGAACCAATGCAATATTGGAACATAGGACTGCTTTCTCAAAAATACCAGGAACACTATGGCATAGTGGATGCTCACTGTATTGTATGATGCTTATATGATAAATTGCAAAGATATATACTTATTTTAATATAGAAATAAAAATCATTCATTTTAAAAGGTAATTTTAGCTTCTCTGCATATTTGCTGTTTATGTTTCACTTCAGAGCATATATTATTACTAATCTTTTTGTTGACCTAATCAGTTTCAAGTTGTCTTCAGTTAGATATTATTAATTAGAGATGAGATTCCTAAAGAGATCCAACCAATAAGACATTGTTTATCTTCTGAAGAAAGCACACATTTATCATACAGGCAGGCCAGAAGTTGATACTTCAATGCATACAAGTCTACATAGAACAAAGCTATCCATCTACTTCTACCATACTTAAAACTACTCAGGGAGAGAGTAAAGACCAATAATGTTTTGCAAAGACGTGGAATTAGTCTCAGAACCAGCTGCTTGATGCAGCTCCTAAAATAAAACTGGCTGATAAAGCAGTGTTGGTGACAGTGGGTACTTCCTTGCCTTAATTGGATAGAATTCCAAGTGACAATTGCACTTTTAAGTTAGAAAATTATCAGGCACTACCACTTCCAAACTGTTTACCTTGAGACTAGGCAAGTGAATTGGGCAAGAAATACAAATCATTTTAGAATAGAAGAGATGACATCTCCAAGCATGGACTTAAGCTACAAAATAAAAGATTGAAGATACTGAATTGGTAATTCCCTGGAACTGAAGAAAGATGTTCACTGTGCTCCATACCCCCAAATATCTACTCTCCACATTGCAAAATGCAGATGTTTCAGACAAGAGAATAATTTCCTTTGTTCATGGCTCTGCTCCAGGTTCACAGATAAACAATTCTTATAGAACATTAACGTTTCAGAATATGATCGTCTTTTTAAGTCCCCTAGCTGAGAGACAATAGTAATAATGGTTTAGCTTGGAATAAGTAAAATAATGTTTGATGAAGTTTTCTAGATGGCTTGAATCCATTTTGCTTGCTTTGTTTTCAGTTGTTGAAACTGCCAAGGAAATACTTTGTTTCATTTGTTTGATTGTTTCTGCAATCTTAACTTCTTGATGACAAGAAATGTAATTAAATAGAGATAAAAGGAATCTTTGGTTAATTCTAATAATCATTGATCACAACATAAATTCATATTAAAAAGATCTGGCAAAGAAGGGAAACAGCTTTTTCGTATTAGTAAACATCAGACATTTGGAGTTGTGTTCATGTGAATGTTGATTATAGTAGTGAGCTTTTCTGTGATCACTAAAGAGAAGGCACCAGGGTGGATCATTTTGAAGTAGACATTTCAGAAAATAAACTATTTGATTTTTTCTTTATTTATTTGTTCTTTCTTTCTTTGTTCTTTCTTTTTCTTATTGCATTTTTGCTAGAAATATTAAATATATAACATCTAATGTTTATATTTCATTAAATTTGTTTATCTTAAACTGTGCTTCTTATTTTTGTTAATGATTGTTCTTGTAGAGATATCTGTCCCCAACTCTGCTACAAATAGAGAGTGTTGGCAGGAGAATATGAATAAATAAAATTTAAAAGGTAGATATAAACAAAATAAGATAACTATCTCCATGGACCAGGAATTAGAAGATAAAAAAATACCAAAGCCACAGTCTCGTCTTTATTCCATAATAGAGAGAGGCTGCCTTCTACAGTATAGGGCATTATATAAATACAAGCAAAAATCTCTGATATTTTTGAGGCATCTATTCACAATTACTGGAGACTCTTCCAGGGTCCTTTCAAATAAGAATGCCAAACTCTACAGAGAAACCCCGGCCAGTCTCCCTTCCTAAAATGGAGTTCAGGCTCACAGCCAGAAACAGGAACTAATGTAGCTTCAGAGAAATAGCTTGGGCTATGGTGCCCATTGTTGTAAATATTGACTTTTTCCTTAATTCAGTGTCCAGGGTTGGTTATATAATTTGCAAGGTCTAGTGCAAAATGAAAGTGTGGGGCTCTAGTTCAAAATATAAGAAAAAGGTTCTGTTAAGTGTATCAAAGTATAAAATGTTTCCTTTATCTGTGATGTATTTTTCACCTTACGTCTTTCAGTTTGTTTGTTTTGTGTTTGTTTTGCTATTCTATGTCCTTCTATCTAAAAAAATTAAAAATTTAAATTACCGCAATAAATTTTCACATTCATTTTTGTGTTGTGCAGTATCAATTTAAAATACAAATATAAAAGCATTTAACTGATACATAGAATCACCAAAATTACATGCTACATATTTCATAGTATATGCATGCATGTATATTTTGTTGCTACCAACAGTAGAAACACTGCACAAAACTAACTCAACTTTTCTATTTATCATATCAATATATACACATTCTACTAACACTCTCTACCTATTACTTACCAATGGGTATATAAGGATCAAATGGAGGAGAGACTATGAGTTGTCTCATGTTTCTCTTCTATGTCTTCATTTTCAGCATAAGTGGTTGACTAATATAGGAAAGAAACTTCTGAGTAAGAAACAATATGAGAGGACTCTTTGGTTGTTCATATTTCTTAGAAATCTGTAGCCTTCCTTCTGTGTTTGAAGCCAGTTTTTGTTGGAACAGAAATTATGGCCTCTCAGCACTGCTAACAGCTCTGCTTAAACAGAGTACATTTACCTTGTACTTGTATTGAATTTTTTGGAACTACCACTTATTGAGAGCACGCAGGGACTCTGTGCTGACGGGGCACCAGGAAGACTCTATGTGCATGGGCATTAAGCAACAGAGGCATGCATATTGTACACAGGTCTGCTCATATGCATGCTCCATTGTCCCTTCAGATTTCACTGACAAACACAAGTTCGAAGATAACATTATTAACAATACCAAGACCAAGACAGACGAGCATTAAACCAAGGAAGGGGCTCTTCTAAATTAGCAATCCAGTGTAACATTTTGTATTGCTTGCCCAAGAATCTAGCCCAGCCACTATTGCATTGGGGTAGGATTTGGGAGCCATCTGTGTAAGACCTGGTTTAGACATGAGCTTCTGGAGGGAAGGTGGAGAAAACTAGAAAAAGGGTAGTAAAAAGGGAAGGCTGAAAATCAAGGTCAATACAGAACCTAGAAACTAAAATTCTAAATACATAGGAGAACAAAGGAAGTGAACCTATACAATAACATTCTGTAAATTAATTCACTTTTCAAGATAAAACAATAATGAAAATTTTGAATAATTTAAAAATAATTACACTTAAGTCCTCAAAAATATGGAGAACATTTATGTGCATAAGCAGACACAAGAAATCACAAAATAAAAAAAAAAAAACACAACAAAATAAGAATAGAAGGATGAAGAAAACTAAATAATTGGAAACTGTCAAAATACAAAATAAAATAATTTTAGAAAACTCAACTACAACATAAAAAGTTCTAGAATGGGAATTATTCAAGCTAAAATAGTAGATTGGATGATAATAATAATAAGAAATACATAGACTACAGTATTATATGCTAATATATACTGTGTATATATATCCAAAATATTAACAGAAATTATCATATTAATTCTGGCTGATATATTCAGTATAGATACGGTATTTCCAGTTAAGTTTTCGACAATTTTATTTTATAATGAATCTGAATCCAAGCCATTGTGTAAAGAAATTGTCCAACAAAGTTATTGCAGGATAAATCCATTTTGAAAAAACACATATTGTATCTTGCAAAGTCTAATTTGTTATAGAGGATAATAAAGACACTTGAAATGTCTGATTCTAGTTTTAGTGTCAATTTGTAACATGAAAGTAGATTTATTTAATTATCTCCATCCCTAATTCACCTTAATCATCTCATTCTGAAGACAGAATCTCATTGTGATAAATGTAGTCCCATATATTTAATTTTCAGTATGCAATAAAACGTTTGTTTTGGCCATCAACTGCTTTTACCAGCAAAATAACTTTTGTAATGATCCATAACTAGCAAATCTCTTCATTCTATTTGGAGTACGATATTTGTATGGATGAATAAAAACCAGAAATAGTAACGGTGTACAATGTCTTCTGTGTTTACAGACCCGTCTTTTAAAAAAAAATTCTATTACTATATGGAAGTTAAGTATAGCACATTGGTGTTCCAATCTCTTGAAAAATATCTACAATTTCAGAAAACAACCTACCAAGGCAGAAGATGACACATCTCCTATTATTCAAAAAATGTACTGAAGATTGCTAAAAATTGATTCAACTTTTGCTGATGAGACTCCAGGCAGGATATTACCATAGCAGATATACTTATCCCTAGAGACTGTAATCCCAACTCTACAAAAGACAGCACCACACAAAGCTAGCGTGTGGTTTTTTTGTGGAGAAAAACTTGGAACGTAATGTTAACCTGGCAATACATTGGTAATATGTTTCTATGTCAGTTCAGAAGACAACCAAATAGTATTATTGTCTCCATCTGTGAAAATTTTATTTGCTGTAATTTAAGAGCACATCATAATGATGCACAATTTCATTTTGTGCTACATTTTTTGGTATAGCCTTCTGCTTATTCATTTATACATCTCGCTGTTGTTGGGCCAGAATCTGTAAGCTTGCTTTACATGAACTTGTGTCTACTAGCAGTTATGATGTAGAAACTCCAATTTTTGATGTGTATGCTTTCACAAAAATACGAAACCCTTTTGCTGACATTTCAAAACTCTTTTTAGAGTGTTTGCTGGTACTCATTTTTTGCTTCAAGGAATCAAAATAACTTTTTAAATAAGATATATTGTTAAACTCTTATTTATTTTCAGATTTCTTTTGATGTATTTAGGGTAACATCAAGTGACAAATGATATTAGTGTAAATATATTTAACAGTAAAAACATAGAGAATGCCTCTAACCTGGTGTCCTGAAAGCATCTAGGAAGTCTTTCACCCTACCATGGAGAGAAGAAGGTGATATCCTAAAAGGAAAACGGTGATTACTCATGACAGAAGGTCTCTTTATGTTACTCAGGTTAGTCTAGAACTCAAGGGTTCAAAAATACTGCTGCCTCAGCCTCCCAAAGTGCTGGTATTACAGGCATGAGCCTCCACACCTGGCCTGAAGCATAATATTCCAACTAGATAATCTGGGATAGGTGATCAGTAGACCATGATAGATTTTTTTTTAAAGTATATTTGGGAAGAGTCTGCCATTGTTGTACTTTTCCAGCTTGCATTATAAAACTCTACATCAGGTTTCTTTAATTACTTGATCAGATAAGAAAGATACAATCATGATCAAAGCTGCCCTTTTGGAGCAGATTTCACACATGTTTGAAACCAACACAACTCTCCAATTAGCTTATACACCAATGCCATAGTATAAGTATTTTCTAGATCTTAGCTGGACCTTTTAATAGAGTTCTAATTTTAAGCTGCATTTTATCTTTCTATTGTTTTTATCAGTGCTTATAAGAAGCTTTTGATTTTCCATTTCCCTGTACATATGTGAACATTATAAAACACACACCATATGCTAAGCATTATTTAAATGTGTTCTCTTGTGTGTGAATGCGTGGCTTAAAGAATGAAAGAGCAGCTACTCAATGAAGAGGAATAATTTTTACGTGAATAAAGTTAGTGAATTCTTAAAATATCTTCCACTAAAATGGTCAAATTCAATGGAATTGTTACAAGTTAAATAAAACAAACATTTGAGTTCAGATCATTTCATCAAAGGCAAAATAAAATAGGTCACTCTGAACATCTAAGATTCTAGTAAAATACATGCAATTTCTCAACCATATGGAGAAACTACTCATTAGCATTGTTTTCTTTCAGTGATGTTCATGCTTAATATTGCAGTAATCTTAATGCTAGTAAAGTGGCTCAATAGGTTATGTAATATTTTGTAATTTCATCTGATGTTCTACTCTGCTTAATATTAATATTTTAATTGAATGTGATGTAGCATTGTACCTGTTATGGTGGATGTGTATCTTGCTCTATATTTGTAGGTGCGTCTTTGCTAGAAAGTTTTGTGGATTTAGACATCCAGCAGGCATTCTTGATATGTCTTTTTCTCTTAGCCCCTGGCTTTTCATCAATCACCAAAACATGATAGTTCTGCCTCATAAAAACTCCTCAGATTTAGCAATTTATTTTGATTTCTACTTACAATATCTTGCTATAAGCCACAATTATTTCTCACCAGAACTACTATAAGTTTCCAAACTAATTGCTGATGTGAAAAATGACACCATTGGCAAATAGGCTATGATGGAAGAACTTTGAATGGAATATAAATCACAGTTTATAAAACATTCCTGTGAATCATAGAATAGAGAAACTACCAAACCCAAACGTGCAAGGCACACTAAACAAAAACATAAAAAAATTCTCACAAATTAATGACAAGACATCAGATAAACCAACATAACAGTAATTTGGCATGAGGTCATGTGTTCTAAAGAACATTTACTATTCCAGCAAATCACTTAGCTTACAAATGATGGCTAAAGCCTGACAAAACTGTTTGACTAACTGTAACCCGCAAATCCTCTAAGTTTATTTTTTAACACTTTTTTTTTGAGATGCTCAAAATTCTGCCAGACTGCTTTTCATCTTGTAAGCCAGTAAAGCTAACTTTGCTGCCAGTGTATCCCTGATGATCTTTATTCAGTGGGATTTAATAAGTAGAGGTATCAACAGAATTTGGCAAGACCCTCAATGCTATGGAACAGAACCCTTAACTTGGTTATTACGGTGGTTAATTTTATGTATCAACTTGCCTGGTCTAAGGGATATTTAGACAGTTGGTAACACATTGTTTCTAGTTATGTCTGTGAGGCTGTTTCCAGAAGAGATTAGCATTTGAATCAGTAAAATGAGTACAGAAAATCTACCTTCACCAATATGGGCCATTATCATCCAACCCACTGAGGGCCCAAATAGAACAAAGAGGCCGAGGAAGGGCACATTCTCTCTTCTTGAGGTGGGACATACATCTTCTGCACTCCAACATCAGAGCTCATGGTTCTCAGACCATTGGACTCTGTGACTTATATCAGCTGTGGGGGGTGAGGGTGGGGGTGGGGGCACTAGAATTGTCAGGCCTTCAGCCTGGGACCAGGAGTTATACCACCAGTCTCCTGGTTGTCCAGCTTATAGACCGCCATATCCTTGGACTTCTGAGCCTCCATTATTGTGTAAGCCAATTCCCACAATAAATCTCTCATATGTTCTATAGGTTCTGTTTCTCTGAGAGTTCTAATAACACAGTAACAGTCTGCACATCTGAAAGAACTTGAGTTTTTATTCATTGAGGCCACTATGACTGTGACTATGAGGAGTGACTATGATTGACTTAGCTATGAATACGAATTAAGGTAATAAAAATAAATGTTAACAATTACTGAACACCTGATGCAGGCCAAACTCTGACCTAGGGACTTTACCGGTATAATACGATTTAATCTTCACAAGTACACTGTGAGGCAGATACTAAAACTGTTTTACCAAAAGAAAAAAAAAAAGGGAAACTGAGGAATAGACAGATTAAGTAACACGCTAAAAGACACATTTTTTTTTCTCAAGAGAAATATAATGATTTTGAGCATGGGATTTAGAGTCTTACAGACTTGGCTTTATGCCTTGCTTGTCCTCTAAGCACAGTAACTGTTATTTGTCAAAGTGCGCCAAACGGCAGAGAAAATAAATTTAAAGAAGCACACAGGCCTTGTAAAAAAAATAAGCCAGGTAGTCATTTATCCACTTTCTGAAAACACTCTAATGGAACTTTAGAAAGTAATAGATGGATAGACACACAGACACATGGGTGAATGGATGAATAACGGAAAAATCATATTTTTTATTTTTTTCTTTTGGTCTCTGTGTAACACATAAATGTCTATACAAGAATTTTAAAGACTCATTCCTGGCACAAAATATTTGCAAATGTCTCTGGTAAATAATTATTAGTCTTTAATCCTGACCATTGAAGATTACAAGGAGATTCTAAACATTCAAACTATAATATAAAGACTGATTTTATTTCTAGTTCCCTGTTTTTCCTCCCTTTTTATTTCTCTCCAGTACGCTTTTATTTTTCCCTTATGTACACTTTTCCATCAATTTCTACTACATTTTACTTTCTTAACAAAAAGCAACATGGAAAACTGAATTTCACAAACATTTATTATTTCTAAACATTTATAGGTTGGATTTCATTTTGTATGTGTATTTTCAAAGGTGATTATTGAATTAAGATGTATAATATATTGTATCCTTCCTTGAAATCAGTGTGAAAAACAAATAATGAAGTGAAATATTAATAATTCATGTATCCTCTGTAGAACATGTCTCAGCCTACATTGTGCTGGTAATCCAACCATTATATACTTTTATTTATTTGTTCCTGAATAAAAATTGTTCATAGACTGATTAATGTGAGATTAACAAAAGAGTATAAACTATACTGGAGCTGGCAAAATTTATACTGAGAACATGGCCCTTCCTTTTGATATTATATATGTCCTGATTCCAAATATTCAGTCCTTTATAGACTCAAGGCTATTGCTTGGGGACTGAGCCTGCCCCTTGCAGAGAGCTCATTTATTTCCCCCTCCAAAATAGATTTCATTTTTCTTTTGTGCATCATCAGCACATTTCTAAAGTCTGATGGTAAATTTTATAGTGGCAATGTGCAGAAGAATTTAATTTAATTTTGAGTTCTCAGTTGACTAGCAATGCTAGTGGGAGTTTTATTGCTACTATTTGATTTTCAAAAATGCATTACTATTTCAAAATAGAAAATATCCAAAACACCAGCTTATTTCAGAGGAATGAAATGGAAGAGAGCGGAAAAGAAAGTCGAAAATAGCAATTCAAAGTAAATTTTTTATTTTGCATTTTTGAAGCTTAGGGAGTGTTTGTAGACATTGTGGATAAGTAGTGTGGTAAACATCAGTTATTAAGTCTCCATATTTTATAAATAAATCAGACTAAACTATTTTCCTTAACTTTTTCCTTTGTCTTTTTATTAAGAAATCATATATGCTACTCTTGCTTTGCAAAAAATTGAGAACTTTGTTTTAACCTAATATTTAAGTTCTAATATTACTGGATGCAAGTTCAATAACAACAATAAAAAGAAGCCTAAAATACAATATAAACAAAGGATTAAAAAAAGTGGTTAGAGTAGCTTGGCTCTGCTTCACTCTAGCAGGCTCTAACAGATCCTAGAAGGGAACCCAGGCCTGTTTTCTAAGACTCTAGAAGACTTGCCCAGATATGTACTTATGGCCATGATATAGGATCAGGAGCACAGGTTGAAATATGCAAATAATTTTGTAAGTTTTTTTGTGTGTCATACATTAGTACATCTTAGTGCCCAAATCAAGACATGTGGCTAGCATAAATTTCATATTGGGAAGTCACAAGAATCTTATATTGCAATAGATGTGCATAAAAATAAGCTGAAGAATTGAGGGTATTAGATGCAATCTATCTACCAAACATCTAAAATTTCCAAAGAATGACAAATAAATACCATGAAGCACATTAACAAAATATGTTCATACTTTTTCTGATACATTTAGTTTCTTTTTGTAAAGAAAATTAGTTTTAAATATGACACATATTAATTGTAAAGAAAGCCATATGAATTAATAATAATTTCTATATTTAGATATTAAGTAAATTTTTACACAAATATTTATATTCAAACATGCATAGGTACATGCGTAAATAAATGTAGGAAATAACTCCTATTAGAATAGCCAAAGGTAAAAAGAAAAAGAAAAAACAATAGCAAGTGCTAATGGAGCTAGAATTTATGTAGACACAACTCCCTAAAGGAGATGACACTTAACTCTCCACCTCTTGAGGGTAGATTATGTTTATTAAATAACAGATTAGAGAAAGAATGATTGTCATATGCATTAGAACGAAACTAGACCTGTATCTCTTACCATATACAAAAATCAACTTAAGATTTATCAAAGACTTAAATATAAGACCTAAAAATATAAAAACACTGGAAGGAAACCTAAGGGAAACTCTTCTGGACTTTAGTCTGAGCAAAGAATTCATGACTAAGTCCCCAAAAGCACAAGCAACAAAAACAAAAATAGATAAGTGGTACCTAATTAAACTAAAAACCTTCTGCACAGCAAAAGAAATAACCAACAGAGTGAACAGACAACCACAGAATAAGAGGAAATATTTGTAAACTATACATCCAACAGAGTACTGATAACCAGAATTTACAAGGAACTCAAACAACTCGACAACAACAAAAACAACCCCATTATGAAGTAGGCAATGGACATGAATAAACATTTTTCAAAGATGACATACAAATGGCCAACAAGAATATGGAAAAAAATGTTCAACATCACTAATCAGAGAAATGCAAATTGAATTCATAACGAAATATCATCTTATACCAGTCAGAATGGCTATTATTAAAAAGTCAAATAACAACAAATGTTGGAAATAATGTAGGGAAAGGGTAATGCTTATACCTTCTTGGCAGGGATGAAAATTAGTACAGCCTCTATGGAAAACAGTATGGATATTTCTCAAAAAACTAAAAGTAGAACTACCATTTGACCCAGCAACCCTGCTGCTGAGTATCCAAAGGAAAAGAAATCACTATATATACAAGATATCTGCCCTCATATGCTTATAGCAATACTATTCATAATAGAAAAGAAATGAAATCAACCTAAGTGTCCATCAACAGATAATTGGATAAAGAAAATGTGATACACACACACACATACACACACACACACATATACTGGAATACTGTTCGGTCATAAAGAAGAATGAAATTATGTCTTTGCAGCAATAGATAGACCTGGAGGCCTTTATCTTAAGTGAAACAACTCGGAAACAAAGTCAAATACCATATTCTGACATATAAGTGGAGGCTAAATATGGGCATATATACACATGTATTGTGGAATAACAGACATCGGAGACTGAGAAGGGTGGGAGGGAATTGAGGGATAAAAAGTTAATTATTCAGGTGATGCATTACACTAAAAGGCCAGACTTCACCACTATGCAATATATTCATATAACAAAAATACACTTGTACCCCTTAAATTTATACAAAGAAAAAAAAAAGAATGAAAAAATCAAACCAAACCAAATCAAACAAACAAACTTTGTAGCGAAGAACCTGGCAACCATTACCTTGGCCCAGTGATCATGGCTAACATCACTAGTGATAAGTCATGTTGGTAGCATGTATTCTTGATGTGATGTGATGACACTTCACTGCTGTGGTCTTCCTCCCCCAAATCTGTATTTCCTGTCTTATGATGAAAAAACAAAGTTAGACAAATTTAAATTAAATAACATTCTAAGAATTATCTACCAGTAATCTTCAAAACTGCCAAGGTCATCAAAAACAAAGAAAATATGAGAAACTGTCACAGTCAAGAGGAGCCTAAGGGGACATGACTAAATATACTGTGGTATATCACATAGGATTCTGGAATAGGAAAGAAAAAAGTCATTATGAAAGAAAAAACAATGAAATCTGAATGAAGAAGCATGGAGTTTGGTTAATACTAATACACCATTTAGAAACTGGATATAATCTACATGGCATGTATGAATCAGTGTTATGAAGAGAATGAAAGAGAATGATAGCATCTATATTCTCCACAACTGATATTAATTTATATGCATTTTCATAAGCATGAGTAGAGTACTAAGACAGGTAAATTAACATGAAATGACCAAAAAATAAAACCTTGAAGCCACCTGCAATTATTCAGTGTAATCATGTTTAGGGGGCAAGTTTTTGGCAGAAAACTGACATACTGAGTGTGGAACACATGATGTTTAGATGAGATTTTGAATATGTTTTATAAATAAAAACAAAAAGTTTGAATTTGTTAGTAGTATTTAAAATGATTCTGGCCCAAATTGAAATAGTATACTTTAATGTCATATGCATTACATTAATTTTTGACTGAGATTTATCTTTTCAACACATTAGTCTTTCTTCTCCAAAACCAAATAAGAACTGCCTTGAAGTTAGTAGGGATTATATCTAATTTTTTATCTTAATTGCTCTTAGCACCTTGTAGCATGACTTACACATTTGTCGTTTGCTTGGTTTTTAATTTTGTGCTTCTATATTAAGTTTGTCTACATGCATCATTATTGACATTATTCTTTGATATTCTAAAATTTAGTAAAAGTTGTACACTATTTGAAAATATCTAGGTTAGTTTTCTAGGCTATCTAGAATTTGCCCAAAATTTGACTTGTCACTTTCCTTTTCTGAGAGTGTTTAAGTTTTAAAATATTTGGTAAGAAAAGCAAAATTTTAACTTTTACATAGCATTATTATAAACAAAGCACTTGTCAATGGCTTTAGTATCTGCTCAACAATTTGACTCCTGTATCTAAGTATCACGTTGCGTTGACATAATGTCTTTTCTAAAAATTAGTCACCTTTATCTAAACCTCTAAATATAAACAGAAAGTTGGAGCTTTTTTTCACATTTAAATAATTATGTGTTATATTTGCTCTTTTTATTTTTATTATTTGCATCAACCCAAAGTCAGGCTGTACACTATCAGTCTTAATAAAGCATCCTCAAATTCTCTCACATCAGAAAAATTATTTATTCAAAAGTGAAAATGATACATTATTTTAAATACAACTCAAATCAAATTTTTCATGTGCAAGCAAGCTGCTTTATGTTTTGTGCTGTTCATAGGGTAATGATAACAAGGTTATATAAACTGTTATATCACAAGGTTACATAAACTGTCTAACAAGGTTACTTTAAAATGATACCTGAATAGTTTCAGTAAAATTAAATCATTACAAAGGAATCCTTTGTCATAGGACAGAATGCTATATTCAAATTCAAAAGTTTACAAAAGTCCAGGCACGGTGGCTCACGCCTATAATCCCAGCACTTTGGGACGCCAAGGCGGGTGGATCACGAGGTCAAGAGATCGAGACCAGCCTGGCCAACATGGCAGAACCCCGTGGCTACTAAAAATACAAAAATTAGCTGGGCGTAGTGGCAGGTGCTTGTAATCCAGCGACTCAGGAGGCTGAGGCAGGAGAATCGCTAAAACCCGGGAGGGGGCGGTGGCAGTGAGCTGAGATCATGTCAATGCACTCCAGCCTGGGTGACAAGAACAAGGCTCCGTCTCAGGGGGAAAAAAAAAAGTTTACACAAAACTTTAAGTTCCATGGTAATACAATATTTTTATACTATGAAAGGTGAGTAGTTACATTTTATACCTATTTTTACCTATTATTTGGCCAAAGTTGTCTTAGGGGCACAAAATAAATTATTTTCCAGGGACTTACTTTTCATATGAATTGTGAAAGAGAAGACAAATATTGAAATACCATTACACGCTGGGCGCGGGGGCTCACGCCGGTAATCACAGAACTTTGGGAGGCCGAGGCGGGCGGATCACAGGTCAGGAGATCAAGATCATTCTGGCTAACACGGTGAAACCCGTGTCTACTAAAAATACAAAAAAATTACCTGACGTGGTGGCGGGCGCCTGTAGTTCCAGCTACTCAAAGGCTGAGGCAGGAGAATGGCGCGAACCCGGGAGGCGGAGCTTGCAGTGAGTGGAGATCGCGCCACTGCACTCCAGCCTGGGCGACAGAGTGAGACTCCGATACAAAAATAAATAAATAAATAAAAACAAAAAATAAAAAAAATACCATTACAATCTATCTGATAGAGTACAAAAACTCTGAATACCTTGTATTTCTATAATGGTTTCTCTCTTTTTTTTTTTTTTTTCCCGTACAATCAGGTTAGATGGACTATACCAGATAAATCATCTTCCAGATATTGCTACAATTACTGCCCACTTAGGAGAAAGCTATAGGCATAAAACTTGAATAATGTATGCAATATAATTTCTAAAGTTTGGATTGGGATGCTAAATTTTCTAGTAAACCCTGAATTTATTATTGCGTGTGAGAGATCTTGTATGCCATCAAAAGAGATCACAAGAATGAAACAGGACCGCTTAAAGCAAAGAGTTTAAGTTACATAGCAAGCTCTGTCCTTTGTTTAATAATACCTTTACCTCACCTCCCCCACCTCACTCCCTGCTGACATAGACTAGCAGGGACAGTAGACTATAGACTATAACTGGTGATTGAGGACTTTGAAGGATGTTGTAATTGTATTACTTATAAAATTTAGTAAAATCCTTTATAATACATGTATTAGTTCATTCTCATATTGCTATGAAGAACTACCAGAGACTGAGTAATTTGTGAGGAAAACAGGTTTAATTGATTCACAGTTCCTCAGGCCGTACAGAAAGCATGGCTAGAAGGCCTCAGGAAACTTAACAATCGTGGCAGAAGGTAAAGGGGAAGAAAGCACATCTTACTGTGGCGGAGCAGGAGAGAGAGAGTGTGTGAAGAGGGAAGTGCCACACACTTTTAAACCATCAGATTTCATGAGAACTCACTCATTATCGCGAGAACAACAAAGGGGAAATCCACCCCCACTATTCAATCACCTCCCACCAGCTTCCTCCTCCAACACTGGGAATTACAAGGCTACATGAGATTTGGGTGGGAACACAGAGCCAAACCATACCAACACAGTTTACCTTTGCTCCATGTAGTTTGACTTCCATGAAATGGAGAACTCAATGAGGACAGTGAAATATCCTAAAATTTACTGTACAAATATTCTGTCTTACTATCGGCATAACATGCTTCCCTGCACCAGGGTAAATTCTTACAGAAATAAGACCAAGTGGGTGGGCGCCATGACTCACGTCTATAATCACAGCACTTTGGGAGGCTGAGGTGGGTGGATCACGAGGTCAAGAGATGGAGACCATCCTGGCCAACATGGTGAAGCCCCATCTCTTCTAAAGAAAACTACAAAAATTAGCTGGGCGTGGTGGCATGCATGTGTAGTCCCAGCTACTAGGGAGCCTGAGACAGGAGAATTGCTTGAACCCAGGAGGCGGAGGTTGCAGTGAATGGAGATCATGCCACTGCACTCCAGCCTGGTGACAAGCAAGACTCCATCTCAAAAACAAACAAAAAAGCAACAAAAAATAATAAGACCAGGCTGATTCATGCTAAATTAAAAAGAAAATACAACTTAAAAGGTCACTAGCTCTTTTGTCAATTTATCCAAATGAGAACCTTTCCATGAACCTTTCATGTGATACATAAACTTAAAGTAGGCATGACTCTAAGTATAAAGGTAATTAATAAAAATAAGTAAACAATTGGAATTGAGTGTTATCACAGAATCTGTCTTTTCCCTAATAACTTATCCAGATACATAATGATGAATGTTTGTATTTAGCTTGACGTCTTAGAAACCAAACACATGATAATTTTGAGGTCTATTTTTTCTTAAATTTGTATCATCTCCCTCATTCACACCCCACCCCTGCCAAATATATGCCATCCTGTGTATTAGTTTTCGATTGTTGCAGTAACACATACCCACAAACAGCGGTTTCAAAAATGACACAGATTTACATTTTATAATTCTGTAGGTCAGAAGTCCACCAAGCTAAGATCAAGGTGTCAACAGATTATATTCCTTTCTGCAGGCTCTATAGGACTACTTGCTTATTCAGATCACTGGCAGAATTCAGTCCCTTGTGATTATAGGGACAAGGTCCCTATTTTCTTGCTGGTCGTAAACTGAGAAGCATTTCTAGCTTCCAGAGGCCACTGCATTTCTTGGCTCATGGGCCCTTTCCTTCATCTTCAAAAGAAGAAATGGAGAATCAAGTCTTCCTCATGTTCCATCTCTCTGACAAGCCCTTCTGCCTACATTTTTCACTTTTAAATACTCACGTGATTATATTGAGAGTACAGAGGTAATCCAAGATAATCTCCCCAATTCAAGGTCCTTGCCTTCATTTTAATTTCTAACCCTAAAATTCATTTTTTTTGACCTGTAATATAACATAGACACAAGCTCTCAAGATTAGAAATAAGTACCATTGCTTGTATTTTCAGGGTTGTCTCCTTTAACCACAGATCTGATTTTCATCAGTGTGGTTTGTGAAGATTTCTCATTTGTGTTTATCTTGTCTATACGTCTCTGCATTCTACTACATTCTAAGTAAGGCTCCCTTTCTGCACAGTGAATAATTTATTAAGTCAATGGATGGGAATTCATATTCCCTCCTCTAGTAAACACATTAACTGTCTAACAAAAGGAAATATATCAATCCCAAGTTATAACTTAAAATGTGTGCGTTGTTCAAACCTTCGCAAAATCACTCAACCAAGATTGCAAGCAACAGGGTCCTTGAGTAGCCATTACTTCATACAACATACTCAGCTGTCTGTGAATACTGTACTAATCAAGCTCCATAGTATTCCTGGGTCTCGAATTTCTAAGACAAGATTTTCTGTACTTTATTATGAGAATAAAAGTATATACTGGGATTTTATTACCTTGGAGTGGAGACATATTTTTGGTTGTCCCCAGTGAGGGGTAATTTGATCCCATGATACCATATGCTTCAGGACATCCTAGGTTAGTTGTCAGCCAGGTGATTGTCAGATATGTGAGTGAGTCCCACTAAGACTGTTTGAATCCAGACCAGGTCAGATGAATTTCAGAAACACACGAGCTAATTCAGTATTTGTTGTTGTATGCCACTGAAATTTTGAAGATATTTTTCTGTTGCAAAGCATTATTGTCAGAATAGATAACTGATCTAAGAACTTTTATGTGATAAGTAACATTGAGAAAATATAACTTTGAATGCCATTAAAATTTCCTGTGTATGTGTCTGTGTGTGTGTGTGTGTGTCTGTGTGTGTGATTTCAAATATATCAATAAATAAATATTAGTTGTGTGGCATATTTTAATTGAAAATGACCTATGAATGTTGTGTTGTTTAACTCCCCACCAGTGGAAAGCCACTCATGTGATAGTCTTGTCAGGTGGTCATCCAGACATTGATGTTCAAAATTCCTTAGCTGACTTGCTGTCTCAGCAGAGAAAAAAACACTGGTTTTTCATTAAGCTCAGATTTTCTTTCCTGGAGATGAACCCCTTGGCCCCCTTTCTTCCTCTCTAATGACATGGAATAAAGACTATTCCCTCCTTTATGATCATATTTAAATTAACTCTCAAGTTCTCCTTTTCTATTATATATGTTAACGTTGCTTAGGCCACTATAGACCTAAGATTGCCTAAATCTCTTTTGCCTGCACCTCCCTTTTGTATTGGATCTTGGAAGTGTGGTCTTCTTTCAAATTTTGTGCTTTGACAAGTTTATTCCCCCAATCTACATTTATTTAAACACTCCCAATGCAACCAATTTGAATTTGCAGATACTTGCTCTGCTTACTTCCATTGGGGAAGTTTATCACAATATTCACAGACTCTCTTTAAAATCAGCGAGAGAGCAGCCAGACGCGGTGACTCACGCCTGTAATCCCAGCACTTTGGGAGGCCCAGATGGGTGGATTACGAGGTCAGGAGATCCAGACCATTCTGGCTAACATGGTGAAACCCCTTCTCTACTAAAAGTACAAAAAAATTAGCTGGGTGTGGTGGCGGACGCCTGTAGTCCTAGCTACTCAGGAGGCTGAGGCAGGAGACAGGTGTGAACCTGGGAGGTGGAGCTTTCAGCCAGCTGAGATTACGCCATCGCTGGGAGGCGGAGCTTGCAGTGAGGCAAGATGGTGCCACTGCACTGCAGCCTGGGTGACGGAGCCAGACTCCGTCAAAAAACAAAAAAAAAAAAAAGAAGAAGAAAGAAAGAGAGGGAGGGAGGGAGGAAGGAAGGAAGGAAGGAAGGAAGGAGGGGGGGGGGGAGGGGGGAGGGGAGGGGAGGGAGGAAGGAAGGTCAGTGAGAGAGCATTGTGCTATTGTATCTTCAAATTATTTTTCAAAATTTATTTCTGAATTTATACAATTATACCCTTTACCTTCTTCCTTTGCTATTGGCGTTTTAAAAATAAGTCATGGTCATTTTGTCAGTAATGTTATCATGCTTTCATGTTTAGAAAAAGCTTTTTCAAAACTTCAGAGCCATTTTTCTTAAAATGCATTTTTCGTATACAGTGAAATAGCGTATGTTGTATTATAATTCATAGCAAATTTTTGTGAACACTTCTCTTATTTTGAACCATTTATTTGGTTGTCTGCCATATAATATTTATGTCTTTTGGTGTGGTGAGGAAGATAGGTAGCAAAAAAGTGACAACTGATTTAATTTTTTAATATTCCTATCTTTTCCTAGTTATGTTACCAACACGTTCTCAATCTGGAAAAACTATGTTTTAGTTTTCCAAAAGATTGTCATCATAAGAAGAACCATTTAGTTCCCCATTTATGTCTAGTCTTTACTTCTAAATGAGGCTTTAAAAACTCATACCACAAAAAGTAATTTGAAAAGTAAACTTGATTTGTAAACAAGGGTTGTGTTAATAGGACTTGTTTGAAAAGTAAACTTGATTTGTAAACAAGGGTTATGTTAATAGGACTTGTTACATCGAGTATGTACTATACAGGGAGCGTGGAAAGTAGTAGATGGAGAAGCAGACAACTTTACTTCTGAGAAGACTAAATGAGGTGACTCAGTCTTAGAATTGGGTGTTAAGGGATAATCTTGGAGAAGAGCAATGGATAAACTTACCTGCAATGTTGTGGTCCTAGGGCAAGGGTTCAAATGGAAGTGTACATAGAATAGTTGTATGTATTTAAACATTATATGCCAAGCAGGCAAACTAATTAGAAATATATATTCTAATCTATTATTTTCACAAATATACCTTCACAAGTATGTGAATGTCCTGGCTCACCTTTATAATTCTCAGACATAGCATTTTTTTGAAACAGGGGCATATTTGGCTGATCAGGACTCCACAGCTAGCCTGCAGAGAATCTTGCTTTTCTCTTCTCACTCTAGCCTTTGTTCTGTGCTGCAGTGACCTTCTACACATGGTGGACACTCCAGCCTCTGCTCAATCTCCACCCACACTTAAAGGAAATAGGCAACTCTTGGCCAACCTTCAGGGCTGGGAAGAGGATCAAGCAGATACTGAAGACAGACTTAGGGTCAGTTTTGCAGGGGCATTTTTGGTTCTGGATATCTGGATAAGGCAAGGAATATAGCTCAAGCTCCAAGTTTATCCCTAAGGACAGACATGGCCAAAGCAGGGCATGAGTATGGCCCTCTAAAGCACAGGACACCTGTCTCTCTCTCCTCTTTCTGTGTGTGTGTGTGTGTGCGTGCACGTGGGTGTGTATGTGTTTTCATGTTCCAAAAATTGTACTCGCAGAGGGTAGCACTATAGTTTAAATGTCTTTCAAATTTAATGTGTTGGAAATTTAATCCCTAAGTCAATATGATGATTGGAGGTGGGCCTTTGGGAAGCAGTTAGGATTAGTTGAGGATACCAGGGTTGGACCCCATGATTGGATTAATGGCTTTATAAGGAGAAGATAAATCTGAGTTAGCACACTTGCTCTGCTTCATCATGTGATGTCTCGCAGTTCATGGTGCAGCAGGAAAGCCCTTACCAGATGCTGGCACAATGCTCTTGGACTTCCCACCCTCCAGAACCATTAGCTATACAAACCTCTATTTTTTTTAAATTCTCTATCTGTGGTATTCAGTTAACAGAAAAGAGACTAAGACAGCTAGAGAGGCATGATACAACCTGTAGTGCTCCAGGAGTAGAGAAACCAGAGACAGTATTTCCTAGCATTGGCAGGGAATCAATGTTGGCTGCCCTTGCCACTGTCATTTTCATCAAGAAATGCTCTAAGTTGCCCATGGATTGTTCAGAAAGCATGAAACCTATTTGCAGTCAGAGATTTAGCCACTCTGAAGTCTCCTGAAAGAAAAAAAAATAGTCACTGATTACTAGAGGGTTGTTGTTAGTGTGATATGTAAAATAAAACCCAGGATAACTTGGATTTCAGTTGCAAAAAAAGTTATGAAATCACATGCATAAACACACAAATACATATATGGTGTCAAACTATCAGTTTTTTAATTTAATTATTTAGTTATGATGTCTGATTCTGAAAATAGTCATAAAAAATAGGTCAAAGCTTAGCCTGTGCATTTTCTTTTGTGTCAGAAAGAGAAAAGTGAAAAGGTGGGCAATCTGGGAAAGACCATAAAGATCATTTAATTCAGGAATTCTCAGCTCTGAGGGTCTGAAATACTACAGATTTTATATAAACTATCACATCTATGTGGCTATGTGGATTGTTTTCTACTAAAATCTCCAGAAGAGCTATAATCCCCAAAGGATAAAGGGTGATGTCTTCATTGCACAGATGAAGAGTCTAAGATTGAGATAATACAGAGAGTTGCCTGGGATGGTGTATCACTCATATCTTCAGTGAAGGTACTTCCAGTTGCACCTAAGCTGCTCTCTGCTCTTTCTTACTTGAGATCTAGGTCTGCAACAGTTCAGTTTAACCCTCCTGCTCATAGTGTATGCTCTAGTCTGCATCACCATCTAATTATTGGAGGCCTTTTGTTTTTATTCTTTTATAATTAGGTGTTACCATATTGGCCATACATTTTACCATCTGGACTCTGTCCTCAGCTTAGACTTTCAGACAATTATACAAGCAGCAAATCTGTTTTCTGAATTGTCTGTATGGAAACAGTTTTTATGAACCATTTTATTTAGCTGTTTTCTTGTGCTGTGTGTTTTATAAGAACACTTTATGAGTATGACAGCATCCATCATGGCCTAATAAATAATCTTAGTAAGAAGAGGACAAAATGCAATTTTTGCATTCATAATCCTATATAGAAAATAGAACTTTAAAAGTAGGCAGTCAAAATGAATTTAACCTCAATTTTTTTTGTCTTTTTTTCCATTTAAAATAAAAAAAAATAGGTACAAATTATATTTGTATATGAAGGCATTGTGGTGTTATTTTCTTCACTTATAGGGCATATATGTATATGTATACACACATATGAGGTGATCAAAAAGTTCATGGAAAATTTTAATTAAAAGATAAAACAACAAAAAAAATACTTTATTTGTAAACATACTCTATCACATTCAAGACACACTTGTAAGTGATGATACAAGCCATTTTGTTTATCCCTAAAGAGCTGATGGTCCTAGGAATTTAACCATGTCAATGAAATTTTTTTACATTATTAACTAGAGAGAAATGGGTGCCCTTTACAGATAGTTTAAGATTAGGAAACAAAAAGAAATTGGAGGATCCAAACCAGAACTGTAAGACTGATGCCAAATGACTTTCCATCAAAACTCTTACAAAATTATCCTTGTTTGGTGAGAGTGAGCAGGAGCAGGAGCATTGTCATGGTGGAGAAGTACTCTCTGGTGAAGCTTTTCTGGGTGTATTCCTGGAATAATTTTGGCTAGCTTTCTCAAAACACTCTCATAATAAGCAGATATTATTGTTCTCTGGCCCTCCAGGAAGTCAATAAGCAAAATGCCTTGAGTGCCCCCCAAAAACTCTTGCCATTACCTTTGCTCTCGACTGGTCCTCTTTTGTTTTGAGTGGACCTTGTCTAATTTTTGCTACCCATTGCTTTCATTGTGTTTTGTCTTCAGGATCACACTGGTAAAGCCATGCTTCGCCTCCTGTTACAGGTATTTGAAGAAATGCTTTAAGATCTTGATCCCATTTTTTAAACATTTACATTGAAAGCTCTGCTCTTGTCTGTAACTAATCCAGATGCAGTGGTTTTAGCACCCATTCTGTGAAAAGCTTGCTCAAGTTTAATTTTTCAGTCAGAATTGTTAAGCTGAACCAGTTGAGCTGTATTTGGTGTTAGCTATTGTTTCTGCTGTTAGTTGTTGGTTCTTTTCAATTAGGGCATGAACCAAGTTAATTTTTTCCTCACAAATTGATGTGGATGGCCTATCATTGTGGGCTTCATCTTCAACATCATCTCATCAGTTCTTAAAAAGAGTCATTAATTTTTAAACTGCTGGTTTCTTTGGGGCATTGCCTGTATAAACTTTATATGAAGCAGCAATGATTTCACCGTTCTTCCACCCAAGCTTCCTCATAAATTTTGTTTTTGTTCTTGCTTCATTTTTAGCAGAATTCATGTTCTCTGATAGGGGCTTTTCATACTTATCCTTCTTAGTTTCTTAAACTAGATTCTGTTCAAACATGTAATAATAATAAGTTTTTATAACATGAGTTGTAAACTCATATAGAAAAAAACTCCTATAGTTTTTTTATCATGATCTTTTTTTTATTTTGAGGACCCCATGTATATATTAATTTCTAGATGATACATAGATACATTCATTTCTATATATGTTATCTATATTCTTTGAGAGAATGAGAGAGAATTTGTTTACGAATGCTATCCAGAAAATGATAGTATGAGCCTTATCCAAAAAAAAACTTGTTAATAAAACTCAAAGTGTTTACATAATTAGTAATTAATAACAAAAGCTTTGCACTCAGACAATTTCAAATCATGGCTCACTGTTTCATATCTGAATTGTTTCAGTCATGTCACATAACTTCTCCTATTCTCAGCTTCTTCATGTGTAAAATGCAGTGTCTACTTCATGAGGTTGTTGAGAATATTAAATAAGATAGTCTTCATAAAGTAGCACAATGACAGAAATTGAAAATCTCCAGACAAATTAATTATTTTCCTTAATAAGTATTATTATGATCATTGATTAACATGTTTCCTACAAGTGAATGCTGGGTCTTCTAACTCCATACAATCTCTGTGTTCATTCGTCCTTTGTGAAAGAAGTGTTCGAGCATACAATACTAATCTTTAGTGCCAAGAGTACTAATAATCTTTTGACACATTCCGTTCTCAGAATGAACTCATTTTTTTCTTTGATCTGAGTTGCCAAAATGATTTTATCTATAGACACAAACTCACACTGGTTGTCGGGGATTATGGCACCAAGTGCAAAGGACTGAGCTGAGTAGGAGCTGTCTTCATTCTCTCATTGTTGCTATCCAATTTTTGTAGGATCCTCTGAGAAGATGAAACAGCTCTGGCAGCTCAGTAGCTGCTGGTGTTGTTCAGTTTTCCTGGAATAAAACAGTCTCTGTTTTCTTTTTCATTTTTGAATTGCTAACTTTTCCCTTACATAATTTTTTTTGAGCCAGATGGGTTTCGATAACTCTGTCTTCCAGAAGTTCTGAACATTTTTATCTGGTCTGAAAGTGCCTTCCACTCTTTGTCCTTTTCCTGACCTGAGATTCTAGATTTATTTTTAAAAATACTGAAAAAGAATAACTACTGTACTCCATCAGTCAAGTGTTAATAATGTGTGAAGTAGATGGAATTTGCTTTGGAGATTATTCTGAAATTCGTTCATATTTTTACTCCTGTCTCCTGATGATCTTGTGTCTTATCCTTGGCTGATTGTTATGAACTAGTATTTAATGATTCATACCTTTCTGCCATATTTCAATTCCCATTTTAATGGTATCTGATATCCCAAAGTAATGCATCCCTAATGGTGACATAAGAAAAATAGGAGGCAGTGGCTAATGGAAATAAACTACTTTTAATTCAGCTGAAATTAAATATTGTGAGCAATTAACATGTCTGATGAATCATGCCATGAGTTCTTTCACACTTCATAAGATATTAGCTGTTTTATTACAACCACCTGGATGCAGTACTGCATAATAGCTGAGGCAAACTGGAATGTGAATACTAAGATGCATTTACGTGCCTTTGTGCAGGCTACTTAATGTCTCTTGGCCTTAGTTTCCTTATCTGTAAAACAGGGATAAAAAAATCTCCCAATAACACTGTTGTTGGGATTTAATCAAGATTATATACATTTATCCCTTGTATGTGCAGAGGATTGGTTCCAGGATCCCTGTGGATACCCAAATCAGCAGATGCTCAAGTCCCTTATATAAAATGACCTAGTATTTGCATATAACCTATGCACTTTAAATCATCACTAATGGACTTATAATGCCTAATACAATGTAAATGCTATGTAAATAGTTGTCATACTGTATTTTTATTTGTATTATTTTTATTGTTATATTTTTCTTAAATACTTTTGGTTCACCATTGGCTAAATCTGATGATGCAGAACCATGGATACAGAGAACTGACTGTACATGACATATCACAGTGTTTGCAATAATGTATCAAGCTCTCAAAATGGAAACATATGACAACATATTGTAACCATCTTGTATTAATGATGAGAAGATAATGATCCAGAGTTTTGGTGACTTGCGTAACTTAACATGATGAGTTAGTTAAAAATAAATGGACTAGAATCTAGGTATTGTCAATTTCAGGTCAAAAATATTTCGTTGACAATGAGAAACCCCTCAAATTAATTAGAAAGTGTATTTTTTCAGGCACTCTTTATATTAATGCTAAGGGCTCACAAAAATAAATAATAAATTTCAAGATTATGATTTGCAGAAACTGATTAGAAAAACTTCTGCAGCACTAAAATCAGCTTCTTTTTTTATTCCTTTGCAGGTGTATTTGTTTTACATGTAGTATTTTATATTGTTTTGTTAGGGACACAGCTCAAATTGTCAATAAATGAGCCATTGTTTTAAGATTTTTTCCTCTTATCTCTCTCACATTGTTTTTCCTTCCCTTCTTGGTACATATTTTGTGCCCCAGTCCTGGTAATATTTTTTTTGTTTGTTTATTTGTTTTACATTTGTTTTCCTTATACAGACACAATTTTAAAGGCTCGTAATATATATCCTTTCTAGTGATCAAAAATCAATTTATAGTTTTCCTTTGGAATAAGCACTTTTTATGAAATTTGACACTACTAAACATCCTCTTTAGTTTATTAAATTATCCTAAATAATAAACCAGAAATATTTAACAATGCAATGATATTTAAAAAATTTATTTTGTTTAGCCTGAAACAAAACAAATGTAGCCATGTTTAGCACATTTCTCCCTCATTATCTTTCTGCCATTTGTTTTATGTGATTGCCTTAACATAATTTTCATCAATTTTATTAGTATTACTATGATAATTTTTGTACATGTTATTTTATTTTGAAGAGCATATTTAAAGACATTGCTTTCTACTTACTATTCATTTTTTGTTCATTAATTGTTGCTATTTAGGTTTTTTTAGGATGTGAGTGCCTTCTGTATTCAGATTAGACCCATGTGGAACTTTCTAGATCTGTCTTCCTTACTTCATTTAGTTTTTATCATCCTTTTCCAAGTACTTTTTTCTTACAATTTTGATTTGTTTTCTTAATTGTTCTAGATACTTATTTTAGCTATTCTTTTTCTTTAATTGTATTTTAATGGTTGCATTCCATAAAAATATCTTCTGCTTTTATGATTTTGTTTCTTTTTCTTTTTAGTATTATCCTGGATGTGCTTTAGGGATGCAGTATATTCCCAAATCACTTTAACACAAAAATTTGAATTTCGAAAAGGTTTAAAATATTTTTCTATTTATAAATGATTAATATTGTGGTAGAAATAGAAAGCTAGAATAATAGCATAGCGCCTTATAAGTCAAGTGAGTGAATTGATTAATATCAGAAAGGGGGCTTGAATAGACAGTGAAGTTGTAGAATAGCTCTGCAAGAGAATGGAAGATGTAGTACAACAAGAACACAAGAAAGGATTGATAAGGAGCAAAAGGACTTTCCTTGAATTGATGACAATGTATTGCAAATGTTATCTATCCGTGCCTCAACTTTACTGGGAAGTAGAGTTTGCTATAATCATGTCTTCACATTTAATAGCTAACAGTTTGAGAAATGCAATAAATTTATCATAGCATGGCTATACGTTTTATCTAAACATTTCCAATACCAATGGATAGTTTCATAAAAATAGGGCCCCTCTTGCCAGGAGAAGTAAATTTCAGGAAACAAATACAATGCACTTTATTTATGTAAGAATGTATTTTTATTTTTACATTTATTTGCTTCTTGTCAAATTAAACTTCCAACTATGGCTTTGCAAGTTACATGAGTTTCAATGTGATATTTTTCAAACTCTACAACCTGATATTTTTTATTATAACTTTTTTTTTTAACCATTAATTAACTAGTTCCATGCATTTTCGGTGATATTCTTATGAATGTCCTCAAAAGAGAGATCTCTATGTGTTATGCTAAATAACACTGCATAACACACCACTCCAGATCTCAATGGCTTGAAACAATAAGCAGTTGCTTGGCTCGCAGATCTGATTGAGAGTTGGTGATTTACATCAGTCTTAACTGGTTGGTTCTTCTTGTTTCCATGTGGAAACTAGAAGTTGTTGGCAGTGGTAGTTGTAGTTGGTAGTTTTCAGCTAGGGCAAGGACAGGGCTTTCTATCTCTTATCTTTCAGTAAACTTACATGCATATGATCTTAATTTTTCACAATAGTGACAGGAGAAAATAACAAGCCCAACTGTACAAGCCTCTGCTTAGTCACATTTGGTAACATCCCTTTAGCCGAAGCAAGTCTTGTGGCTAAACTCAGAATTAAAGGGCAGGTGAATATATAGCAACTCTCTATGGGAAGAACTGTGAAGTCATAGTGCAAAGATTGTGAATACAGGCAGGACACTTACTGCAATCCATATGCAGAATGAACTTATCATTGATTGGTGATATATGTATGAATTATAATTTTAAATGAAATACTTTGATTTCCCATTCCTAGGTAGAAATATCTTTTGTATGATAATTTAATATCTATGTCTAAAAAGGTCTATTTATCTTTCTTTCTGAGTGTCTATGTTGTGTGTGTGCGTGTATGTGTATGCATTTAGCATCTGCTTTAACCGAGGATGTATGGCAGGCTGTGGGGGAATGCCAAGGATATTTCCATGAAGGTATCTAGTATAAGAAGTGTCCAAGGCAAATAGTGGGGAGAAGGATTGGAGCATAGCATGGGATCTGTCTTCACGATTGGTGGATTGGTGATTCTCTAAGAATTCTGCTGAAGTTTAAAGTGTGTTGATTTCTTTTTCCTTGTCTTAAATTGTATAAATTGCATTTGAAATAAAGTGCTCAGGCTTGACTGGCACAGTGACTCATTCCTGTAGTTCTAGCACTTTGGGAGGAACAGGTGGGAGGATCACCTGAGCCTAGGAGTTGAAGACCACCCTGGGCAACATAGTGAGATCTGGTTTCTACAAAAACATAAAATAAAACATTAGTTGGGCATGGTGGTTAGTGCCTGTAGTCCCAGGTGCTCGGGAGGTTGAGGCAGGAGGACCACTTGATCCCAGGAGATCGAGGCTGCAGTGTGCTGTGATTGCACCACTGCACTCTAGCCTGAGTGACAGAGTGAGACCCTGTCTTCCCTTGCCATCCCCACCCACCTCCCCAAAATGCTCAAGCCTTGTAATATCATGCTTTGGAAACAGCACTGTCAGTGAATTAATCTCATTCTTTCTTAATTTGTTTATTTTCCATGACAAATTACCAGGGCTCATAGGTCTACAATTCAGGGTTTCCAGGGTTCTGCTTGTATCATAATTGTTGTCATTAGGAAACATCTTGGAATGTGTATTCTCATTTTTTTTTTTCCAAAAATAGATACTCACAGGCAATGATAGGCAAAGAATCTCACATCTTATTTTGTTTGCCTTTCCTCCTTCTACTTCTAGACCCGTAGAAAGAGATACACTACCCATGATTGGTAGGGTTCATGGATCACAGATGCAGAATCTGAAAGGGGACTTTTGACATTGCTGATTATGAGAGTTAAGATTGGAGACTACATGGGAGTCACATTTGTGTGTGAGGTTTCTCCCATGCCAATGAATGCTGCATTTGGAATCTCATAGGTGACCTAGAAAAGTTTTGCTCTAGACCTTTGGGTAGATTTTCTTATTTTATTTCCTGCATTTTTGAGCAGAATTTTTTTTTCTTACTACTTTCGCCTTACTCTTCCATCTATTTGATAAAATCTAAAAGCAGAATAAAAACTTAGGTTAAAATAGTCAAAGAATGTCATTTATCCTATGTGGTTTTTGTCTATTAGGACTACATCTAGCCTATACAAATTGAGACCTCTGGCATTCAAGAATCTGTCAGTTCCCTTTTCCAGCTATATAATACAAATGTTAATTGGTACTCATTTGGGTCAAGACTTACAATTTCATTCATCAGGTAAATCAGGCACCATTAACAAATATGTGATAAAATAGTATAATAATAGGCTCACTCGAGTTTATCGACATATATTTTTGAGCCATTAATACATTTGTAATTTGAAATTAAAATATCCAAATGCAGTTTCCATGAGGAAATCAAACCAAAAATTTTCAAATCATCACAGACAAATTTGTTAAAGGTCACTGATGATAAATGATCTTGTAACTCTTAGTTTTGGTGTAAATGTTACAATTTTGAAAGAAACATTGCAAGACACAGTTGTGATGTGCGGCATCTCTCAGGGTTATTCATAATCCTGCTAACTGTAAAACGGTGACAGTGAACTTTCCATAATATTTTTCTATGGGTATTTTTTCAGTATTTCATAAATGGCTTGTTACGTGTACAATTCTGAGTTATTTACATAAGATTTCTGTCCTTTTGGCTAAAATTACTATCATTGCAGGTGATCATAGTTTCTGCAATCAGCAAGTAATCAGTAAGTAAACATTCTACTTTACTATAGTGTCAGTAGTTTAATTTTTTTTCCATTTGCAGGAAAGTAAATATTTTCAGTTTTGTGCTCTTAAAGTTCCAACCAGGCTGCTATCAAGCTTACATATCACAGGTAAGCAAACTTAATATCAAAAAAATGTAAAATGTACATTAAAAATAAAATTTATAGGGCCATTTAGATTTCAATATATGCAGTATAGTATTTTTCAATTTACTTTTTATTTTAATAAAACTTATTTAGGTATGTACTTTAAAGTATCAAATGGTTCTATTAGGTTTGCTACAAAAACAGCAATTGCCTCTGTTCTTTCCCAGCCCAGTTCCTGTTGCACAGATGCAACTACTTGCAACTACATTTGCTGATTCTTTTAAGATCTCTCGGTATCTCTAAGTAACATGGTTATACTGCTGTGTCTTGATTTTTTTATTAATAGGCCTTATTTATTGGCTTCCCACTATGGAAGATGATAATTTAGCTTTCATTTTCCAGCCCTTATCACACATATCTCCACTTTTGTGCTCTCATCATCTTGAAATAGTGTATCATCATGTTGATCAAATGAATATTCATGTTTATTATATTGACTAAATGATAGCATTTAGAGCTCAGTTATGTACTCCACAAGGATCGCTTTATATTTATTTCAATATTTTGTTTTCTCTAACATTATTAAACACATATTTTCATTTGCTTAGGTTTTTTTTTTTTGACCTAACACTAATTCAGTGCCTCCCAGTTGCATGTGTCTCTTAATAGTTTAAATAATTTTATATAATTCATCAATTTTATTGTTTTCAAGAAATCTCTCCCAGAGCCCTCTGATAAAATCCCACCAACTGAAAGAACTGAGGGAGCTATCTTCTAGCTCCAGTATTATTGGGGGCTTCTCCAATAGGAACCTTCAAAGGCTTGCTTGTTATGTGCTCCCGGCAGTCAAGGGCATCTGTGGACTGATGACTTACCCTTGAGAAAGCAAAAACAGCTTTTTCTGGAGGACTGCTGGGGTATTAACTGCCCATTCTTCAATGGCAGGGTGAGGAATGCAAGTCACATGTTGACCACCTGTGGGTCATGCAAGAGGAAGGAATAATCAAGTATTATTTCTCCAAGGGTCTATTGTAATCCAAAATGTTATGGCTTGTAAAACATAGTATGATAGATATTAGGGGAGGGTATTTGTTTGCTTTAATTTTGTATGATTATTTTAAAGTAGCAGCTCTGAAGTAGAAGTAGCAGGTCTGAGAGATAATAATCCACTTGTCCCCTGCCTACTTCTAAGGCTGTATTGCAAGTGGCAGTTCTGTTTCCACAATCCTTAGGAAAAAGATTCATTCCCTCAGGGCAATTTGAATCTTAGGTAGTCGAAAGAGAGACTGACTGAGTGATTTGCCCCCATTCCCATGCCTCCTCTCTGTATCTCTACTGTACATGGGGAAGATGGAAGAGTCACTGACAATGTAAGAATGTTTTGTATAAGCATACTGAGTTTCATTTCCAAAGGTCATTTTAACATTTACTGAGGGGGATTAGTTCTTTTCCTGATAGTAAGTGATAGTCCTTTGGCAGTACTGTGTCTCTGAAGCTCTCATTGGAAGGGTTTCATCACTGTCTCTGAAAGCCTTCTTCAACAAGATTTATCGAATGTTGTATTTCCTGAGTTGACTCTGATTGTCTAATCTTTGCTTATCTGATTTACATGTCTGTTTGGCTCTATATTCTGAGTATTCTGAGTAAGTAGCTTGCATTCATCTTCCAGCTCTTCAATTTATTGTTGTATTTGTGCTTTATCATTAAATCCCAAGAATTCCTTTTATAATTGATGTACTTTTGAGCTGGTCAGTTTTTATAAAAAAAAAATTGGAAACTTCTGCTCAGATAATCTGTGCTTTAGATGATTATAACATGTCATCATTAATAATTTTCTGATTTTTATGCTTGTATTGGCCTTGAAGATATTGTCCATGTTAATAGAAAATACAAATTGAGTGTTCAGAAACAAAGGCCTAGCACATCTTCGATGTTCTATGAAATGGTTCAGAAAAAAATATATATTCTGTTCTTCCAATTTTTCTGTAAATTTGAAATTATTTTAAAGAAAAAAAAATAGTGAAATAAATGTATACCTTACAGCAAGCAATGGGTCTCAGGAAGCTGGAATGTGAAGTAAAATTTTTATTTTTGTGGGTTTTTGTTTCAATAACTAAATTTCTATGAAATGGAAAGAGAGACAGAGTACTCTTAGTAGAGCTTTCTGGGAGTAGTTGTTTCTTTGTATTTTCTTATTTCACAGTGTGTTAAAAAATGTAAAGGAAGTAGGAGTATAGAGAACCTCCTTCTATTAGTCATTTGAATATGAAAGTTGGAGTTAATCACCACTATTGGGGTAAAGCATCAGCCTTTAAATTTGAAATGCATGGGAAGCCCTAGCCTATACTATTTTCTAGTAAGGTATAGATGCTAATACATGTTTGCTGAATGAATGAATATTTTATATAAAACTCTTAGCACAGTATCTTATTCCTTCAAAATATTAAATAATGGTAGATGATAGTGTTATTATTATTAAAAGGTAATATCAACATGCTTAAATTATTAAATATGCTCTATAATGAGATGTTTAATTGGATTAGAAAATCTGATTTAATATGTGAAGTTGAATCATGATTTTTTTTAATTAATTAACTTATAAAATGAAGTAGGAAGTAACTCAACTACAATCTTTGTGGCAATGACTTTTCTTTATTCAATTGTTTTCCATCCTAGAACCTAGGATTGTACCTGGCATATGAAAGATACTCAATAGATATTTATTCAATGAAGAATTGCAGTGTAAAGGGGTGTGTGCATGTGAGTGTGTATGTGAGCACACATACATATGTGTGCAGTACTTATCTAACCAGGAGGAGACAAAGCCTGGGAAAAAGACTTATAAGCGCTTTTAAATCCACTAATCTGAAGTCATATCTTCAACTGAAAGATATTACTAAACTACTTAAACATTTTAAGTGTCTTTTATGGTCACTAGGCACGCAGAACCCCACCTGATCAATATTGTTGGTATTAATAGATGACCAAAGAGAATTTGAATCATTTTACTAGGATTTGAATGATCCAAAACAGACAAAGGGACTGATAATAAGGTGTTTAGATCCTCTAGATTATTGCCATGCAATATTTGATTCCCCTTTATTTGGGGTGTTTATTTTGGAAATTATTGATACACGGGGTTTTGCAGATTTCAGACAGTGTTGTTGATAATGTCCTTCATGACCAACAAAAGCGATGGACTTGCCACTGTTGAGCTCTGAGAACATCAGAGAGCCTGAGATGAGGTTCCAGTCACACCCTTGTGTGTTTTGTTGCGTATACAGGCTGGACTGAACACATGGGGCAGCAGACAAGTCTGTTGATTCCATCGGGAAATATTTCACTTGCCATTAGCTTCATTTCCTTCTTTTAAAATTACTCTTCATTTATTTATTTGTTTTCTCTTTCTGAAATATCTCCAGGGCTAGAGAGAACCCAAAGTAATTAAGTTAATAAAAAATCATTTTATTTTTCATTATTTTATCTGAATTGAATTTGTTAGAATATTCCTGCTAAGCAATTAGCACTGACAGTTGGCTTTACTCGTTTTTACTTGAACATATTGTGTAAAAGCTCTTCTGAAAATACTTGGTTGTGGTTGATTGTTTACAGTTTTAAGGACAGAATTATTTAGCTGGATTGTTTTAGAACCAGGGCAAATTATAGGATGGAGAATACTGTCCATTTATGACAGTTCTTTATGGTACCTTGTGATATACTTCATTAAAGACATTTTAGTTTTTCTATAAAATATTCATTTTGATACAATAACATATCAGCTTTTCAAATTTCCAGTTAAATGTATGATAATCAGTAAATCTCATACCCTCCATTTTTGCATATTTGCTTTTATTTTTGCATGAAGATAAGCAGATTATAAAATAAATATAAATCCATATTCTTGCAATATAACAGGAAGAGGTCCTGCTATCGTGAACTATTTTCTCTCTTGATTTCATTTTTTGTATACATTTTTTCCAGCATTTTAACATGTCTCTTCTTAACTCATATTGATGCTAAACAAATAAATACAAAGCTACATAAAAGTTATTTTTTCCATAAGGAAAAAGAATACCTAAAAATAAATACATAAACCAAACACTAGATTTTGCTGTAGCTATTTTTCAAAATGAAGCGGTTATACTAACTTAATGACTTCCATAAATTAGTTTTTTGGAGAGTTGTTTCTACATTTAATCATAGAATCTAGTCTGAGTTCTTCCCACTTGAAAAATACCAATTCTCTTGACTCCCATTTTTCTCTCTTTATAGAGACATTTGATGCTTATGAAATGAAATACAGGCATCTTTTAAATAGAGGAAATGCTGTCTATTCATTCAGAAAGTCTGAGTGAGAGGGAGAGGCTAATACACTTTTCCAGGCTATCTACCTGAGTCTGATTTCACAAGCCATCAACACTTTGAAAGGGGAAATTAATTTGAATGTGTATCTTATTCTAGAAAGTGGGATGAAGTATTGATAAATATTGTTGGGTTGCCTTATAAAAGATATTGGTGAACAATGAATTCATATTGTTGTTTTAAAGAAAGAATATCTAGGGAAAAGTGGCAATTTCTTGCAATATTTATAAACAATTTAAACTTTTTTCCAATTGTCCTTGAGAAATTACTAGGCCACATTTCTCAAAGCAACATGGTTATACAGTAAGCTCTTTAATGAGCTAAGAGATAAATTAGAATTTGTACGAAATATGGAATGAGAAACAAGTAACTAAGGTTAAGTATAGAGAGGTACATAATTGTAAAAGTAATGTCAGTGATACTAACACACAGAAAGCTATGCCCTTACTTGGGTACAATTTCCAAGACCATAAGCTAGACTCTTAAATATATTCACCAAATAAAAAGAACATTTTAATGTGTGGTGATTAGTCAATAAATGATAAAGATAAACTATAAACTGTGAAAATAAATTTTCCTTCTTTTTCTATTCCTTTTCTTTCTTTTTTTTTTTTAAGAATAATAGGACTATTACAAGATAGGCAGACATTGAGATGTTTACATCAGAAGCAACAAATATAGATTTGGTCTAGAAGTTAAACTATGAAATCAAATGGTGAAGTCAGGGATCAATTAATGAGAGATTAACAGGGACCTGTTCTAAACAGACCAATTGCTATCTGAAAATAGTTAGTTATGATAATGAGTAATAATAATAATAGTAGCATTGACATATTATTACTACTAATAAAAACTAATAACAGCTTATGAACACATAGACAATTAGAATTGGAGCCATAATGTTAAATTATCTGCCAGTCTCCAACACCATGTCAACAATGATGGCAGAGAAGGCAAAACTTGGAGCAGGCTCAACGATTTGCTTGGGCCAGAGAAACCTCAATGCTCGGCCAGAGGCTGGCACCTCCTCCTCAGGGCAGTCTCTAGTTTTTATATTCATGCCCTTTATAAGGACCTGTTTTAACATTTCTGGTGGCCTACCTTCTAGGGCATGACTGGGTTAGGAGAACGCCTAAATTGCCAATGATATGATCTCTTCCTGAGGAAAATAGGTCTCATAGTTAATAAGGTAAAAATAAATAAATACACATAGATCATCTTTGTGCCACAAAAAGTATAAATTGCTATGGTTCCTCATAAGCTAAACATAAAAGCAATAACCAGAAAAACAAAGCTATACTACTCTTTCAGAATGCAGGACATTTTTAAAATAAATATCTGAAAATTATTACTTGATATCTGAAAATTATGAGTTAGTTTCTGAAACTAAGTAACTATAGGTTCCAGATATTGTACCCCAGACATTAAAAGCTATTTCTGGATCATCTTTATGATCAATGATTACTCTTGCTGTTGAAAAAAATTTGATATTATTAAGTATTGTATTAGTTCATTTTCACACTGCTATAAAGAAATACCTGAGACTGGGTAATTTATACAAGAAAGAGGCTTAATTGACTGACAGTTCCACATGGCTGGGTAGGCCTCAGGAAACTTACAATCATGGCAGAGGGGGAAGCAGGTGTCTTACATGGCAGTAGGTGAGCGAGAGTAAATGTGTGTAGGAGGAAATGTCAAATACTTATAAAACCATTAGATCTTGTGAGAACTCAGTCACTATCAGAGAATAGCATGAGGAAAACTGCCCACATGATCCAATCACCTCCCACCAGGTCCTGCCCTTGACATGTGGGAATTATGGAGATTACAGTTTGAGATTAGATTTGGGTGGGGACACAGCTAAACCATATCAAGTATGAAGGTTGTTTCCTTTACATTCATGTTTTTAGTGATACAATTCTCCCTTGCTTTATTTTCCAATTGAGGAATCCACAGGAAAGGTAGTTCTGATAGAACTTCATATTGTACTGCTGAGTGCTATGTCCTAATTGGACCCTTGTTAATGAAGACGATGCCTAACACTATGCAGAGGCTGCCTGGCTCATTAATCTTAATAAGGATAGTTAACCACCCCCCATCACTTACCACATTCTAGATAACATTCAAAATTTACCAATATTGACTCATTTAATCCTTACATCAACCTAAAAAAAGCTTCATTATCATCTCTATTTTAAATATGATAAAACTGAAGTGCAGAGATATTAATAACTTGCCCAATATTTCAAGATAGCACAGCTGTTAAATAGCAGATTCAAATTTGGGCATTCTGGCTCCAAGATCTGTACTATTAATCATTACTCTGCAGTTCATCTAGTAAAGTAAATCAGTTTTATTATAATTTAAATTTAAAGACAAATGCAATAGACTATTTTCAATATTTTTTTCATATTAAAAGATCTGGAAGTCATAGCAAAGACTCTTTATGCCACATAAATATTGTGTTAAATCATCTAAAATGTATAATCAAATGCTTCCTCCTAGTGAGGAGAAAAGCAAATTTTAAATGTTTTTACTTTGAAATTTTCTGTATCTTTAAAAATGTCAACTGATGTTCTGAGACTGCTAGTTAGAAGTAAGTGCACCTATTTCTGAAACACTTTGCTTTTGCAATGACTTTCAAGGAGGTTCAAGAAAAGTAAATGTTTGAAAATGGCACAGTTTTTATAAAGAATGCTTAATTTTGGATATGTGAGAGTCCCCTGAATTCTGGTAAAGTAACAAATTAAGCAGTTTTTATCTAATAAATTGGTTTGGATGGGAGGGTTATCAGAAATTTATTTATTCTCTAGAAGCTTTAAAAATGCAAACTAGTTACAAACTTCCCTTTGTAAGAGGCAAGCACCATATAATCTCAAATGCTAGTGGCAAGTCCAAATCAGACTGAAAGATGAAAATGCATGAGATCGAATGAAGAAAAAGCCAGAAATATAATTTCAGGATCAGCAGCAGTCTATTGCCTCTTTTCCTCAAACCAACTCCCTCCCCACCATCGTCACAGGCTAAAAGGCAACAATCAATCTGTCCAACAATTGATTCCTCATAGTTTGGAATTGGCATGGTAGTTTTCTGATTAGTTGTTTTTACAGTGTCACATAAATAGAAATATATTTTATGTAGCTTTATTGATGCAAATGCTCAATATTTTAAACATATGGAAGAAAGTGAAGGAATAAAATGTAGCTGTCTGATTGGATTAAGAAAATGTGGCACATATACACCATGGAATACTATGCAGCCATAAAAAAGGATGAGTTTGCGTCCTTTGTAGGGACATGGATGCAGCTGGAAACCATCATTCTTAGCAAACTATCACAAGAACAGAAAACCAAACACCGCATGTTCTCACTCATAGGTGGGAACTGAACAATGAGATCACTTGGACTCAGGAAGGGGAACATCACACACCGGGGCCTATCATGGGGAGGGGGGAGGGGGGAGGGATTGCACTGGGAGTTATACCTGATGTAAATGACGAGTTGATGGGTGCAGCAGACCAACATGGCACAAGTATACATATGTAACAAACCTGCACATTATGCACATGTACCCTACAACTTAAAGTATAATAATAATAAATAAATTTAAAAAAAAAATGTAGCTGTCTATAAATTCACAGATGTAAATATTTACAGAAAGTCAGAAATCTAGACATTTTTTACTTTTATGTTATGCCTGAATTGAGAGCCCAATTGTGTTGGAAGGCTGGTTTAGTTATGAACAGGAGGAACTAGCTTTTGACAGAAAGGAGAAGAGAGGCTATGATTAACTTAATCTGCAGAACTAAATTTGTCTCTCTTCTCAGTAATATCTTCTTTGTTGGCTGTCACCTTGAATTTGCTACCATGAAGCATTTTCTCCAGAAAATGACTGGCAAAATGTAGGTATGTTATCAAATGTTCTAGGGACACCGATAATCTCACTAGCAAAAATGCTAACTTTTAATATGTGTCCCTTCTGTTTCTACATACTTAGCCAGTTCTTCAACCAAACAAGATACTCACACCTACACTCATATTTAATTTTTCTATTTTTTTAGAATGTTTTTGATTTTGATTCTGCAAATGCTCATGTTTGCATGACATGATTTGACAAGGCACAAAAGAGAGTGCTTCCCTCCAGAGAAGGTTTGTTTACTTCTCAGAATAATTTGGATAGTGTTTCTGTCAGGAGCAAAGCTTATCCAAGTTCACTTGTAGGCAATTATGAAGTATTTGGATTCCCTAAACTCCGAGTTCCTGAAGTATGCTACAAACCTGTTGCTCATGCAGCATCCACCTGGGGCTCATCATGTCGTCTTCTTGAAACTTAGAAGACAAAGGAAACTGACCCAAACATGAAGGTTGTGCTTGCTTTTTTCTTTACTGAAGCCAACATAAGTGTCTCTTCTTGGCTGCAAACCATGAGAATTTTATTGTATTCCATAAAATTAAGGCTTTTCTATTCTCAGAAGAAACCAAGTTTGGCTGTTAAGCTACGATCTATACGGCCAATGCCCTGCTACAATAGGACTTGAGTTTTCTTTTTCATCCATTATCATATCGATCTGAATGAATCAAGTTACATGATACAAAATCACCTCCCAGGAGTGTCCAAGTGAGATCAAAAGTCATGGGTTCTTAGTTTCTGTTTCTGGTTGGGCCAGCAAGGCCCTTTCCTCATCCTCTTTTCCACTTATCACTAGAGGCAGAAACTAAAAACCATGGCTTTGGTATGCTAAAAGCCTAAAATAAAACAAAGTAGAACAACAACAAAATAAGGTGGGTTGGACAAGCTTCCTAGACTATAGTTTGTTTTGCATAGTCATAATCAAAGTCCAAACCCAATTTCTTTTGCACATTGAATTTTTTTTTTGAGTCACCTAAGGGGGACAGAACTGAGCCAATGACTTCGAAGCATTGATTTTGGTGGTCTTCTCATAGTACTAAATTGCAAGTCAGATATGAATTTCAATAGTTTTCACTTGAATTTAATAAATTTATTGAGAATGTGCTATATACTGGAGTATAAACCTGATTGTTATTTTCAGCGAACTTGGAGTCTATTTAGGAGTTCCTTAAACGGCATTCAAGACACTGATTTTATTTTATTTATTTACTTTTGTTTTAAAAGTCTAAGAAAATGCTGCAGTAGATAGAAAAATATACATAATGAATTATGCATATTTTTGACTGGGAATGATAGTTTGAGTTAGATTTTGATAAGAAAGGGGAAAGTCAGTTAGGTCAAGAGAACAATCACAAATATATTGAGTTGGTGCAAAAGTAATTGCAGTTTTCATGGCAAAACCACAATTACTTTTTCACTAGCCTAATAAAAACAAAGCTATAGAAATGCTCAGTCAATTGGAAAATGGTACAGAGTCTGGTACAGCATACATTTCATAAAAGAAGAGTGGGAGTGTAAGACGTAAATGTATATTCAATCTGGATTCAGCAGACTTGTATATCATGCCAACGAGTTTGACTGTTACGCTGTGGTTAGTGAAAAATTCTTGATGGATTTAAATCAGATTAATGAGAAGATTGGTTGTGTGTTACAGATTATGTTTACAACAGTGCACAGAGCTGACTGAAGGAGGGTATTGTAAAGACTCTGAAAAGAAACCACAGGAAGAGAGATAACATGTTATGTGTGCTCCTAACATAAAAGACAGCAAGTGCACAAAATCATAATAAATGACCTTACCATGTTCAGGTAACAGGGAGAAAGAAGTTCCATATAAATAGAGATAATGGGGGTGGGTGGAGAAAGTCTGATAAGAAATAAGGTCTGTGAAGTGGTCTAAGATCATATGGGGCTTTCTAGAGCAAAATAAAACATTTAGATTATTTTCTATGTGGGAACGAAAGCCATAGGAAGGGTCAGTTCAGGAAATCACATATGTGATTGATATTTATGAAATACCACTCCTGCTGTTTTGTGCATAGGAGACTAGAAATCAAAGCATGGTTCATTAACAAGTTAGTAATTATAGGAATCCAACAGGACAAATGAAGCAGATGGGACAGAAAACTGGAAAGCACATGTTTCATCTGAGAGGATCCAGTACTATTCTGTTACAGCCATAGCTGCCATGGGGACTGTAGTAGGATGGCCTCATCTTCAAAGAACAGTTAGGAATATGAACACAGATTGTATTTGAAAGCTCTTTCTTTTTTTTTTTTCTTTCTTTTTTTTTTTTAATACTGGCTGGTCAACCGAAACACATTTGCGGGCAAGATTGAGCTTCTGACTTTCAGATTAGACATCACCGCATTAGATCACTAGGCCAGTTGCCCATCTTGTTTATGATGTGTGCCCCTGTGCAAGAGAAAGCAAGGCCTTCAGGTACACAGCAGCTTGCAAATCTCAGCAGATACCATCTCAGTTATCATAAAGGGACAGATAACATTTAACCTAAAAAAAAAAAAAAGAGGTTAAATCTTAATACTTTCTCTAATGGAAATAACTCACCCTCTCTCTGCAAAATTTCCACATTTTATAGAGAAAGTGTTATGAGAATAGAGTGGCTTTTGTTAAGCTAAATTGCACCTTGTTAAATTATAATATACAAATAAAAACATTCAAATTAAAAAACCAAAATAAATTATAAAAGAAACCCGAAGAAAATTAGTACAAGGAGAGCCTCATTTGGATGAAGCACTGGCTATCTCTATGTTCTGTTTTATATAAACATCCTCGACAAGATTTTCTGGAACAAAAGCCTAGTTCATGCCTCTGATCTCAAGAGATGCAGAAATGCTAAAGACCCATGAAGAATTATATACATAATCAGTAAATATTTGTTTAATCAATGGAATATTGAAAGCAAATTATTTAACTCTGATATAGTCATAGTGACTACCTTCGTGTTCTTAATGCTTCAAATACAGGCTGAATATGGTTGGAATACTGCCCAAATGAACTGACCATTTTCCCAGTACTTTAGTAAGTAATTTACAAATCATAAATTTTATCCTAGCAAAAAAAATATATGAATAACTCATAAAATACTCAGTGATTTATCAAGTAGTCTGCCCAGGGCTAGCCTGAAGTCAACCTAATTGGATTCTCATGTTGTAGACTCTTTCACAGGGTTCTCTCTGGGTTCCAGAATCCCATAACCTGGGGATACTTAAGATTTCTTTTCTCCAAAGAGGAACTGCTGTCCCATAAGTTTTAACTAATGTGGCTTGAGGTGTGACTACTGTCAAAGTTTTGTGTTTGTATTACTTTAAAAGCAAAATAACTGAAATAAATATTCAAGACACAAGGCAAAGACAATGTATTACAGAGATATTTAGTCTTGAGATGTATTTGAGGAAGGACTTAAGAACCACAATGATCCAACACATTTCTAAAATGTGCTTCATTTAAATGGCAATATATTTTATATACATGTAAATAAAATATTATAAGTTTTAGGAATCAGGTGTATTTGTCCAAAAGGGTTTACAGGGATATCCAATACTTTGAATTGATCTTTTATGTTATGCAAGTGATTAATAAGTCTATATTTTGAAATATGAGTCAAGACATTACTTCTGTTTAGTTCTATGAGCTGTTGATGTTGAATAGAATTCCTGTTGTGACATAATGCCTTTAAAAGTTTAAATGATGGACCCATTGACCTCTTCTTCCCCAGTCACTCTTCATTGTAAAAAAAACGCTTTCATAAAAAAGCAAATAGTAAGTATAGACAAAGGAAAAGTGATTCCATTGTTATAAACCACTGATATGTGAACTAAATTTAAAACTTTTTATATGTCTTGGGTACAATGTAAGGAAATGTGCACTATAAATCTTATTCTAATGACTTCTGGTGAGATTTATAAAACTGTCTTTCCTCCGGACAAGTGAAAATTGCTGAAATACACTTTATATACTTTAATCTTTATATTTTTATGGCTGGTTTAAAAATAAAAAGCAGAAGCCAAGGTGGGGGCAGGATGGCCGACTAGACGCAGCCAGGTGGAAAAGCTCCCACTGAGGTACTGAGACAACTGGCATGCTCCTGACAGATTTTCAGAGAGAAGGCACTAAAAGTGGATGGAAAGAAGACACAGAGGCTGGGCTGAAGTGGGAGGAAGCTGGGAATCCTGCACAGGGCTACTGCACACTGGGACCTGCTCCGAGTTCAGCTCTGGAGGAATGGGTGAGTTGAACTGGAAGGAGCAAAGTGCTCTTTCCTTGGGCCTCTGAAACACCACCAAGAGACCTTGGTGGCATCTTGATTACCATGGACACTTGAGATGGCAGAGAGAGCTACCTAGAGAAGTGGTAGGGACAACAAGCCAGCTGATGTAGAGCCAAGAGGGTTTGGTGCAGGAACTTCTGTAATGGAGCATGGCCAGGGCCACATATCCCCTTCAACTTAACTTGCTCCCACAGGATACTTTAGCCCAAGGGAAATTTTGGACCTGATCTCTGCAGGGTGGTTTTGCCCATCAGATGGGACTAGTTTTTTATTTATTTTTATTTTATTTTATTTTATTTTATTTTATTTTATTTTATTTTATTTTACTTTAAGTTCTAGGGTACATGTGCACAACATGCAGGTTTATTAGAAAAATAATAATACATGTGCCATGTTGGTGTGCTCACCCATTATCGTCATTTTGCATTAGGTATATCTCTAATGCTATTCCTCCCCATCCCCCCTCCCCACAATAGGACCCGGCGTGTAATGATCCCTTCCTGTGTCCAAGTGATCTCATTGTTCAATTCCCACCTATGAGTGAGAACATGCGGTGTTTTGTTTCCTGTTCTTGTGATAGTTTGCTCAGGGACAGTGGTTTCCAGCTGCATCCATGTCCCTACAAGGACACGAACTCATCCTTTTTTATGGCTGCATGGTATTCCATGGTGTATATGTGCCACATTTTTCTTAATCAGTCTGTCACTGATGGACATTTGGGTTGATTCAAGTCTTTACTGTGTGAATAGTGCTGCGTAAACATACGTGTGCATGTGTCTTTGCAGCATGTCTTATAATCCTTTGGATATATATCCTAATGGAATGACTGGGTCAAATGGTATTTCTAGTTCTAGATTGCTTGAGGAATGCATGCACTATTTTCCATAATGGTTGAACTAGTTTACAGTCCACCAACAGTATGAGGTGAACACCTCCACATCCTCTCTCCAGCACCTGTTATTTCCTGATTTTTTAATGATTGCCATTCTAACTGGTGTGAGATGGTATCTCATTGTGGTTTTGATTTGCATTTCTCTCATGGCAAATGATGATGAGCATTTTTTCATGTGTCTGTTGGCTGTATGAATGTCTTCTTTTGAGAAGTGTCTGTTCAAATCCTTTGACCACTTTTTGATGGGGTTGTTTGTTTTTTTCTTGTAAATTTGATTGAGTTCTGGATATTAGCCCTTTGTCAGATGAGTAGATTGCAAAAATTTTCTCCCTTTCTGTAGGTTGCCTGTTCACTCTGATGGTATTTGTTTTGCTGTGCAGAAGCTTTTTAGTTTAATTAGATCCCATTTGTCAATTTTGGCTTTTGTTGCCATTGCTTTTGGTGTTTTAGACATGAAGTCCTTGCCCATGCCTATGTCCTGAATGATATTACCTAGGTTTTCTTCTAGGGTTTTTATGGTTTTAGGTCTAACATTTAAGTCTTTAATCCATCTTGAATTAATTTTCATATAAGGAGTAAGGAAAGGATCCAGTTTCAGCTTTCTACTTATGGCTAGCCAATTTTCCCAGCACCAATTATTAAATAGGGAATCCTTACTCCATTTCTTGTTTTTGTCAGGTTTGTCAAAGACCTGAGTAGCCCTTGGTGTACTGGTCTCTCCTGGGGCCCCAGCTTGGCCATGCCTGCTTGTAGGGCGGTGTTGGGTGCCCTGAGGGCCTACACCATAGCTTCTGGCTGGCAGACCTTGCCCAACCAGAAGAGAGCTCCAGCGAGCTGGCCCCTTTGGCTGTGTACCAGCCTGGCAACATTTTCCCTGTACTGCTGCTTATTCCAGGCCTATAACACCTCCTCTTATCACTTTGCTGGCACCTGTCTACATGGGTGGGTTTTGATTTCCTCACCAGCATGCAGGAGTACGTTCCTGTTCTCTCTCCCCACCTACCACCATTGCATATAGAGCTTTGGCAGACACAGAGTCAACCAGCCCTTCCCCTGAAGGCACCTTGCCCTTGTGCTACCACTGTGCAGAGAACAGCAGATCCTCCCTCACCCTGATTGACCCACTCCTGCTTACAGAACAAAGAGAAGGCACACAGACCTACACCTGCCAGCACTTTGCCCCAGAGCCAATACCACCTCCAGTGTGATCACATGCACAGTCGCCAGCAGTCCACCCTCCCAAACTACATTGCCTCCATCACTGTGGTGAATGCCTGAAGGGAGCAGGTACCCAGGCTCTGCTAGCACTCTCCTGCAGCTGATGCATTTCAGCCCCTCCAGTGCAGTAGATTCCTGAACTTGAGTAGACAAAGAACAAAAGTGGTGCCTAATCCAAGTCCCCAAGAGCTAGAGCATGCAGTCCAGGATTTGGAAACTGAGAATTGTCCCCCTAAAATCTTCCAAAAACAAAGCCAGATGATTGAATGCACCTTGTACCATGATCAAACCCTCAAAGTTAATAGGATAAAAGGGGAATCAAAACAATCCAAAGGTCAGAAACCTCAAAGCTTGAAGACATATTATCCCACAAATGTGAGAAAGAATCAGCACAGGGACCCTGAAAACTCAAAAAGCCAGAGTGCCTTCTTTTCTCCAAATGACTGCATCAGTTCTCCAGTAAGGGTTCTGAACAGGTATGAGATGACTGAAATGACAGAGATAGAATTCATAATATGGATAGGAATGAAGATAATCGAGCCACAGGAAGATGTTGAAGCTCAATTCAAGAAAGCTAAAAATTATGATAAAACAACGCAGGAACTGACACACAAAAAAACCACTATAGAAAAGAATGTAACTGACTTAATAGAAAAACACATTACAAGTATTTCATAATGTAATCACAAGTATTAACAGCAGAATAGACCAAATGGAGGAAGAAATCTAGAGCTTGGAGACTGGCTTTCTGAAATACAAGAGTCAAATAAAAGAATGCAAAGGAATGAATCAAACCTCCAAAAATATGGAATTATGCAAAGAGGCCAAATCTATGACTCATTTATGTCCCTGAAAGATATGGGATAATGGAATTAATATGGAAACCGTATTCTAGGATATCATCCATGAGAACTTCCCCAACCTAGATAGACAGACCAATATTCAAATTCAGGAAATGAAGAGAACCCCAGTAAGATACTTGATGAGAATGTCATCCCAAGACTCAAAATCATCAGATTCTCCAAGGTCGAAGTGAAGGAAAAAATGTTAAAGGCAGCTAGAGAGAGAGGTTAGATTACGTTCAAAGAGAAGACAATTAGACTAACAGTAGACATCTCAACAGAAACCCTACAGCCTAGAAGAGATTGGGAACCAATATTCAACCTTCTCAAAGAAAATAATTTCCAACCCAGAATTTCATATCCGGCCAAAGCTTTATAAGCAAAGGATAAATAAGATTCTTTACAAGCAAGCAAAAGCTGGGGAAATTTGTTATCACCAGGCCTGCCTTGCAAGAGCTCCTGAAGGAAGCATGAAATTTGGAAAGCCAAAAACATTACCAGCCATGACAAAAACACACTAAAGTACAGAGAACAGGGACACTAAAAAGCAACCACATAAGCAAGCCTGCAAAACATCATAATAACAGAATCACATCCACACATACAATACTAACTTTAAATGTAAATGGGATAAATGCCCAAATTAAAAGGCACAGAATGGAAAGCTGGATAAAGAACCAAAACCCAATGGTATGCCATCTTCAAGAGACCCATCTCACATGCAATGACACACACAGTCTCAAAATAATGGAATGGAGATAACTTACCGAAAAAATGGAAAACAGAAAAAAAAAAAAAAAAGCAGCAGTTGCAATCATAAGTTCACACACAACAGACTTAAACCAACAAATACCAAAAAAGACAAAAAGGGGTATTATATAAATATAAATGGTTCAATTCAACAAGAAGATCTAACTGTCCTAAATATATATGCACCCAACACAAGAGCAACCCAGATTCATAAAACAAGTTCTTAGAAAACTTCAAAGAGACTTAGACTCCCACAAGATAATAGTTGGAAACTTTAACACCCCACTGACAATATTAAACAGATCATCATGAAAGAAAATTAAGAAAGATTTTCAGGACATGAATTCAGCACAAGATCAAACGGCCCTTGTAGAACTCTCCACCAAAAAGCAACAGAATATACATTATTCTTATTGCCACATGACATGTACTCTAAAATTGATAACATAATCAAAGTAACACACTCCTCAGCAAATGCAAAAAAACTGAAATCATAATAAACAATCCCTCTGACAACAGCATAATCAAATTAGAAATCAAGACTAAGAAATTTACTCAAAACCATACAATTACATGGAAATCGAGTAACCTTCTCAGGAATGACGTTTAGGTAAATAATGAAATTAAGGCAAAAGTCAAATGGTTCTCTGAAACTAATGAGAACAAAGATACAACATGCCAGAATCTCTGGGACACAGTTAATGCAGTGTTACCAGGGAAATTTGTAGCACTAAATGCCCACATTAACAAGTTAGAAAGATCTCAAGATAACAACCTAACATCACAACTAAAATAACTAGACAACCAAGAAAAAATAAATCCCAGCGCTAGCAGAACACAAGAAATAACCAAAATCAGAGCTGAACTGAAGGAGAATGAGTCACTAAAAAGCCCTCAAAAGATCAATAAATCCAGGAGGTGTTTCTCTGAAAAAAATAAAATAGACCACTAGCTAGACTAATAAATGAGAGAAGACTCAATAAACACAATCAGAAATAACAAGGAGGGTATTACCACTGACCCCAAAGAAATACAAATAATAATCAGAGTATATTATAAACACCTCTATGTACATAAAATAGAAATTCTAGAAGAAGTGGATAAATTCCTGGACACATACAACCTCTCAAGATTGAACCAGGAAGAAACTGAACCCCTGAACAGACCAGTAACAAGTTCTGAAATTGAGACAGTGATGAATAGCCTACCAACCAAAAAAGGCCCAGGATACAACGGATTCACAGCTGAATTGTACTAGATGTACAAATAAGAGCTGGTACCATTTCTGCTGAAACTATTTTAAAAAATTGAGGAGGAGGGACTCTACCCTGACTAATTTTATGAGGCGAGCATCTTCTTGATATCAAAATCTGGCAGAAACACAAAATCAACAACAACAAAAAACCTAAGGCCTGTATCCTTGATGAATATCAGTTCAAAAATCCTCAACAAATATTAGCAAACTGAATCCAGCAGCACATCAAAAAGCTTATCCACCACAATCAAGTTGGCTTCATTCCCGGGATTCAAGGCTGGTTCAACATATGCAAATCAATAAATGTAATTCATCCCAATCAAACTAAGGACAAAAACACATGATTATTTCAATAGATGCAATAAAGGTTTTCAGTAAAATTCAAAACTCCTTCATGTTAAAAACTCTCAATAAACTAGTTATTGAAGGAACATACTTCAATATAATAAGCGCCTTCTATTAACAAATCCATAGCCAGCCTCACACTGAATATGTAAAATCTGGAAGCATTCCCCCTAAAAGCTGGCATAAGACAAGGATAGTGTCTCCTTTTTAACATAGTATTGGAAGTCTTGGCCAGGGCAATGAGGCAAATGAATGAAATAAAATGTATTCAAATAGAAAACGAGAAAGTAAAACTAGTGCCTGCTTGCAGATTACATGATTCCATGTTTAGAAAACTGCATATTCTGAGCCCCAAAACTTGATAAACTGATAAACAACTTCAGCAAAGTCTCAGGACACAAGTCAATATGCAAAACTCACTAACATTCTTGTACACCAACAACAGTCAAGCTAGAGCCAAATCAGGAATGCAATCCCATTCACCATTGCCACAAAAAGAATAAAATACCTAGGAATAAAGCTAACCAGGGAGGTAAAAGATGTCTACAAGGAGAACTATAAAACACTGCTCAGAGAAATCAGTGATGACACAAATGAAACAACATTCCAGGCTCATGGATAGGAAGAATCAATTGTGAAAATGGCCATACTACCCAAAGCAATACATAGATTTAATGCTATTCCTATTAAACTACTATTGCAATTCTTCACAGAACTAGAAAAATATATTTTAAAGTTCAAATGCACTCAAAAAACAGCCATAATAACCAAGGCAATCTTAAGCAAAAATAATAATGATGGAGGCAGCATGCTATCCAACTTCAAACTACACTACAGAACTATAGTAACCAAACAAAATGGTACTGGTTTAAAAACAGACACACAGCCCAGTGGAACAGAATGGAGAATACAGAAATAAGATTGCATGCCTACACCTATCTTATCTTTGACAAACTTGACAAAAACAAACAATTGGAAAAGGATTCCCTATTCAATAAATGATGCTGGGATAACTGGCTAGTCATATGTAGAAAACTGAAACTGGACCTTTTCCTACACCATACACAAAAATCAACTCACGATGGATTAAAGATTAAATGTAAAATATAAAGCCATAAAAAACCCTGGAAGACCTAGGCAATACTATTATGGACATAGGAAAAGGCAAAGATTTCATGATGAAGCTGCCAAAAGCAATTGCTACAAAAGCAAAAATTGACAAATGATAAGCACTAGGATACATAAATATTTCTACTTAAAGTTAAAGAGCTTCTGCACAGCAAATGATACTATCAATGGAGTAAAGAGACAGCCTACAAAATAAGAAAATTTTTGCAAACTACATATCTGACAAAGGTCTAATGCACAGCATTTATAAGGAACTTAAACAGGTTTACAAGAAAAAACAACCACATTAAAAAGTGGACATAAGCAGGCACTTTTCAAAATAAGACATACATATGGTCAACAATCATGTGAAGAAAAGCTCAGCATCATTGACCATTAGAGAAATGCAAATCAAAACCACAATGAGATACTATTTCATACAAGTAAGAATGGCTATTACTAAAAAGTCAAAAAATAACAGATGTTGGTGAGATTGCAGAGAAAAAGGAATGCTTATACACCGTTGGTGAGAGTGTAAATTAGTTCATCCATGTGGAAGACAGTGTGTCAATTCCTCAAAGAGCTAAAAACAGAACTATCATTTGACCCAGCAATCCCATTACTGGGTATATATCCAGAGGAATATAAATTGTTCTATTATAAAGACACATGCATGCACATGTTCCTTCAGCACTAATCACAATAGCAAAAACATGAAATCAACTTAAATGGCCACCGATGATATCATGACCTTTGAAAGAATATGGATGGAACTGGAGGCCATTATTCTTAGAAAACCAATGCGGGAACCGAAAACCAAATACCGCATGTTCTCACCAATAAGTAGGAGTTAAATAATGAGAACACATGGACACATAGAGAGAAACAACACACACTGGGGCCTATTGCAGGGTGGAGAGTAAAAGGAGGGAGAGGATCAGGAGAAATAGCTAATGAGTTCTAGGTTTAATACCTGAGTGGCAAAATAATCTGTACAATAAACCACCATGACACAAGTATAACTATTTATGTAACAAAACTGCACGTATACCCATGAACTTAAAACAAAAGTTAGAAAAATAATGAAAATACAAAACAGAACTATTATTTTTGGAGTTGATTAAAAAAAATTTTTTTTAATACTTTAAGTTCTAGGGTACACGTGCACAACATGCAGGTTGGTTACATATGTATACATGTGCCATGTTGGTGTGCTGTACCCATTAACTCGTCATCCACATTAGGTATATCTCCTAATGCTATCCATCCCCTCTCCTCTCACCCCACGACAGGCCCTGGTGTGTATGTACCCCTTCCTGTGTCCAAGTGATCTCATTATTCAGTTCCCACCTATGAGAGAGAACATGTGGTGTTTGGTTTTCTGTCCTTGTGATAGTTTGCTCAGGATGATGGTTTCCAGCTTCATCCAGGTGCCTACAAAAGACATGAACTCATCCTTTTTTATGACTGCATAGTATTCTGTGATGTATTTGTGCCACATTTTCTTAATCCAGTCTATCAATGATGAATATTTGGGTTGGTTCCAAGTCTTTGCTCTTGTGAATAGTGCCACAATAAACAACGTATGCTTGTGTCTTTCTAGCAGCATGATTTATAATCCATCCCAGTAATGGGATGGCTGGGTCAAATGGTATTTCTAGTTCTAGATCCTTGAGGAATCACCACACTGTTTTCCACAATGGTTGAACTAGTTTACAGTCTCACCAATAGTGTAAAAGTGTTTCTATTTCTCCACATCCTCTCCAGCACCTGTTGTTTCCTGACTTTTTAATGATTGCCATTCTAACTGGTGTGAGATGGTATCTCATTGTGGTTTTGATTTGCATTTCTCTGATGACCAGTGATGATGAGCATTTTTTCATGTGTCTGTTGGCTGCATAAATGTCTTCTGAGAAGTTTCTGTTCATGTCCTTGGCCCACTTCTTGATGGGGTTATTTTTTTCTTGTAAATTTGTTTGAGTTCTTTGCAGATTCTGGATATTAGCCCTTTGTCAGATGAGTAGATTCCAAACATTTTCTCCCATTCTGTAGGTTGCCTGTTCACTCTGATGGTAGTTTCTTTTGTTGTGCAGAAGCTCTTTAGTTTAATTAGATCCCATTTGTCGATTTTGACTTTTGTTGCCATCGCTTTTGGTGTTTTAGACATGAAGTCCTTGCCCATGCCTATGTCCTGAATGGTATTGCCTAGGTTTTCTTCTAGGGATTTTATGGTTTTAGATCTAAAATTTAAGTCTTTAATCCATCTTGAATTAATTTTTGTATAATATGTAAGGAAGGGATCCAGTTTCAGCTTTCTACATATGACTAGCCAGTTTTCCCAGCACCATTTATTAAATAGGGAATCATTTCCCCATTTCTTGTTTTTGTCAGATTTGTCAAAGATCAGATGGTTGTAGGTGTGTGGCATTATTTTGAGGGCTCTGTTCTGTTCCATTGGTCTATATCTCTGTTTTGGTACCAGTACCATGTTGTTTTGGTTACTGTAGCCTTGTAGTGTAGTTTGAAGTCAGGTAGCGTGGTGCCTCCAGCTTTGTTCTTTAGGCTTAGGATTGTCTTGGCAATGCAGGCTCTTTTTTGATTCCATATGAACTTTAAAGTAGTTTGTTTTTTTTTTTGTTTCCAATTCTGTGAAGAAAGTCATTGTTAGCTTTATGGGGATGGCATTGAATCTATAAATTACCTTGGGCAGTATGGCCATTTTCATGATATTGATTCTTCCTATCCATGAGCATGGAATGTTCTTCCATTTGTTTGTGTCCCCTTTTATTTCGTTGAGTAGTGGTTTGTAGTTCTCCATGAAGAGGTCCTTCACATCCCTTCTAAGTTGGATTCCTAGGTATTTGATTCTCTTTGAAGCAATTGTGAATGGGAGTTCAGTCATGATTTGGCTCTCTGTTTGTCTGTTATTTGTGTATAAGAATGCTTGTGATTTTTGCACATTGATTTTGTATCCTGAAACTTTGCTGAAGTTTCTTATCAGCTTAAGGAGATTTTGGGCTGAAATGATGGGGTTTTCTAAATATACAATCATGTCATCTGCAAACAGGGACAATTTGACTTCCTGTTTTCCTAATTGAATATGCTTTATTTCTTTCTCTTGCCTGATTGCCCTGGCCAGAACTTCCAACACTATGTTGAATAGGAGTGGTGAGAGAGGGCATCCCTGTCTTCTGCCAGTTTTCAAGGGGAATGCTTCCAGTTTTTGCTCATTCAGTATGATATTGGCTGTGGGTTTGTCATAAGTAGCTCTTATTATTTAGAGATATGTTCCATCAATACCGAATTTATTGAGAGTTTTTAGCATGAAGTGCTGTTGAATTTTGTCAAAGGCCTTTTCTGCCTCTATTGAGATAATCATGTGGTTTTTGTCTTTGGTTCTGTTTATATGCTGGATTACTTTTATTGATTTGCATATGTCATACCAGCCTTGCACCCCAGGGATGAAGCCCACTTGATGATGGTGGATAAGCTGTTTGATGTGCTACTGGATTTGGCTTACCAGTATTTTATTGAGGATTTTTGCATCGATGTTCATCAGGGATATTGGTCTAAAATGCTCTTTTTTGTTGTTGTGTCTCTTCCAGGCTTTGGTATCAGGATGATATTGGCCTCATAAAATGAGTTAGGGAGAATTCCGTCTTTTTATATTGATTGGAATAGTTTCAGGAATAATGGTACCAGCTCCTTGTATCTCTGGTAGAATTTGGCTGGGAATCCATCTGGTCCTGTACTTTTTTTGGTTGGTGGGCTATTAATTATTGTCTCAATTTCAGGACCTGTTATTAGTCTATTCAGGGATTCAGCTTCTTCCTGGTTTAGTCTTGGGAGGGTGTATGTGTCCAGGAATTTATCAGTTTCTCTAGGTTTTCTAGTTTATTTGCATAGAGGTGTTATAGTATTTTCTGATGGTAGTTTGTATTTCTGTGGGGTTGGTGGTGATATCCCCTTTATCATTTTTTATTGTGTCTGTTTGATTCTTCTCTCTTTTCTTCTTTATTAGTCTTGCTAGTGGTCTGTCAATTTTGTTGATCTTTTCAAAGAATACCAGCTCCTGGATTCATTGATTTTTTGAAGGGTTTTTGTGTCTCTATCTCCTTCAGTTCTGCTCTGATCTTAGTTATTTCTTGCCTTCTGTTAGCTTTTGAATGTGTTTGCTCTTGCTTCTCTAGTTCTTTTAATTGTGATGGTAGGGTGTCAATTTTAGATCTTTCCTGCTTTCTCTTGTGGACATTTAGTGCTATAAGTTTCCCTCTATATACTGCCTTAAATGTGTCCAAGAGATTCTGGTATGTTGTGTCTTTGTTCTCATTGGTTTCAAAGAACATCTTTATTTCTGCCTTCATTTCGTTATGTACCTGATAGTCATTCAGGAGCAGGTTGTTTAGTTTCCATGTAGTTGAGCGGTTTTGAGTGAGTTTCTTAGTCCTGAGTTCTAGTTTGATTGCACTGTGGTCTGAGAGACAGTTTGTTATAATTTCTGTTCTTTTACATTTGCTGAGAAATGCTTTATTTCCAACTATGTGATCAATTTTGGAATAAGTGCAATGTAGTGCTGAGAAGAATGTATATTCTGTTGATTTGGGGTGGAGAGTTCTGTAGATGTCTGTTAGGTCTGCTTGGTGCAGAGCTGAGTTCAATTCCTGGATATTCTTGTTAACTTTCTGTCTTGTTGAACTATCTAATGTTGACAATAGGGTGTAAAAGTCTCCCATTATTATTGTATGGGAGTCTAAGTCTCTTTGTAAATCTCTAACGACTTGCTTTATGAATCTGGGTGCTCCTGTGTTAGGTGCATATATATTTAGGATAGTTAGCTCTTCTTGTTGAATTGATCCCTTTACCATTATGTAATGGCCTTCTTTGTCTCTTTTGATCTTTGTTGATTTAAAGTCTGTTTTATCAGAGACTAGGATTGCAACCCCTGCCTTTTTTTGTTTTCCATTTGCTTGGTAGATCTTCCTCCATCCCTTTATTTTGAACCTATGTGTGTCTCTGCCCATGAGATTGGTCTCTTGAATACAGCACACTGATGGGTCTTGACTCTTTATCCAGTTTGCCAGTCTGTGTCTTTTAATTGGAGCATTTAGCCCATTTACATTTAAGGTTAATATTGTTATTTGTGAATTTGATCCTGTCATTATGATGTTAGCTGGTTATTTTGCTCGTTAGTTGATGCAGTTTCTTCCTAGCATCAATGGACTTTACATTTTGGCATGTTTTTGCAGTGGCTGGTACTGGTTGTTCCTTTCCATGTTTAGTGCTTCCTTCAGGATCTCTTGTAGGGCAGGCCTGGTGGTGACAAAATCTCTCAGCATTTGCTTGTCTGTAAAGGATTTTATTTCTCCTTCACTTATGAAGCTTAGTTTGGCTGGATATGAAATTCTGGTTTGAAAATTCTTTTCTTTAAGAATGTTGAATATTGGCCCCCACTCTATTCTGGCTTGTAGAGTTTCTGCTGAGAGATTCCTGTTAGTCTGATGGGCTTCCCTTTGTAGGTAACCCAACCTTTCTCTCTGGCTGTCCTTAACATTTTTTCCTTCATTTCAACATTGGTGAATATGAGAATTATGTGTCTTGGAGTTGCCCTTCTTGAGGAGTATCTTTGTGGCATTCTGTGTATTTCCTGAATTTGAATGTTGGCATGCTTTGCTAGGTTGGGGAGGTTCTCCTGGATAATATCTTGCAGAGTGTTTTCTAACTTGTTCCATTTTCCCTGTCACTTTCAGATACGCCAATCAGACATAGATTTGGTCTTTTCACATAGTCCCATATTTCTTGGAGGCTTTGTTCATTTCTTATTACTCTTTTTTCTCTAAACTTCTCTTCTCACTTCATTTCATTTATTTGATCTTCAATCACTGATACCCTTTCTTCCAGTTGATTGAATCAGTTATTGAAGCATGTGCATTTGTCACATAGTTCTCGTGCCATGTTTTTCAGCTCCATCAGGTCATTTAAGGACTTCTCTATACTAGTTATTCTAGTTAGCCATTCATCTCATCTTTTTTCAAGTTTTTTAGCTTCTTTGTGATGAGTTCAAACTTCCTTCTTTAACTCAGAGAAGTTTGATCGTCTGAAGCCTTCTTCTCTCAACTTGTCAAAGTCATTCTCCTTCCAGCTTTGTTCCATTGCTGGCAAGGAGCTGCATTCCTTTGGAGGGGGAGAGGCACTCTGAATTTTAGAATTTTCAGCTTTTCTGCTCTGTTTTATCCCCATCTTTGTGGTTTTATCTACCTTTGGTCTTTGATGATGATGACATACAGATGGGCTTTTGGTGTGGGTGTCATTTCTGTTTGTTTGTTTTCCTGCTGAGAGTCAGGACCCTCAGATGCAGGTCTGTTGGAGTTTGCTGGAGGTCCACTCCAGACCCTGTTTGCCTGGGCATCAGCAGAGGAAGCTGCAGAACAGCGAATATTGCTGAACAGCAAATGTTGCTGCTTGATCATTCCTCTGGAAGCTTCATCTCAGAGGGATACCTGGCCATGTGAGGTGTCAGTCCGCCCGTACTCGGGGGTGCCTCCCAGTTAGACTACTTGGGGATCATGGACCTGCTTGAGGAGGCAGTCTATCCATTCTCAGATCTCAAACTCTATGCTGGGAGAACCACTAGTCTCTTCAAAGCTGTCAGACAAGGACATTTAAATTTGCAGAGGTTTCTGCTGCCTTTTGTTCAGCTATGCCCTGCCCCTAGTGGTGTAGTCTACAGAGGCAGGCAGACCTCCTTGAGCTGCAGTGGGCTCCACCCATTTCAAGCTTCCCTGCTGCTTTGTTTACCTACTCAAGCCTCAGGAATGGTGGGCGCCCCTCCCCAAACCTCGCTGCCACCTTGCAGTTCTATCTCAGACTGCTGTGCTAGCAGTGAGTGAGGCTCCCTGGGTGTGGGACTCTCCAGGCATGGGATATAATCTCATGATATGCCATTTGCTATGACCCTTGGAAAAGCACAGTATTAGGGTGGGAGTGACCCGATTTTCCAGGTGCTGTCTGTCACAGCTTCCCTTGGCTAGGAAAGGGAATTCCCTGAGCCCTTGAGCTTCCTGGGTGAGGTGATGCCTCATCCTGCTTCAACTCTCACTCGGTAGGCTGCACCCACTGTCTGGCACCCACTGTCCAACACGCTCCAGTGAGATGAACCCGGTATCTCAGTTGGAAATGCAGAAATCACCCATCTTCTGCATCACACACACTGGGAGCTATAGTCTGGAGCTGTTCCTATTCAGTCATCTTGGAACTGCCTCAGCAGAACTATTTAGATAAAGATTTAAATAATGTAAAAATGAATTTTTAGGATTGGAAACAATGTTGTGTAACAACAGGAATTTTTTTATTAAGCAATATTTAATTTGAGCTAATTATGAAAGTTTTACAGTAAGCAGTCAAGATGGACTGATTAAACTTGTAAGACATTATTTATTTTCATGTTTCTAATAGATCTCAACAGAAACTTTCAAAAAATGTTGTATATTTATACATCATAAACATATAAAAATACCTAAAGCTGGATATTCTTAATCAACTTTATTGAATTACAACTTACAATGAAAGGATCATGTTTTAAACATGTTATTAGTTGAGTTTGAAAAACATATATTCTGAATTCTCTCTCCACCATGACTCTGTTGTACCACAGACAACAGAGTCGTTTCATTTTGGGGGCTCATTTGCAATTGGAATCAGAATGGAAGGTAGAAACATCAGAGTGGTGAGTATGGAGCGAACTTCAATTCTGTCCTTTAATCTCAAGGCTTTATTCAAACCAGTTTCCTTTCATGGAATTGCTAGCCATTGTGTTAAGCTATGAGAAGTCCTTGGGCAAATGAGAATTTCTGGCCAGGGCACACCCTGGTGTTATTCAAAGGCTTCTGGACTGAACCCAGCCTCCAGTAGCCATCTGGGTGTTGGTAATGGATCTCCAGTTATCCTGTCACAAAATTTTTCTTTCTTTTCTCTCTGTGGTCACTTGTCTTTCTTCTTTGTGTGTGTGTGCAATGTGTGGAAATTTTTACACTTCAGGGAAATAGTTCTTTTAGGATAGATTGGCAATCACCACAGGCAGTAACCCATTAAGCATCTCTCTGTATGCTTTCTGTGGTGAGCACATAGTATTTCTAAGCCAACATAACCATCTCATGGAAGTAGAAATCCTCTTCATGAGGTACATTGTCAGTCTGGTAACACTGCAGTTTCCTAATCCTCTCTTTTCACACAGCTAGAAAAGCTACTTCTGTGAATAGGAAAGCTCTGCCATCAACAGTTAGGAGTAAAATGTCCTCCATCACCAGATTTTAGACCTGATACTGTCTCATTGTGTGTGGAATTTATTCCTTCTGGTGGGTTCTTGGTCTCACTGACTTCAAGAATGAAGCTGTTGACCCTCACGGTGAGTGTTACAGCTCTAAAATGGTGTGTCCGGAGTTTGTTCCTTCAGATGTTCAGATGTGCCCAGAGTTTCTTTCTTCTGATGGGTTTGTGGTCTTGCTGACTTCAGGATTGAAGCCACAGACCCTCACGGTGAGTGTTACAGCTCAAAAAGGTAGTGTGGACCCAAAGAGTGAGCAGCAGCAAGATTTATTGTGAAGAGCAAAAGAACAAAGCTTCCACAGTGTGGAAGGGGATCACAGTGGTATGCCACTGCTGGCTTTGGTGGCCAACTTTTATTCCCTTATTTGGCACCACCCACATCATGCTGATTGGTCCATTTTACAGAGAGCTGATTGGTCCAATTTACAGAGTGCTGATTGGTGCATTTACAATCCTTTAGCTAGACACAGAGTGCTGATTGGTGCATTTACAATCCTTTAGCTAGACACAAAAGTTTTGCAAGTCCCCACCCAACCCAGAAGCCCAGCTGACTTCACCTCTCCCCATCAGCAGGAAAATTGTCATTAGGTCCCTACATTCATTTCTGTCTCCAGTTGGAGCAGTAGTTAATTAGTAAGGAGTTTTTAACTTCAGAAGTTAACTGGAACCACTTTGCTAAGGGTAAATATTTTAGCACAGGTTATAGTAGCAGGCAATATAGAACATTCCCTCCATTAAAGCAGCCTTGCCCAAAGATGACATAGTCTCTCTGGAGATCCATTTTTCAGGGAGCCAGGGAGATCACACAAGTTTAGGAAGTCAAAGGGGATCACAACAGGCAGATAAGCTAAGGTTGAGTGGGTCAAGCATGGCTAATCCAATCACTTAGATCATCTGGTTCCATGGCTTGGAGGGCTACGCCGGCAACCTTAGGTGAAATATTTAACACAGTGCTGGCACTTAGGAACTGAGGAGAGAAAATAGTCAGGGGGATGCTCCCACTGTCTTCTCCTCCTGCTCCACCCTGGGTCACAATGAAAGAAGGGAGGACTAAAAAGATGCTTTTATTCTCACTTCTTTTTCTAGATGGGTAACAGATTATCTTCAGCTTGCACCCTTTTGCACTCTGAAACACTGGAACTTGTTTAACCTCACTACTTTAAAGAGAAAAGTGACTCATTTTATTTTGCACAAGAGCATGGCATTTTTATTAACCTTTGCAAGTGTCATAAGATCGAGCTAGCTTTTTTAACAGGCATATCAGGTAAGCCTATAGAAAATAATTCCCCAATTAGAAAGGCAGTTTCCAGGGGAAAGATCTCATAATTCCCCTTATTTGGGGCCACTTTAAGTTTTCTTCTCATTACAGGACCTTAGGCAAATAAAGGAAGAACTAGGCCAATTTTCTAATGACCCCAATAGGTATATAAAAGGTTTTCAGAATTTTAACTTAGGTGTTTCACCTCACATGGAAAGATGTTATGCTGCTCCTAAACCAAACCCTAACCACAGCAGGCAGTACTGCAGGTAGCAGATAATTTCAGAGATGAGCAATATACCTCCTATAATACAACAGAAGGGAAGAAAAGAGATAGGGAAAGGGAAGAAATAGCGGAAACACAATTTCCAATAGGAAGGGAAACAGTTCCTCTTGACAACCCTAATTGGAATCCCAACAGCTTCACAGATGAATGGAAAATAAAACACTTTTTAATATATATTTTAGAGGGCCTATGAAAGAGTAGGACAAAATCTATTAATTACTCTAAACTGTCCATGATAGACCAAAAGCCAGATGAGAATCTTGCAGCCTTTGTGGAAAGGTTGAGAGAGGCACTAAAAGAGTACACCTCCTTATCCTTTGATACGGTTGAGGGACAGCTCATTCTAAAGCTTAAGTTTATTACACAGGCAACTTCCAATATTAGAAGGAAACTATAGAAGTAAACTATAGGACAAGATAGGATCTTGGAAAACCTCCTTGAGGTGGCCACTTTGGTCTTTTATAATAGGGAGCAGGAAGAGACCTAAAAGATAGAGAGGAAGCTCAGGAGAATGACAAAGTCTCTAATAGCTGCTTTGCAAGTTTGCAAAGTCCGGGATCACCCAGGTGCATCCATTAGTTGCTATCAGTGTGGCAACCCAGGGCATTTTAAGAAGGAGTGCCCAAACAGCAAGAAGAAGCCACCTCGACCAGGTCCAGCCTGAGGTATAGACCACTGGAGATCAAATTGCCCCCGAAGGCACAGGTCACTGGATTCAGAACCAGTCTCACAGATGGTCCAGTAGGATTGGTGGGTCTTGGGGCTCAAACTCTGGCTCTGTTGGCTAAAGTACCATAACAGCACAGGAGCCTTGGGTAATTCTGGAAATTGAAGGAAGGAAAGTAGACCTCCTTCTGAACACTAGAGCCTGTCTCTCTCTTTGCTCCTCTCTAATTTAGGCCTCCCCTCTTCCTGTAGTACAACTGTAAGGGGAGTCTCAGGACAAACTCTAATCCAATATTTTTCTCAACTTTTAGTTGCAATTAGGAGGACCTATTATTTATACATGCTTCCAAACCACTGCCACAGTAGCTCTACTCATCAGAAAAGCCTCCAAATTAACCCTAGGAAATAATTTACCTGTTTACACCCCACATAATGTGGCAGGATTACTGTCCTCTAGGGGGAGCGTTTAGCTAACAAACAGCCAGTAAAGCAAGCAATACATAAGGCAGAATAACGTCTAAATAATGTCTCTCCCCAGACACAAGCACTCAATTAGCTGAACTGAAAGTTCTTATAAGACCACTTAAATTAAGCAAGGGAAAGGTAGCTGACTTTTATACTAATTCCAAGTATGCTTTCTTAGTTCTTCATGCTCATGCTGCCATTTAAATGGAAAGACATTCTCTTATCATTAATGGATCTACTATAAAATATTACCAGGAAATTAGCAGGATACTATCCTCAGTTTTCCTTCCACAAGAAATAGCAGGGGTGCATTGTAAGGAATATCAAAAGGAAACAGATAAAGTAGCCAAAGGAAACAGGTTAGCTGATCAGGCAGCTAAGTCAGTGGCAAGGAAGCCTCAAGGGATTAACACACTTCAAGCCATCCTAATCAAGGAAGGCCCCATAAGAAAAATTAAGCCTCATTATTTCCCTGCAGAAATAGAATGAGCCACTTCTCAAGGGTATACTTCTCATCTCTCAGGATAGCTACGGTCAGAGGATGGCGAACTCGATTTGCCAGCCTCCAGCCAATGGAAAGTCCTTAAAATCCTTCACCAAGGTTTTCACTTAGGAAAAGAAAACTTATCAATGTGCTTAGAGATTGCTTTCAGGCAGGAAACCTCTAAGTTGGTTAAGCATCTACCTTCTGTAGCTCACTTTCGATAGAAATTGACACAACTAGCAAAAGAGCAGCCCCAAGAAATAGGACCACCTTTACTCAACCTAAGAAATTTGGTATTAGTGAAAACTCATCTCTCTCTCTCCTTCTTTAAACCAAGCTGGAAAGGGCCCTATACAGTTGTTCTTTCAACCCCCTCAGCAGTAAACGTTACAGGTATCAACTTCTGAATACATCACACTAAAGTCAATGCCTGAAGAGCTGAGGGAGCAACCCCTGACAGACCAGAGGAACATCTCAAATATCAATGTGGAGAAATAGAAGATCTTAGGCTGAAAATCATAAAAGATAAGTAACTGAGTGAGGGACAGTCATCTTACTCAGTCCCACTCCTTTACCTCAACAAATACTTTTTATTACTCTACCTTTCCTCTCAGAATTCACCGCCAAATAATAGAACTTCTTTTTAACACGTATTTGCAGGGAGATTTTAACTACACATGGAATTGCGTTTGTAACTTCATAAATCCCCGAAGGGAAATGTTATATCTTGGCAAGTAAAATTTTAAACAAAAATTATTTACTATGCCACTTTTGTGGAAATTGTTATAGTCACACTATTATTTGCAATAAAACTATACACTGTGGTACCCACAGTGTGGAATTCTGGTTTTAAAATTCTAATGGCTGTAATATTTTGCCTAATTATCATCTTTATAGCAGGATTAATAATTGCAGGAAGGATTTAGTCAAGATTTTTTTTGCTTGTGGCAGGAGTGCTAGTTACAGTCAAGAAGTAAGCATGAAAGTTTTACTATCATTAAGTTTGATAGGACTTTTTATTGAAGATTATATAATTGAAGATAATATGGTACACTCTAAGCTATGGAAAGAAGGTTATAAAAAAGAGATTTTATATAAGAAAGGCTCTTGTATGGTTAATTCTTTTCCAAAAGGAAATGACTGGTTGTTTTGCGGAATAATGTTGGGACAAGTCAAAAAGTTTGAATATGTTTTAAGAGGGTCTGTGAAAGTCATTTAAGAATTTAATAATTAAATGGAAATAATTGCCAAGATTGACACTAAAGTTGTTTTAACCACCTAATAATGTATTTCTCTTAATCATATCACAAGCTATAAGAAAGGCCTAAGCCTAAAATTATCCCCTAATGGCAAGTCAAGGGGGAAACGTATGTTTTTCTCAAGGAAAATGTTACGTTTACATTAACTTTTCTTGTAGTGTACTGTGCCATCTAGTGGAGGAAGATCGGTATTACAATCCGTTGGTGTAACTATTGTCATAGTTAATGTTTACAGTACACCCACTAACAGTGGTAATCTTAATACTCATATTCTAACTCTATATTTTAAACCTTCTTGTAAAATTTATCTCTTTTTGCCTAAAAGCAATCAAACACCAAAAGGTGCTGCAGACAGAGCCACACATGGACACACCATTCTTCTGAGAACCCTTGGACCAACATCAGAAGGAGCCCCAACTGCTGTCCCCCCACACCACACCCCTTTTTAGCAGGAAGTAACCAGAAAGAATCATCATCCAACACCCCCAACAGCAGTTAGAATAAAATCTCCTGAAGGGGGGAATAATACAGGAGTTATTAAGAAATGATTTTTAGGCAGCTAGAAAGGGTAAAAGTTCTCAGTGGAGATTCCACCGAGACTTTATGTTCTGGAAAAGAGATTCCAGAAAGTAATTCAGCCTTGCTGACACCTTAATTTTAACCCAGTGAGACCTGTGTTGGATTTCTGACCTGCAGAACCAGAAGATAATAAATTTGCGTTTTTTAAGCCTCTAAACTTATGATGATTTGTTACAGTAGCAATAGAAACCAACGAAGAAGTGTAGTAGTGCATTTTAAACATGTAATTGAATTGTAAAGACAATACATTTAGAAAATTGATTCAGGAAGAAAATTATATTTCAATTCTGATTATTCACAACACACACGTACACACAAACACATACTAGCAATCTCCTTCAGACAAAACACTGGGTACAATGATAAACTTTCAAATAATTTTTAATTTTTCTTAATATTATAAAAATATTAACATATTTTATTTTAACATAATTAATTTAACATTTAACATAATTAATTTATTTAATATAATTTATTTTAGTGTGGAATATTTCTAATCAAAAATTTACAATGTATATGATGAATATCTCAAGCTCTAATGATAATAAGTATTCTTTTTCTTTTCTAATGATATGTTTTGCATTAACATTTCTGTTTTAATCAAAGCCAGAAACTTATTTGAATATTTTATTTTCACAAGGAAAAGTTCATTCATAAAAACATAAAAGCCTTTACACATAAATGGGTAACTGCTAAGATATGTATCAATTTGCATAAAATATAATTTTTTAAAATACGTCAACAAATAATAAATATAATTAGGTTTATACCATCTATAATATTTTATTTTCTCTATAGTGAATAACTATAAGGCATTTGATAGAAATTTGAAGTAGCTGAGTTTAAACCCTGGCTCTGTGTCACCTTAGTCAATTGCATAAGTTTTCTATTACTTAAATTAGTAATCTGTAATAGGAAGGGTTATTTGAGTACATAACTTTTAACCTTATATTCCTCTTTAAAAATTTTTGACTACACCTTTTGTTTATGACAGTTGCCATTGTTGTAGAGTCGTGGTTATCAACCTGGGTGATTTTCTTCTCAGGGGACATTCAGTAGCTGGATAAATTTTGTTGTCATAACTCGTGTGTGTGTGTGTCTCTGTGTGTGTGTGTGTGTGGTGGGGGAAGAGTGTTACATTAACATGTAGTGGCTTGAGTTCAGGGATCCTGCTAAATAAACTACAATGCACAGAACAACCCATACAATTACCCAGTCCAAAATATCAATAATGCCAAGCTTCAGAAACCCTGTTTTAGAGAACGAAGTTATTCAATATTTGTTGCAAAAAGGAAGGTATTTTACTGATAAAACTGCTGCCGATTCCAAATATAATTGGATTTAGTGCAAACTAATGAATGTCTCCCTGGCAGCTAGAAGAGTGATGGTTCAAAGTATTTTACTTTGCAGTCTTAATTACCTAAAGTAATTTAGCACACAGGAAAAACAAAACACGCAGTCATTAAGTTTCTGGATCTCTTTGAAATCAATAAAGACTGAAGATTCCATTAAGAAATCCCAGAGCCTAGTGTGAATTTGAATGAATCATGGTATGACCTATTATATATACTTCAGTTCTTTGCTGAAATTGTTTATCATTGTATTCAGAACTACTACAGGTAAAATTATATCACTCAGAATCTGTAATAACAAATATGACGGACTGGTTTGTAATAACAATATTTTACAGTATTTCCCATATTTTCACATTGCTAATAAAGTAGCATTGTAGAGGATAACATTTCCCAAAATTTACAAGTAACTAAATATATATTTTTATGTGATTCAAAAGGATACATGCTATGAAACAGCAAAGAATTCAACCTTTTGCCTCTTGACTCCAGTCTTCAGGTTTGTTAAATAAACAAACTCCTGAAACTAACAAATTAGCTGTTCGTACTTACTTCCAATCTAAACTCGTAGTTATTAGCTCAGCATTGCTCTGATTTCACTGTTCTTTTCACATATATAGAGACAAAACAGAACAAAACCGGAACACAAGTTTATGCAGACAGAAGTAGGTTATTCAGAGAAATAGTTTCCCACAGCCCTCTATTGCCTAAGGTAAATTCGACAGAATATATTCCTAACTTTCCCTATTCCAAGTCAATATGCCTAATTGTAAACATGCCACAGAACCGAATTCAGATAGCATATATCCACCTAGGGTCACATCCAAAGGATTACTAACACTCACATTCTAAGAACACCATGCTCTAAAATCATTTTATTTAAAGACAGGAAAGTCCTTGCAAGGGCAAATTACCGAATATTTCTGGAGTCCTCTAAGTCTCTTTCTCTGAATCAACTGTATAACCAATAGCCTTGGCCCTTTCATAGCCCATCAACAAGTAAAAGAGAACTCAATGTGATCTCAACAACTCATTATCATGTACAGTTTCACTTACAGGATACAAATTTGGAGGTTTTTTTCCCAAGAAGTCTGTATCTTTTCCACAAAAAATTTAATGCTACACTATTCTGGTTTTTATTGTAGGTATAGAGAGTGCTTTTCTGAGTACTTGCTTGAAACTACAGGAAGAGTAGTAGTGCTATTGATGTTTGCACTCTAAACTGAGAGCTCCTCTTACATAGTTGTGCATGTGATTTTGGAAAGAGCATGGACACACAAGATTTTGTAATGGTGTGGCATAAAGGAGATATCTAGCCAGTCAACAATATAAAGAATTAGAACCCTAGAGATTTAAGGGATTTACAACCAAAATAATGTTCTTGTAAAAAGAAAGAGAACAGGATTTGAAATAAAAAGATATGTATGATTTTACTCCATTTACTAGACATTAAAGTAGGGATAGATATTTGTTTGCATCGACATTCCTTTCTTTGTGGAAAGTAATCGACCCCATCCGATATGGTTCTGGTAAACTATCAATCTAAGCCTCTCACCTGAGCTATAGAAGTTATCATGCAATCTAGATTTGTCAAATTGTAGCACTACGTCTGTCTCATGATAATGAGCATTTTGGGGTTTGACAAATGATGAAACAAAATTGGTAGAGGTTCTTTATTTGTATTGGCATAATATCACTGGGGGAAAACTATTTTTAACCGGGGTTGTTAAACTGGTAGCAAAGGCTACAAGTGGCCATCTTCAAGATTTATGGAGCAATTCAAGTAGTACAAGTAGAGAATAGTGTCATTACAGTGAAGAAAGCAGAAAAAAAAAAAAAGAAAGAAATGACTGGCATAATTTGAGCCCCTGGATCCAACTGATCATGATATATGGAAGTTCCGTGAGCCCAAAATCTATTTAAAATTGAGTACGTGTTTCTTTATATGAAATATATAAAGCTATTTTTTTGTTTTTTGAGATGGAGTCTTGCTCTGTCATTGTGCCCGGCTATATACAGCATACCAGAATCTCTGGGACATATTTAAAGCAGTGTGTAGAGGGAAATTCATAGCACTAAATGCCCACAAGAGAAAGCAGGAAAGATCTAAAGTTGACACTCTATTTCAGTAATCATTTGTCTTATTTTCTTATTTTTAGGGTGTTAATGATTCTTCTTAGATTTCCCCATTCCACTTTTCACATTCCATTTCCACAGAAAAAAACTAAGAGTATAACATATTTACTAGTCATGTATATGTTTCTGCACATGTGTGTGTGTTTAAGGGGTAATTAGTATATTTTTTACTGTATTTTAAAATAATGTCAAAATATAGTTTGAGCTTAAGAATTTCACTTTTAGGTAAATCAGCTTTCCTCTTGATTGCTTAAGATGAAGCATTTTTAATAGTTGTATGTAAATAAAACCTATGGATTGTCACCTGAGAGAAATGCAAGAAAATATCCACAAAGCAAAGTAATTAGAGATTATCACTGCGTTATTCAGATTCCAAGGGCATGTAATGCTTTATAAACCACCCAGGTGTTTTTCCAGTGTATACCCACAGCCTTTGAGTAGTGAGAAAGATTTTATTATTGAATCTGTATGTGTATATCACAAGATGTGGAATGAATGGGTGAAATGAAGGACAGGGAAGCAGGGTTTTGGCACTTTTATATCCTTATAGGTAAGTGTGAAAGATTAACACATATTCTCAATGTCATATTAAAATGTACAAATCAACATGACTCCAACAGTTATAAGTTATAGAAATTAATAAATGTTGAAGGGGAGTAACTCAAGTCCTGCATTGGAATGAAGAAGACCACATAAGAAACTAACCATAGGGGAAATGTTGCTAAAATTTGATTTAAAATTGCTGAATTGATTTAAAAGCATATATTATTTCATCTCTTTCTGAACCCAATAGGTTTCACTTATTTGTTTAGTATCAGAAAAAATTTGAGTGTTTTTTGAAACACAAAAAATTAGGAATCAGTGAAGATAATTTCCCAGTATTCTGTCAGCTGTTGGATGGTCCAGTATCTTTACTTCAATGGTAATCAGGAAAATAGCTTTAGAACAGATTAGGATTGTCCACATTAAGGATTTTAAACATAGGCAAAAGGGAGATACCAAACATTTTTTCAGTGAGTACTAATATGAAGGGATCTGAAGAGGAGATAAATGCCTGTAACACAAGACAGTAGTGAAAAGGATGTGGGCAATGTTAGAGCAAACAGAGCAAGGAGGACTTTATAATTGTAGACATCAATTATGCTGACGATGCTCACTTAGGACAACAGTACTAAAGTTGATAATGAGGTGGTAAAATAATCTGCCACTTAATATGGTGAGTGACATGGAGAAGGATACTGGTAGGATGGCTTCCCAGCTGCCAGCTTTGATGAATGAGTAGAATCCACCAAGAGAGGGAATGTAAGAAGAGAAGCAGGTTTAAAGAAATGGCAACAGGAGGAATTCAGTTCAGACACACAGAAACTTACATCCCCATGGAATACTCAGAACTTAGGCCACTGGCAAATTTGAATATTTTGCACAAAGGAGAGACATAAGTAAATTAGCATGTTTAAGGTCATTTGCCAAAGCTATAAAGAAATGCATTCTGTAAAAGTAAAATTAGTCTTGTTTTGGTTCCATGATCATTAAGGGGAGTCCAGGCACTTCATTTTTTATTAATTTTTTATTATACTTTAAGTTCTAGGGTACATGTGGACAACGTGCAGGTTTGCTGCATAGGTATACATGTGCCATGTTGGTTTGCTGCACCCATTAACTCATCATTTACATTAGGTATTTCTCCCAATGCTATCCCTCCCCCTGCCCCCCATCCAAGGACAGGCCTCTGTGTGTGATGTTTCCCACCCTGTGTCCATGTGTTTTCATTGTTCACCTCCCACCCATCAGTGAGAACATGCGGTGTTTGGTTTTCTGTCCTTGTGATAGTTTGCTTAGAATGATGCCCAGACACTTTTAATTGCTATCCTAGTTTATATACAGATCAGAAATGTTACCACAGTTGCAGGAAAAAAGAAGTTATTTTACACACAAAGGTAACATTTTATAAAAATTGTCTGCACATCAGAGACTCAAATGTGTCTGCAGTGTTTGTGAGAGAGACTCAAAATGTATCTTTCAAATTGCCAGTTGAACTTACTTTTTCTTTTCCTGTGGTATATAATGGGAAGTACGTGTCTTGACAACAATAAGTATACTACATGTCTCTTGAAATACTAAGGGATCTCTTAAGATATAAATCAAAGCATAAAAATATTCATCAATGTTGCCATCTCTCTGCCTCCTGTAGGATGAAAGAGAAGCATTGCAGAGTAAAAGAAGAAGAAAATATCTGTTGATTGTTCTCTCCATTCCTTTGACCTAGAATTATTTAGATCTAAGAGCAACATAAATGGTTTACCAATTCCTTATTTATCCTGAAATCCAAGCTACAGCCCTGATTTGATTTTCCACTTTTTGGCATCTAAAATTTCCCAGGAGCATATGCTATGGCAACAAGAAACGTGAGCCTTTCACTGTATATTATATGTAGGCAAAAATACCAAATTTAACCTGGATATCTGTTAGTCCCCAATAATAGAATTATATGTTGAAAAACTCATAAGTTTCTGCATAGTCTCTTATACCTTTAATGGGCTCTTTGATCAAATTTAATGAGTACAACCAAGGTTTTGGACAACTGCCAAATAGTGCATGCCAGAGAGAACAAGGAACAGGAAGTCAGCTTGGTATCGTGAGTCTGGGCAGAGGGCATGGGACACAGAAAAATTAGGGAGAAGTCCATGCATTTTGTAACACAGGAGGCTCTATTCAGATCCAAGTTTTTGTTTGTTTGTTTGTTTGTTTTGAGGACCTGTCATGATATAGAAAGGATATTCTGAGTACAAGCATCGTAGATAAGTCTTTGATTGCAGAGAAGTGCCACAGAGAAGTGAATTCCGGGGAGGCTGGTCACTTTACACACTCTGCCAGCCCTAAGACACTTAGCCAATTATGATTGCTGTTTCTATAATGGAGGTCATTTATCTTCTGCTTGGTCTTAGAGGTATTTCCATTTTAGATGGATACATTAGTTTGCTAGGTCACCGACTGGATGACTTAACAAATACTGATTTTCTCATAATTCTGGAGACCAAAGTTCACGATCAAGGTGTTAGCAGGTTTGGTTTCTCCTGAGGTTTCTATCCTTGGCTTTCAGATAGTCACCTTCTTGCTGTGTCTTCACGTGGCTTTGTCATTCTGTGTAGACAATCCCTGGTATCTCTCTTGAGTTACAAGGACACTGGTTAGAGCTGATTAGGGCCCACTCATATGACCACTTCAAAGCCCCTCTTCTAATTATGTATCTCTAAATACAGTCACTTTGTGAGGTACTAATTGTTAGGACTTTAGCCTATGAATTTTGGGGAACACAAATTTATCTGAAATCATATTTTGACTTTTAAATTGTGGACAGCTTGCTTTGTGTATGTTTAAAGAAATATTGACTATTTAAATAGTAATCTAATACACTTTGAAGGATCATGCAATTTATTAAGCCTCATGTCAACCAATGTTATGGCTCTTATTTATTTCTTTATAAGTTTATTGCTATATTTACTATTTCATCACAAAGTAGGAGAAGACTTTGGATCATAAGTTAGGAGTCTTGCGTTTATTTGTACCTAACACCGGCAGTCTTTATGCAAAGTATTTAACCTCTTTAATCCTGTGCTTCATTGGCCGAAGAGATTTAACTGTGTAGAAGTTTTTGCAAGTACACAGTGCTTCACAAATAGAATGTTAGTATTATAGTGATCATTTTAGTTTTTATAAGAAAAAATTTCCTTAGTTTTATTGTATTTTGGTCTCATTAGTTTAAACAAAATAATTTTTTATGATTCTATTTTCAGGCTATATGTCAGCATAGCCAATATTAAAGTAAATTTTTGTTCTTCTGATTCAGGAAATAAGTTCTATGGAGAAACTATTATAGTATTTAATTTTTAGTCCTTTCTAATACCATAGTTCCTCTTAAAATTGAATTCATGGGCCGAGCTCAGTGGCTCACGCCTGTAATCCCAGCACTTTGGGAGGGCGAGGCAGGCGGATCACGAGGTCAGGAGATCACGATCACCCTGGCTAACACGGTGAAACCCTGTCTCTACTAAAAATACAAAAAATTAGCTGGGCATGGTGGCCAGCGCCTGTAATCCAAGCTACTTGGGAGGCTGAACCAGGAGAATGGCGAACCGGGGAAGTGGAGCTTGCAGTGAGCCGAGATCGCTCCACTGCACTCGAGCCTGGGTACAGAGTGAGACTCTGTCTCAAAAAAAAAAAAAAAAAAAAAAAAAAAAAAAAAAAAAAATCAAGCAATCTCAACTGTATACATCATTCTTAAATACCAAAATCTGAAAACTATTCTATTTTGAGTGATTCTGCATTCGGGAAGACTAAAATTCTGGAGCTATATGAAGGCAAATTCCTTATGAAAAATATCTATAATCATAACATGGTTGTATTTTCTTGAAGTCCATGGTAATCCTATACTAGCATTAATTCTTTATGTAATTCCTTTCACCTTACATGTGCCAGCTTTCCACGGATTCCTGCCAGATAATACAAGGATCCATCTCTAAGTCAGAGACCTCATGCTATCTCTCTCAGGTCACCTTTCTTCTGTTCTCTCATTAGTTTTCCAGACAAGTGATGGTGTGAACAAAATTACCAGCATAGTGGCAGACATGTTGAGTGCACAGAGCAAATGTATGTTACCTCCTTCCTATTAATAAAGCAATACACTCCAGTTAAGCTAGGCTTTTGTCTAGGTTCTCTAATATAACTTTTAAATTACTGTTACACATTTTAATGTTATTGCTAGTTATTGGGATTGTTTGTAGACGATAGATATATGAGCCTTAACAAGAATCTTCATGTTTGTAAAACTGTAAGGAAAATTATTCCTACAATTTTCTTATTTTTCTTTTTAAAATTCTTATTTTATAACATTCATTAAGTGCCTACCATGTGCAAAGCATAATGTCAGACCATGGCAATACTATGTTAAAAACAAAAAAAAAAAGTCTCTGTTCTGTTTATAGTCTAGAGGGAGTAACAAACAATAATCCAGCAAACATCAAAGTGGTGAAGCATATTTGGTGTGTGGTGTAAAGGAAATAAACAGGGTGCTCTTACCAATAAGTCTGTGTAGTGAACTGCAGAAATGGCCACGATTCTCCATCCTTTCCGTTTCTGCATCTTTTATAATGCAACTGTAGCTTTTCTCATCAAGCACTGCAGCCTGTATCTTCTCCCTTTGATTCTGGGCTGTGTAGTGACTTATATTGACCTGAGAACTGCGTTAGAAATGATAGTGTGACTGCTCTGAGCATTAAGATCTCTCTCTCCCCTTTGCCTTTTGACTATGTGAACAAATTGGCTAACATTCTAGAATGTGAGAAACTGCATGGACTAGAGATTGGCCTTCCGAATTGAAGTTACCCTAGAGAAGCGAGCTGCCAATGACATGCAGTTGACAGGAGCTGAATGAATGATCCCTCAGATACCAGGAGAGTTGCCTTGCTTAGTACAGACAATATTATTCACAAAGAAAAATTAGCAACAAAATGGTTATTGTTTCAAACCATCATTGGGTGGCTATGAAATAAATCCAACTGATCCAGTTAAAGTGGGATGCTTAAAGAAATACCTTACAAGGTGGATTTAAGCTCAGATCTAGAGGATAAGCATCTTTCACAGTGAGAGTGATTCAAAGAATACACCCTCAGAGGGAATAGCAGGTGTTAAATAATATCGACTGAATTAGGTTGGCGCATTTTAGGATCAAGTGGTTGAAATATATTGAATGAAGAAAAGAACAGGATAAGGTAAGATTACAGATATAAACAAAAGCCATATTATGCAAAGCCTTGTAGGTCATGAACAGAAGGTGGCCTTTGTCCCTGAGGACAGGGGAAACTAATGAATGATTTTAAAAAGGGAAGTAATACAATTTAATTTATATTTTAGAAAAATTCACATGGCAAAACCATGTTGGAGGCTTTGTAGTAGCACAGAAAAGAGATGGTAGTTACTTATAAATACCTCTCATTCTTTTCTCCCTTAGTAGACATGGGAAGGTTTCTTCAGATTGTTTTTAGGGATAAACTCTGAGTCTATCTATTTGTAGAACTCTCTCTATTGAAATCCATGAAGTTTTGCATATTCTCATATGTCTATATAAATTGACATAGATGTTGTCAGGGGCTGCAGAAGCCTTTTCTGAACACAAACTTGAACTTTGAGTTATGTGAAAAGGTCACATTTGTAAGTAGCAAGAAAATGCTTCTCTTGACTTTTTATGTTCTATTTTTAATAAGGCATTCTCTTGAAATTTACTTTCATGGATCTGATTTTCAATGTTAACCCCATATTATTATTTTTTCTTCAATATTTTTTATTCACTGATATTTTTTCTTTTAATTATTATTTAATAAAGTAAAAAAATCTGTTGAAATACTAATACAATCCTTTTTCTTTTATTCTAAAAACTTTTCTGGTTATCTTAATGCAATCTCAAGTAGCATGCTCTGTGTCCTTCAATATTTGCATGTACATTGTTTCTTGATTGACATAAATTATGTCTTACTATTTATTTGTTCTAGTATTTCACTAAGAAAATTATATTTCAATAATATATTACTGTGTATAATATTACATAATAATTATGTCTGTGTATAAATAAAATGCATCTTACAGTAGTAATGAAACCTCACAGAATTAGAGCTAAAAGAACATTTAGAAATTAATTTTTCTCAAATCAGATTTATAGAGAAAATCTAGCTTGTGAACAACAAATTTGGGAATTAGCAAAATTGCCATGTCTTCTGGTATTGTGAGCTAGGAAATATAGGAGCTATATAGTTTACATATAACTCAGAAAATTAAATGGGAATTTGGCTTTTTGATTCTAAATTGAACATTCTGTGCATTAATGAGAGTTTCTTATTGAAAAAATGATGAAATAGAAACATCATTATAGAAAATTCCAACTGTGTTTGGAATAGAGGTTTATTAATTTTTACATATTACTTTTGACTTTTCCTTCATCCTTGCCAAATATGGATCTAAAGATTGTTCTTATTCTTTTGAAATGATAATGATGATGAAAAAAATAACAGCAACATAAACTCATTTCATTATAATTTCTTTTCTGTACACTTAGCTATTTTATCCTTAAAGGGAGATACCGTTTCCCTGTGAGATTACATCAGTCAAGGTACAGAAAGTTTAAATAATTAACCTGTAGTGACATTATTACTGAAAACAAGATTCAAAGTGTCCTTCCTCCAATCATAAGCCGTGTCTATTGAACCATAAAGATTTCCATGGTGTCAACATAATTCTAATAACTAATAAAGATTACCCACATTAATGAATTATAGCTGCATTGATGAGTCTTAAGAAGAATTTAAAAAAATATATAGGTACTGTAAAAGAACAGGTAAAGAAATCACAAGAGAACAATGAGTGTCCTTTTTATTGATTTTTTAAAAAAATCTTTCAAGATTTTGCTTATCTATAGACAGTGGGATCAAAAAACTTGGGAATTTATGTTTTAGGTTTTAATTTACATAAAAGGCTTTAATTTTTTATTCCTAAAAGCATACAGAAATGGTAGCAGTAGAATGACAGTAATGGAATCATCCATCTGGCTCTAAAATTGTTTGTTTCTTTTCATTTCAAATAAATGAACTCAAAATAGAAAACTAGGATTCATGAGACATGTAGAGGTTATGGAATAAAAAGTGGCTAAAAATAAATATGACTATAATACAAGAGCAAAAAGCATTTCTCTATTGAACAGTCTGACCTTGGAACAACAACTAACATGTTTCTAAAATTTGCATTAAACTCTTCTGTGCTGCTTTACACTTAATTCACTTGTGCTTAATTAAGAGCCTTTATAACCTGAGAGAAAAATATTTGATACCAAATTATGCCTATAGTTTAGGAAAATATGACTACCCATTTCCTTTCAATTTTAATTAAATGCCTGATTTGAACACATCTGTTTAATGCAGTGAGGAAAATTACTCATCCAAAATAGCTTACTTATTTGTACTAAAATAGTGCAAAATAGTTCCCTGAAGTGTGACTTTGCAACTTAGCCACACATTTGTTATTATTTGTATGCAGTATAGTCTTGTAAAAGCTTATCTATTATTAATTGAACATGTCACTAAATGTTATACTCAATCACCCTAACTAGATTATCATCTCCTTGAAGAAAATGATTATAACTAGTGTTTTCCATAGTTCTTAGCAAAGCCTTAGCATGAAGCATTATGTCACTAATTTAACAAAGTTCATTATATTTCTATATAGAAAGCTAACCATTTAAAAAATTAAAAATGTCTTTGTTTCTTGAAAGATCAAAACTAGAAGCAGCAAAATCAACAAATACTTAAAAAATTCTGTTTATTATTTATGTTGTTGCCAATCATATTTTAGATAGGGAAAGAAAGATATTACAAAAGCTTGAATTTACCAGTTTGGTGCATTTTCTTTTGACTCAAAATTCATTAATTTCATAAATAGTTCCATTTTGCATACACCTGTCAGTGAGTCATTTTGTCCTTACAAAGTGCTGGTAAATGAAAGAGATAGGAACTTGGTTCTTATGAATTACCTTCTCTTTTGTGTATGTTTGGATTAGTGGTAACAAAAACTGAATATTTAAAGAAACACCTGTACATGTATATTTCTATACATATGTGTATACAATAAGATACATAATTTTAAATTGTAATAATTTCTATAAATGAGTAGAATTCTACCATAGATATTAATAAAAAATCAGCTTCGGATAAGATGTCAGAGAAAGGTGATATTTAAATTGTAGCTGGAAGCCCATTGACATGATTTATGCAGATGCATGTCTTAATTAGAGTTGCATATTTAACAGATCATTCAGCTCTCTGTATAGAGAATAGATTCGTGTGAAGCCAAATTATAAAACATAATTATAATTTTAGAAACTATCATAATCACCCATTGACAAAGCCAGGTAAAATGTAAAAAGAAAATGGATTTATAGTAGTTTTGCAGGCAGACTTGTTTTGCAGATCCAAGAGATTAAGATAACCATAAAATTATTCTTCTTTCTGGTTTTCCAGTATCTTTGAAATTCTTTTAATACTCATCTGTAAAAGTATAATGCCTATCTAATAAATATGATTTACTAATTTAAAGCATTGGTAAAAAGTAGACTGTAATAGCTTGGTCTATGTATACCAGAAAACTTTAGTAAAATATGTAATTAAAAGTCATTACTTTAGGTAGCTGGACCTCACCAAGTCAAATAATACTGACATTTTAATTCTAATGTTATGGATAGCTGCAACTATCTCAATTGAAAATCTAACTTTGAACCTCTTTCCTTGCTTCTGATTTTCTTCCAGTCTACACCATTTGTGTGTTTGTAATGACTATTATCAGAAACATTTTTCTATTTCTGGTTGTCTGATAAACACTATACAGAATAATACTGTATTATCCTGAGAGAGCAACAGTTCATACTGGCCTACTGAACCTAAAATTCTCTTGAAAGGCACAAAGAAAAATAAGCAGATAGATATATTTTCACCCAGAACACCAAGTCAACTCCCTTTCCCAGACTCAGTTTGTGATCCTCCTATAATCTTTGCACTTTTGTTGCATCTGCAGTCCATAGTGGGCAAAAGAAATTAAGATAACCCCTAGATCACACAGTTATTTTGGAAAAAAAGCATTAACAGTGTCATCTCAGATTTTTTTTTCCTGAAATATAGGAGCCAAACCAAATAATGTAAAACACTTCTTATGATTTCATACTACTGATAACAGAATAAATTTCTTCTTAAGTGTCTATATAAAAGCCATGATAACCCAAGGAGGAGAGAGCAAATAAGTTACACAGTTGTGAGAAAGTTGATTTCTTTTCTCTCCAAACCCCAGTCTTGATGGAGATTTTCTTTTTTCACATCTCTTATAATATGAATAAATGTGCTGAGGGATTATGCTTGGATGTCTCTTTTGAGACCAACCAGTGATTTTAAATAAAGATTGCCTTAACCCCAGAGACATAATATGTGAAATTACAGTCTGAAGATTTAAAGGTTTATGTTTATCATAAAAGATCATTTATGTTTATCATAAAAGGTCACCTTCCAAACTCTCATTCTAGAAGTGATATTACATATTGTATTTAGAAAAGATCCACAGAGCTTATCTAATATTATTTTCTTACTTTGAAAAATGTAAAGGGCAACTTACAATATAATTGTTTTAAAAAATTATACTTTAGACATAATGGGAGCAAAATAGCTTATCAAAACAATGTTGATAGGTTATTTTTCATTAAAAGATAATAAAAATACAATTCTAAGAAGACTGAAGATTTCTTCAACATTGTAAAATAAAATGTTGAATAAATCTTATTACACAATCATCATTCATACTGAATGCATTTATTATTTTGATATTAAGATTGTCAGACATAAATAGATGGTAAATCACTCGCTAGCAGAGCTCTCTGCTCATAAAATATAAAAAAGTAAGTAGAATTAAAAAAACTACCAATTGGAATGGGCAGACAGCTTACAGACAATTTTGATTCTCAGTAATCTTTATAGCATTTTTTATGCACTGAAGAGTTCATTGGCAGAAGTATTCTGTTACAGCTGAAACAGCTTAGAGTATATAATATGCAATGACTATGTTATGCGGTCTGTCCTAGAGGCATGTAGATGATAATATATTCTTGATTAATGCACCACCCCTTCCTACTCTACCTATCACTATAAAATATTCGTAATGTGTCCTGGAGTATATATTCACTTTATAAAATACAGATGTGCTCATTTGAAAATGGTCTTTAAAGCCTTTAGTTAGATTTTTATTTTTTTTATTTTTTTTTTATAATGCTCAAATGCCCATCATTGAAGTGCATGTTTTTCCTTCCAAGGTAGAGTAGTCTTTGCATTTTTTTTTTTTTTTTTTTTTGAGACGGAGTCTCGCTCTGTCTCCCAGGCTGGAGTGCAGTGGCGCGATCTCGGCTCACGGCAAGCTCCGCCTCCCGGGTTCACGCCATTCTCCTGCCTCAGCCTCCGGAGTAGCTGGGACTACAGGCGCCCGCCACCGCGCCCGGCTAGTTTTTTGTATTTTTTAGTAGAGACGGGGTTTCACCGTGATAGCCAGGATGGTCTCGATCGCCTGCCTCGTGATCCGCCCATCTCGGCCTCCCAAAGTGCTGGGATTACAGGCTTGAGCCACCGCGCCCGGCCTCTTTGCATTTTTAATTTAGTAAATTAAAAATCTATCTTAGAATTGTACTTTTATTATCTCATATATATATATATATAAAATGACAAATTAAAGAATAATCTTGGCATCTATTGGAATTTGAGAAGATTCTCTTCATTTCAAATATGTACTAAGGTTTCTCTAGAACACAAAGAATAAGAATTATGTGTACCGATCTAGCCAGAGCTGATTCATCCTTAGAGATGGTATGTTCTATGGCAATTTCCTGAATCAGAAGAACAAAAATTTACTTTAATATTGGCTATGCTGACATATAGCCTGAAAATAGAATCATAAAAAATTATTTTGTTTAAACTAATGAGACCAAAATACAATAAATAAGTTTTAATACAATAGTATAAGTTCTATGGAGAAACTATTATAGTATTTAATTTTTAGTCCTTTCTAATACCATAGTTCCTCTTAAAATTGAATTCATGGGCCGAGCTCAGTGGCTCATGCCTGTAATCCCAGCACTTTGGGAGGGCGAGGCAGGCGGATCACGAGGTCAGGAGATCACGATCACCCTGGCTAACACGGTGAAACCCTGTCTCTACTAAAAATACAAAAAATTAGCTGGGCATGGTGGCCAGCGCCTATAATCCAAGCTACTTGGGAGGCTGAACCAGGAGAATGGCGAACCGGGGAAGTGGAGCTTGCAGTGAGCCGAGATCGCTCCACTGCACTTGAGCCTGGGCTACAGAGTGAGACTCTGTCTCAAAAAAAAAAAAAAAAAAAAATCAAGCAATCTCAACTGGATACATCATTCTTAAATACCAAAATCTGAAAACTATTCTATTTTGAGTGATTCTGCATTCGGGAAGACTAAAATTCTGGAGCTATATTAAGGCAAATTCCTTATGAAAAATATCTATAATCATAACATGGTTGTATTTTCTTGAAGTCCATGGTAATCCTAACCTAGTAACGGTTACCAGAGGCTGAAGTGCAGGCAGAATAGCCTGTTACTATCTAACGGGGTACAGTTTCCTTTTGGGATGATGAAAAAAATCTGGAAATGTGTAGCGGTGATGACTACAAACTATTGTGAATGTACACACTTTCACTCAGTTGTATTCTGAAATCTAGTTAAAATAGTAAATTTGATGTTACTTCCTATCTTAGCTTGAATTTCTATACAAAAATATCTGAGATTGAGTGGCTTAAGCAACAGATGTTTATCTCAAGTTCTGGAGGTTGAGAAGTCCAAGATGAAGATGTGCACAGACTCAGTTATTGGTGAGAGCCCTCTCCCTGGCTCACACACATTGCTTTCTTTCTATATTCTCACATGGTGGGAGAGAAATCTCTGGTGTCTCTTCCTATTCTTAATAAATGCAATAATCTCATCATAGAGTTTCTACCTTCATGATATTATCTAATTATCTCTCAATGGCTCTATCTCCTAATACTATCAATTGGGGGCCAGGGCTAAAGTGTATGAATTTGGGGTGACATAAATATTTAGTTTATACCATGTATGTTTTACCACAGTAAAAATTAAAATGCTTCACAGACTCCATGTTATTTTACATTGTACTTAAATTTTTTTTTTTTTTTTTTTTTTTTTTTTGCCCGTGGAAACATCTACTTGCCTTCAAGTTCTGCAGATACACATTTTGACATTGTGGTAAACAATTTCATTAGGTTCCTTGGCTATTCTTTTGATCAGCTTTTTTTTTCACCTATTTATAAGCTCATATTAATGGATTTTTGTATTAGAAGGTAGAGGTCAACTGAGTCTTACAATATTCACAATAAATGTCTTCTAATATTTATAATAAATGTCTTACAAATTTATAAATATTATGAATTCTATTCTATTTCCCACAGTCCTGTACAATGCAGCACTGTTTCTCTGTTGACTGTTTTTATAAGGTATGCAAATGCATACTTTTTATGTAAGGTACATTTTGTATACATTATTTTGGAGGAAAATTGGCTATACAAGCAGAGCATAATTTAGCATTTTCAATTCATTTGCCACTTTTTATTTTATCAATATTTTAAAAATTGCATGAGAAAAACAGAGTAGGCTTTTTATATATTAATGACTCAAAATTCTTAAGAGGGACATAGATCTTAAGTATCATTTCTACTAATTAAAATATAACATCCTTTCAACTTGGAATGCATTAAATATGTATCTGTATAAAAAGAAGATTGACCAAGGGTTCAAAGTTCTGTCTCTGACTTGCCCTATAGTTTTGAGTTATGTTTTGTTTTGTTTTGTTTTTTTTGAGATGGAATCTCACTGGGTCGCCCAGGCTAGAGTGCAGTGGCGCGATCTCGGCTCACTGCAAGCTCAGCCTCCTGGGTTCACGCTATTCTCCTGCCTCAGCCTACCGAGTAGCTGGGACTACAGGCGCCTGCCACCACACCCAGCTAATTTTTTTTTGTATCTGTAGTAGAGACGGGGTTTCACAGTGTTAGCCAGGTGAAATGAAAAAGTGGCATTGTTATATTTTTCTCCTTTAGATGCTGAAGTAATTAAATCAAAAATATCAGAAAATATACTATAATTTCCAGTAAAGCCCTTGAAAATCTATTATACACTAAGTTTGGGTATATAAAAAGGTACGCACATAACAATAAAATTTGGTATCCATATTGGGCAAATTAAACATCATATTTCTATTCAGTAGGAACAAATACAATATTTGAAAATGTAGATTAGCTAGACTAAATCTAAGAAAACTATGTGCAAACTATTTTTCAAAAGTTCTGATTCTTTTCTCTTTCTAAGGCACACTTTATCACTTTAAGAAGTAAAATCAAGCAAGGTTATTTATTATGGTGAGGATACTGTGTTAAGGATATTCACATTTATCATAATTTTATTGACAGTAATAACATTATAGGTTCTGTGATATTTATTTTACAAATAAATGTATTTATAAACAATATATTTATTTTACAAATGAATACATTTGCATTAAATAAATGTGAGGAAACTGTACTTCAAGTGGCCTAGTTAATACAAATGGCCTAGTTAATAAGCATATATAAAACCAGTTTCAAAAATAGGTCTGTGTAACTTCAAAGCCCATACTCTTAATTACTGTATTATGCAGTCTATAAAGTGGTGGTTACCTTAACAATGAAAACCCGATTTTCCTTTGTTCCTCTCTCCCTCTCACCATTTTCTCATGCTTGCTCTCTGGGATCACCTTCCAACTCCCTGTACATAAATCTTTGTCTCAGGGTCCACTCTTGGGAGAAACTCAAGCTAAGTCATACCTCTTCTAAGGATCCTCATCATAATCACTCCCATTCCCCAGACTGCCTCAAATGTTTCTTCTGGAAGTGCCGAAAGCACCTAAGACTTCGTTAATACAATTCTAAGGTTCAATACCCATCTTTTAAATGTATCTTCTGATTGCCATTATAAGGTATTCTACAACTCTTACAGTCTCATTGGTTTCCTCTTTTCTGACCTTCTTTCATATACACTGACTATACGATACATTTGAGCATTTCATATGTTTCTGACTCTTGATCGATCTTTCATCTGTCATTTCTTTGCCTCTCCTCATAATTAATAAGTTATAGAAAGGCTGGGGCATACCTTGCATTTTTTTTTTTTTTTTATTTATAGTATTAATACTCACAAAGTCACTGCAGGCCGTAAGGCACTAACTCAGTGGCATGTCATGGTTCTCCAGGAAGCTACATACTCCTTGACAATGCAGTACACATTTTAAACTCAGAATTAAAATAGGAAGTTTCTCTTCATGCCATATGATGTTAAAAATTCTCCTCTGTAATCATGACATGGCCTAAAATGATATACAGAACAATACATAAACTTGAAAAAGGTGACTGTGGCAACACACATCCATTTTCTCTGACAAGTATCCAGACAGGTAGGCACAAGTTTGCACTGCCGTGGTAGGAAGCAGAATCTCCCACTGAAGTTAATTGATTTAAAAATTCGTATTTAACGGCTGGATGAGGTGGCTCACGCCTGTAATCCCAGCACTTTGGGAGGTTGAGACAGGTGGATCACGGGGTCAGGAGTTTGAGACCAGCCTGGTCAACATGGTGAAACCCTGTCTCTACTAAAAAAACAAAAATTAGCTGGGCATGGTGGCGTGCACCTGTAATCCCAGCTACTTGGGAGGCTGAGGCAGGAGAGCTGCTTGAACCTAGAAGGTGGAGCTTGCTGTGAGCCGAGATCATGCCACTGCACTCCAGTCTGGGCAACAGAGCAAGACTCTGTCTCAGGAAAAAAAAAAAAAAAAAAAAAAAAAAGGATTTAATGCACTAGTAGGCACCATTCAGGTTTAGTCAGATAATGGCAGATCCATATATGATGAGCCAGTAAGTACACCATGTGATGACCATGGATCAGTCATAGATCATGAGAGATTTGTCAAAGTCGAAAATGATTACAGTATAAATTTTGGACACTGGGTTCATTTCCTTTTTGGTAATTTCGTTTTTAAATATTTTGCTCCACATTTTTAATATTTAAAACTGCCCAACTAAAAAACAAGAATAAAAAGCATGGCCTTGCATAGTTTTGTCAGGTTGTGCTATATTTTACTTTAGATTTCAATTTTGAGAAAAAATTTTACTCAACTAACAGTAAAAAGAATAAGTTAGAATCTGAAGAATTCAAAACCTATCATTATAAACAGGATACACCTGATATTTTCCACCCAGAAATAATTGGTGAGATAATCTTGGTTAAGAGGCATTAGCTTTCGGAAATTAATTTTAAATTATATTTTAAAATTACAATCAGAAGAAACAGAAAATCTCTTCTTAGCTCTAACTTCTATCATCACACATATGATGCGTAAAAGTCATATGAGCAAGGCAAACATATAGGCTTTACTAAATTTTGTTACACATTGTAAATGAATGTCAGCGATGGCCACAGACTATCTCAGCTAAGATTGGCTATAACATTGCTCCTTTCTTCCTGCTGGAAAAGTCATGTTAGATTGGAAATGAAAACAGTAAAAAACTCATATACTTTTTTTTTTTGCATTATTATCTCATTCTTTGTGTTGTATGCATTAAACTTGATATTGTCGTACCATGAATCTTGCTGTTCTAGAGAATGATCACTTCAGAATCAATCCACAATGAAGAGTGTCACAGAGTTGTTATAGTGCGAGAGGAGGCAAGGATAACTCCACACCCTACTGGCTAAATGCAGTTACATAAAGAAATCATAAAAATATATAATGTAAACTAAAAGGAGAAAAATATAGTGTTTAATAACCATTTTGCATTGATAATTAAGAAAAGAAATGACACTTATTCCAGAATATTGTGATAAAGGGAATTAGATAATTCCCAGACTTGTTAATTGAGAATCATAAAATACCTTTTCGTTTGTTGTAAAACAAAGAAGCCTCTGAAAGTACTGTCAGAGAAGCAGAAAAATAGCCAAGAAAAGGTCAGTCATGAGTTGATCATGTTGGCCAGAGCAAGAGGAGATACACAGACCAATTTCTGTTATAATTAGTTGAGCCTCTAATACGTGGCAGCATAAATTACAAGAATGTATAGATTTATTTCTCCTCTCATCCAATTATGAAGTCCTATGCATCTTCTTCACCTTTGTATCCTGCATAGGACATAGCACTCATATTTTGACATAGATGACTGTGAATTAGTGCTTGCATTATTTATTTATCTAATTGGCAAATCTTTATGAAGTACAGTTTCCATTTTATATTAGACTTTGTATCACTTCAAAGTTATATTAAAAGTAATGATGATAATAATAATTAATAAAAAAACCAAAAAAAATGTAATGATGATACCAAATATTCTAAGTACTTTATTCATCCAAATTCACATAACTCACACAGACTTTGGAGGAGCTTTTATTTTTTTTTCTGATTTTCAAATTAAGAAACTAAAGCACAAGGCGTTTAAGTAACTTGCTCAGCATCATACACATCTGAGAATTAATGGAGCAGTGAATAGAAACATGGATAGTCTAGTTTCAGGGTCTGAGTAGAATTTCACTGGACAGAAAGTACATAAACATTAAAAATGATTAATCTACAGTACAATATTAAAGTGCAAAACAAATCCCATGAAAGATAACAAGGGGGGGGGGAACACTCAGTGATAAATGTTACATTCCATCACAGAAAAGGATCAGCAACTTCTTGGTCTCTGAAATGTCTTATTTTGTAATTCTGCAATTCTAAAAAGAGAAGTCTTTTTTTCTAGGGTAAAACTTGGGGAGTTTATTTATACCATTTAGTGAGATTCTATCGTGTGCCAGCCCCTTTGCTAGATATTCTTCATGTGTTACTTCCTTAGGTATTCATATCTCTAACAAATAAAAACATGAAATGCATGTTTTTAAAGATGAGAGTATAAATGATGTGTACAAAGTGACACAACAATGAACTGAGAGAGCCTGATTTGGAGCTCCAAATACCACACCCTATACTCTGAATAGAAAGTCACATGTCACATTCATTTCATCAAGAAGAATTTTGACTTAATTATGTTAGTTTTTAAAAAAATTTTTATAGGAAGCAGTAAAAGTGAGTTGAGAAAGGTAAGAAACTATAACACACATCAGACTTAGAATGGCAAAGGGAACCTGTACAATATGTTCATAGAGTATAATATATATACCATTTTTATTTCAATCTTACTTTATGAGGAAATGTGGCAGCGAACAGAATTGAATTTCAATAAATCAAAAAGATGGTTTTCTCTTAAAATGTATGAGAAAGTTCATTTATACCTAAAACAAAATACTCCCTTGATGGTTCTTTTACCAGAGGCATTTTAAAATTTGTGTAGAGGGTCTAATTAAAAATAATCAATTCCTACAAATGTATTATTCTTCAACTGCCAAAAAATGTTATGAGAGACAACGGAATGGTAACAGTTAAAATTTTCAGGAAGTAAAATTTAGAATCCAGGGAAATATATATAATTGTTAATACCATGTAGTAGTTTTTAATGCTATTATGACTAAATAGTGGGATTTTCTTCAGACGTCTTCATATTTACAGTATGAAAGTTGAATACATAGAGACCATTTTTTTCATACTATTTTAAATAATTCAGTCCATCTATTTATCAATTTTTCTTTCACTGGAAAATTTTAAAGTGAAACCATACATGTAAAAAAATACCTACTTAAAATAAAGTAAGACTATTGTAATTCTAAGCCCAAGACATTATTAACAGATGCAATTTTGAAATGGTATAGTGTCTAGGGTAAAGAAAATGTTCTCACTCATAGGTGGGAACTGAACAGTGAGATCACTTGGACTCGGGAAGGGGAACATCACACACCGGGGCCTATCACGGGGAGGGAGGAGGGGGGAGGGATTGCATTGGGAGTTATACCTGATGTAAATGATGAGTTGATGGGTGCTGATGAGTTGATGGGTACAGCACACCAACATGGCACAGGTATACATATGTAACAAACCTGCACGTTATCCACATGTACCCTAGAACTTAAAGTATAATTAAAAAAAAAAAAAAGAAAAGAAAATGAGAGAGACAGAGACAGAGAATAGCCCTCTGTATGTTCATAGTAGTGAAGTTATCATTACTAAATGTATACCTTCAATTAATTAAAATAATTCAAACTGCTTAGTCCACAGAAGAAGAAATATGCTCAGGAGACTGTAAGTGTCTTGCCAGGTATCCCTTAATTTCGTCACAGCTGCAGAGTGCAATACATGGCACGTGGACTTGATGAAATCGGAGGCTAGCACTGGGGATACTGACCCTGAGGGTTGCACGTTTCTTTGTAGTTCATGCTTATTTCTGAAAAACTAGTTTACTGTTAAAAGACACCTGTCCTTTTGATCACTTCTTGCTCGGGCGAAGAGTTGTCACTAATATGGAAAAAGAGAGTAAAATCTGCTGAGGTCTGGAATTTTAGTTCAACAGAAAGTCTGAAGTTAGCTGTTGCCGTGGAACATAAATTAGTGACAAACATAGACAGAAGACCTAGGTGACAATCAAGAATCATCCAAAGAGGAGTTTAGGGCAATAATGCATGCTTTGTCCTTTCTAAGACAACTCCTCTCCCTCCCTCCCTCTCTCTCTCTCTCTATACATATATACATATATATAGTTATATATAACTATATATATATATAGTTTCTCATTATAATTTTTAGCTGATAAAAGATTTTCTTAAATATTATTGCAAGAGTATTTCTGGAAACAGGACCCTAATTTGTGGATTTACATTCAAGTGATTATTAAGAATTGCTCTCAACATCAACACCTATGGGAAAAAGAAAGGAAGTAAGCAGTGAGCAATACATGCAGAAGAAAACGAGAAAATTTGAAAGTGTGATGGCTTTGCAGAGATGTTCTGGACTGGTGTGTATGAACCAAGTCTTTATGCTCCTTCTCAGATGCTTCAGTGGGTGTGAGATTTGCTTGAGAAGGGAATGGCCTTAGTATAGGCAGCTCTGTTCTAGCTTTCTGCAGTCAACGGACTCAGAGTATAGAAAACAGGCAAGAGACTGCCCTCAGACTCCTTGGTTTGTTTGTTGGTTGCTCTTAACCACAGGGATGTTAACTTGTATTAACTAGCTTTATAACTGTATATGTCAAGCTCCCCTGCCTACCACTGTGACCATGTCTCTCATTGCAACAATTACGTCTACTGGACATTTGATGATTATGCACCACGACCTGGCCTCTATTTTTCCAGAGTCTTCTCTTTAATTACAGAATTCAATGAGCATATTGATATAATAGCACCTGCTACTGTTAGTCCTGGCATACAAGAAAACAGATATCACTGAACTTGATATTGAAGCACCTCTCAGCTGTGCGTTGCTTACTGCTTTGGTAAACATATCTTCTGAACACTTTTGCAGAACAAAATGAACATCTCCACACCCTCTTTTGCTCCATTATCCACTAACTGCCAGGACAGGTATTGCACTTCCTCTTTGATGCGAGCCAATACTATTCCAGTTTCTAGAATTGTCTAAGTAGCATTTTAGAAACATCTGGAGTTTTTGCCAAAGTAGTAAATCTTTTTTTTTAAGACAGTGCTCTCATCTCAATAAAGTTTTTCTTAATCAGTGTTATGTATCATCCTCCTTTGATTCAGCATGTTCAATACCCACTCACATTATATATGTTTCTAGTTCTTACAGTTCCTTCAAATTGTGGTTCTTAAATATTGGTCTGATGGTCAGGAAGGAAGGCAGGGGCAAATCTATGGGGAGTTCATGCTCACTGGAAGGCAAGAGGTGTCTGCATCACCTACAAGCAAAGGAAGGGCACTAGCCCTTAACAAGGAAGAATAGCCACTTTTTCTGGCTCAGGTTAGATTAATCTGAGGACTCAAGGTTCTCAAGTTCATCAACCCAACCCATAGGCAACTGTCCCATTCTTTCCTAAACAGGGCCCTGATGTCAGCATAGCAGTCCTACCTAAGTTGAGAATTTATCTTTCTCCTGAGTTCTGCAACTTTTATGATAAAAATTCTGGACATATTCAGCTTTCTTTGCCCATCTACTGCTGAGAGGCTTTTTATATACTGTAAAGAAGCACTATTTGTTCACATTTAGCTTTTAATTGATGACTTATCACCTCTAGTCTTTCATTACATTTCTCCACAGTATCGCTTGCCCCTGCCGCCAGACAATTTCATTCCCTTTATAGTTACCATTTTTCTCATATTTCTTAAAAGCTTGCTACCTTTCACCTGCTAGTTGCATTTGTTTTTTCTATTGGTACACCACTAAGTTAAACCCAGATGAACTTTTAAGTTATGCTGTTAAATTGGGCTAGGGTTTATTCATAGTCTACCTACTGCTCACAAGAAGTTCTTTATTGTCAGCTAGCCAAGAGGTGATACAGCTCAGCTTCAAAATTCCATCTTAGCATCTACTTTTATTGACTCCTCCTGGTAAAAACTCAGAGAGGCTGATTTATTCAGAAAGTAAACTCAGATATAGAAATCTGGGCCCAGTGCAGTGGCTCACACCTGTAATCCCAGCACTTTGGGAGGCCAAGGCAGGTAGATCTCTTAAGGTCAGGAGTTCGAGACCAGCCTGCCCAACATGGTGAAACCTAGTATCTACTAAAAATACGAAAATTAGCCAGGCATGGTGGTGGGTGCCTGTAATCCCAGCTACTTGGGTGGCTGAGGCAGGAAAATCTCTTGAACTTGGGAGGCGGAAGTGACAATGAGCTGAGATCACGCCACTGCAGTCCAGCCTAGGCAACAGAGCAAGACTCCATCTCAAAAACAACAACAACAAGGAAATAGAAATCTGCATACAGGAAACTCATTAGAAAGTACTTTCAGGATTTATAACAGTAAAGAAAGGAAAGGAAGCAACATTGGGAGGAGGAGGAATTGGCTGCAATGCAGTCACAACAAATGCCTCAGCCAACTCCATAGGGTAATGGGAAGCTAAAAAGACCCTATAGACTGCCTGTTTTGGGGTGATAATCACCCTCCTGCATTGCTGGGCACTCACTATAACTGGAAGTTTACTTCATTAGGGCAGAGGACAGGACTCTCATACCATCATCTTATCTACCTTTTCGATTAATACACTTATCTCTAAATGTTCTAATGACTAAAATATTATGTTCCTATAAAGTGAAAGGCAATACTAACATCAGGGAGAAGACATACTTGTCTTTTTGCAAAACAAAAAACAAAAACAAAAAAAACATGTACATGTCTAAAATTTCCAAGGATGATACATTGAGATATACTGATGTTTTGCTAGTATAAAGCAAGAGATTGCCTTTAAGATTTTTCTTCATTAAAATGCAGAGAAATTAATACTATAACTAAAGAAATTACAAATTATAATTATGTATTATTAATAAAAAGCAGATGGTAGGAATATGAAAGGTTAAAATAGGTTAGGAAAAGTCATTAACTGCTGTTTGTTATTTATTTGGAGATTTTGATGAGAGAAAGTCTAACCCTTGGAGAACATAACTGAAAAAATAAAAGCTATCTTGCATTTACAATGACAATAGACAGTATTTTAATTTTTAATTTTTAATTTTTTATTATTTAATTTTCAAAAAAAATTGTCTCAAAAATGTTTTACTATAATGTTTTAAAATAATATAAAGTTGTAACAAACACACTTTGCTCAAAATAGAAATTGAATTCAAATACAAGCATATTTCATAATACCAAAAGGTACTTTCAGAATTAAATTTAAGACAAAGTGTCGTTAGTGGTTTTTGTTGTTGTTGTTGTTTTTAATAATGGCCAACTGTGTGTTAAACTGTTTTGGATCATGGATAAATGAGAATAAGATGATTAAACTTCCATTAAAAATGTTATTATTTGGTGTTGAGACTAATCACCTTAAATAAAATAGAACAGAGCACTTTCTGAAGTAAAATGGATACCTATTTATACCTGGAGGCATCTGGGGATCTCAACTTTGTAGTAACAGAAAAATATACTTACTACTAATGAAATATTTTAGGTTATTTTATGTAAGGGAAGATTGCAATAATACCGCTATGATTTATTATGGTAATAACCATCAAAATACTGTCGAATTGAACTTTTCTATTAATATTAGGTTCAAATTTTGCCACCACTTGCCTTGGCAATAGAGTAACTGAGAAATTCACATTTTTATGAGACTCCATGACATAACTTACCCTTTACTTGCCCAAAATGCATCATTTACAATTTTAAGAAGTATTCTGTTATTTAAAGTAGTTGTTACTCTGCCACAGTCTATTGTTTTTCTTTGTCAAATCAATATATCAAGATATTTAAAAACTAAAATGACAAATCTGTGGTCTAGAAAAAAAATTTCCTTTAGTTATCACTGTATTAGAGAAGTTCTACCTTTAAATCTGTCAAAAGAATTCAATCTAACTACATAAGTGTAAGACTATTGTAATTTTAGCATTATATTATGTCAATTTAAGACACTGGACATCCTGGCAATTACTAGCACATTAAATGCTAAAATGTTATCTCTTTAGGGAAATAATTTAAGCTTCAAACCGGGCATTGATATCCTATGCTGGCATTTCATTAAATGGAGGTCGTCAAACTCGATCCAAAATATACTCTTTTTTTTTTTTTTTTTTTTTTTTAAAAAAAAAATTAAATTTTAAAATTTAATTTTAATATTTCTTTTAAGATTTGAGGAATCCTGAAGCAAACTGTTGTCTCTTTTATGACATCAATTTTGGAAGTGTTACACAAAGTAAAAAAAAAAAAAATGAAATGCTCTAAGAGAGATGACACTTGAGAGAATGACTTTTATCCCAATTCAGAAAAAGGTAATTGCTCAAGAGTCTTCCAAAGTCTTTATAAATCACAGAATAAAAGGCTTTGCATTTACCCCAACTATACAAGAAGGAAAAGAGAGTCAATTCCAAGGACAGTCTGGAGGGCACAACATAAACTCCCAACAGCCTCGTTGTGTTCCATCTTGAGTAACAAGGTGGTCAGGTTGGCTTATGTTTTAAAAAAAAAAAAAGGATGTTAAAGTTGTTAAAATATTCAGTAATTTTTTAAAACAGAGTCCTATCTTCCTTTGTAGTGATTAAAGGCAGGGAGGATAAAATTTTTCAGGAAATTTATAACAAAAACCACTTCACCAAAAAAATAAGAGCAGTTTACCCAGTGTGATATTGAATAAGAGCGGTTTACCCAGTGTGATATTGTGAAATATATATTTAGTCTTCATCCCTGTTTTCTGGCATAGAACTCCCAGAATCCTTGGAATCTCCAGTGATGTCTTTTTGCATGCCAATAAGTGACTGATGGTTGGCAGCCCCTAGGCAGCTTCAGGATGGGGAAGGCCAAGGTTTGATGGAAGGATTGAGACTGAGGGGAGAGGAGCTGAAGGTTAAGTTCATCACCGATGGTCAATAGGTTAATCAATCATGCCTACATAATGAAGCCTCCCTAAAAACCTCCAAACCAGAGTTCAGAGAGCTTCCACATAGCTGAACATGGGGAGATTCCTGAGGAGCTGTGAGGCCAGGGAGGCATGAAAGCTTCGCACCCCTTCCCCTGTACCTCACCCTGTGTACCTCTTCGTGTGTATTCTTTGTAATATCCTTTATAATTAACTGGTAAATGTAAGTACATGTTTCCCTGAGTTCTGAGAGTCGCTGAACAACTTAATCAAACCCAAAGAGAGTATTGTGGCAACCCCAACTTGAAGTTGGTTGGCCAGATATTCTTGATGCCCAGACTTATGACTGATACCTGAAGTGGAGCGGGAGGTGGTCGTGGAGACTGAGCCTTCAACTGGTGAGATCTGATGCTACCTTTAGGTAGATAGTGCCAGAATTGAATTGGAGGAGACTCAGCTTCTGTCCACAGCTAAGTCAGCATCCCTACTGGGAAACACAGAGCCCACTTGGTAGAGGCAAATATAAATATACTTGGGAAACACATTTTTGTTTAAATTTTCCTCATAAATTTATTAGAATAAAATCAACGGGTATAACAGAAATAAAAACACAGTGCAAATATAAACTTTTATTTTTCTATCGATTCATTATTTGCTTTATAAATTTTGTACTTTATAAAATAAAACGGCCTTATGTAATTGCAATGGCATACATGAATTTTTTTCCAAGTATTATTTGACTTTTAATAAGCTGATTAGTGACTTTTTTTTTTTTTTTTTTTTTGATATGTCTTGCTCTGTCTCCTGGGCTGGAGTGCAATGGCGTGATCTCGGTTCACTGCAAGCTCCGCCTCCCAGGTTCATGCCATTCTACTGCCTCAGCCTCCTGAGTAGCTGGGACTACAGGCGCCCACCACCACGCCCGGCTAATTTTTTTTTGTATTTTTAGTAGAGACGAGGTTTCACCGTGTGAGCCAGGATGGTCTCGATCTCCTGACCTCGTGTTCCGCCCGTCTGGGCCTCCCAAAGTGCTGGGATCACACGCGTGAACCACTGCTCTCAGCCAGTGACTTTCCACTAAGTAAATCTTCATGACTAAACAGTATACTGCAGGGATGCAAATACAACCCCAGGCCTTTGTCAACAAGCTCACTCTATACGCCAGGGTAAAATAAAAGTGTTGTTTGCTTCTTCACATCTCATATCACTTCTTCATTTTGTTCTGTGTAGAATTTGTACTTTTGCTTTGCATTTAAGGAAATATCTGTCACTTATCTATTTTTTTTTCTTTTGTAACTTTCATGCTAATAAAGAATTGGCTGTCCTCACCCAGCAAAATGTTTTTATGCACAAACTACAATGACATGGTTGCAAACCTGGTTTAATGTTTTGAACTAAGAATGACCATTTATTTATGTTAATAGAAATGCTCTCAATAAACCAGTTCACTGCCCTATATGCCATAAGTAGACTTGCTAAATTGAAAGAACAGAGCTTGGTAAAAAGAAGTCAACTCCTGATCAGACAAAGAAAAAAGAAAGATTGAAATAACAAACTAATTCATTTTTGATGCAACGTTTTTAAAGTCTTTTGAGGGAGAAATAGTTTGCTCTCTGTAAATGCAGACCAGTCAGTTTCTGCTTCCTAACAAGAGTATTGCTCACAAAATTATAAAGCAGGCTGTTTGTTTACGGAGCTCTCACGCACCTCCTTTCAGTATTTCTCTTGACTTTTCCCTCCCTACTCCATCAGAAAACTATATGATTCCTTATTCTAGACATCACAAGCTCAATGACCCAAAGGCCAGGAATTTAATAAAGGTGTGAAGACAACACTGTATGTGTGTGTGTACGTGTGTGTGTGTGAAGCATGAATTTTACAGATGTTTGAGTGCATGTGTGCATGTGCTTTTGAAGCAGGGATTTATTTCTCAGGTACTACTAATTGTTGCTAGAACTAATTGCAGACTGTAAAAATAACCTAGATACCTACATTTTTATTTGGAATTCCTTAATTTTTACGTGTTGGTCTCTGTTATGAGCTGAATTATGTCCCCCTAAAAATTCAGATGTTGTAGCCCTCACCTGTAATAATTCAGGATATGTCTGTATTTGGAGACAGGGCTGTTAAACCGGTAATTAAGGTAAAATTATATCATATGGGTGTGCCCTAATCTAATATGACTGGTGTTTTTATAAGGAGAAGAGATTAGGGCAGACAACACAGAGATGAAGAGAGGGCCACGTGAGCACACCATCTGCAAACCAAAGTAAGAGGCCTCGGTATAAATAACATATTCTAACATCTTGTTCTTGGACTTCTAACCTGCAGAAGTACGAAAAAGTTAATTTCTATTGTTCAGCCACCCGGTTTGTGGTATTTTGTTATGGCAGCCCTAGTAAACTAATGCAGTCTTCTTTTGCAAAATCTTTCTCTGGTCAAATGAAATGTGTAAAGTTCAAATTTCACATTTTGCCAAAAGTCTGCTGAAGTTTACCTGTGCTTTATTTACTAATTGAATCATATTTTATCAAATAGGCCTTATAATTTAGTGTTAATGATCAAGACATGCAATTTCAACTCATTACCTGTTTTTTTTTTACTTTTGAATCACATATTTTACTTTAAAATAATTGTAGATTCACATGTAGGTATAAGAAAGAATACAGAGAGATGCGGGATATAAACTACTGGGTTTCCTCCAATGATGACAACCAGGATATTGATATTGTTACATTCAATATACAGAATATTTCCATAACATTTCCGTCCATAATGTTCTTTGTAGCCACACTTACTTCTCTCTCACTTTTGCTTCTTCCATAAACCCTGACAACCACTACTCTGTTCTCAATTTCTATTATTTTGTTATTTCAAGAATGCTGTGGGTGGGGCGTGGTGGCTCATGCCTGTACTCCCAGCACTTTGGGAGGCTGAGGCGGGCAGATCGCGAGGTCAAGAGATGGAGACCATCCTGGCCAACATGGTGAAACCCGGTCTCTACTAAAAATACAAAAATTCGCTGGGCGAGGTGGCGCGTGCCTGTAATCCCAGCTACTTGGGAGGCTATGGCAGGAGAATCTCTGGAACCCGGGAGGCGGAAGTTGCAGTGAGGCAAGATAGCTCCACTGCACTCCAGCCTGGCGACAGAGTGAGACTCCGTCTCAAAATAAATAAATAAATAAATAAAAATTAAAAAAAAGTGATATAATAGGAATCGTGCAACATGTAACCGTAACTTTTTGGGATTGACTTCTTCACATTCCAACATAACTTTCTAGCAATTCCCTCACATTTTTATGTATATTAAAAGTTTATTCCTTTATACTTTTGAGTATCATTTCATGATATGGATACATCATAATTTGTTTAATCATTCAGCTATTGGACAACTAGGTCATTCCCAATTTTGAGTTGTTGCAAATTGAGCTTCTATAAACATTCATATATAGGCTTTCGTGTGAATATGCCTTAATTTCTCACTATAAATGCCCAGGGATGCAATTTACGGGTTGTATGGTCATTACATTTTTAATTATTTAATTTATTAAACTGTTTCTAATAATGGCTATACCATTTTATATTTCCATCAACAATGTATGAGTGATCTGATTTCATCTTGTCAGCATTTTAGTTTTGTCACTATTTTCAATTTTAGACATTTTGATAGGTATGTAGTTATAACACATCGTGGTTTTATTTTGCATTTCCCTACTGTCTAATAATGCTGGACATTTTTTTCGTGGGCTTATATGCCATCTGTATATATTCTTTGGTGACATGTCTTTTGCTAAGTTTCTAAGCAGGCGGTTTGCTGTTTTAACTGTTGAATTTTAAAAGTTCTTCATTGGTCCTTTAAAAGGACATTGGTCCTTTGTCAGATAGTTTGCAAACTTTTTTTTTATCTTAATAGGTTCTTTCACAGAGCAAATATTTTTGTTCTTTTAAATTTTGATAAAGTACATTATATAGAATTTTTTTTTAATGTATTACACTTTTGATACTAATTCTAGGAGCTCTTTGCCAGCCCTTGATTTCAAAGATTTTCTTTTATGTCTTTTGTCAAAAGTATAGTAGTTTTACATTTTACATTCAAGTCCTTGATCCATTTTGAGTTTTTATAAAAAGTGTGAAGTTTAGGTTGAGGATATTTATTTATTTATTGCCTGTGAAGGCAATTGCTCCAGCATCATATGTTTAAAATGCTGTCTTTCCTTCATTGAATTACTTTTACATCATCATAAACAAATCATTTGGTTGTAGTTGCACGGGTCCATTTCTGAGTTCTCTATTCACTTCCGTTGATCTACCTATTTATTCCTCTGCTACTATCACAAAGTCTTGAATTCTGCACTATATAATAAATTTTGAAATTTGATGGTGACATTCAATTTCTAATTTAGGCAGAGAATATTCAGTTTTTCCTGATCTTAGGCAGAGAATATTCAAATTTTCACCATTAAGTACAATATTGGCTGAAGGTTTTCGGTAGATCCCACTTCACCATGGACTTGGCTAAAAAGGGAGAATGGGAAATTGTGATGGAGAGCTACAGATTAATCAGTAAACCCGTTTTCCTAACACCAAAAAATTTTAATAATAGTATAGACTGTAAGTCAGAAAAAAACCACTTCTTTCTAGAATATATTATTATGAAAACAACCATGTTAATAAAAATGAGAGAATTACATATTTTTACTCAAACTTTAATAATTTTTCTTATATAAAATTTTTACAGTGTTTATTCTAGCTACCAGTCTTTTAAAAACTGTCCTTTAGGTTGCGTGTGGTGGTTCACGCCTGTAATTCCAGCACTTTGGGGGGCCGAGGTGGGCAGATCACGAGGTCAGGAGATCAAGACCATCATGGTTAACAAGATGAAACGCTGTCTCTACTAAAAATACAAAAAATTAGCCAGGCTTGGTGGTGGTGCCTGTAGTCCCAGCTACTTGGGAGGCTGAGGCAGGAGAATGGCGTGAACCCAGGAGGCAGAGTTTGCAGTGAGTGGAGATGGCGTTACTGCACTCCAGCCTGGGTGACAAAAAACAAAAAAATAGAACAAAATAAAACAAAACAAAAAACTGTCCTTTAATAAGACTTAACATTATATCTCAACTTATGCTACTACAGTAATGTGTACTCTAATTTATTAATTGGATTTCTAATCATAAAGACAATTTTTAATAATAGATAAGAATTATAATAAGAACAATAAAGTTGAGGAGTATATGTAAAAATGTTCTTGAAATCCTAGAGTATTATATAAAAAAATAAATTTACTTTTTCAATGTTCCTTTGTCACTGCTTGATTTTAAAATTTTAAGATTTTTTGTACTCTTGAAAAAAGCATTGAAACAGATAATATTCGATTCTAAATATCTGAAGAGTTCAAAACATTGTCCTTATTTTTATTAATTCAATTAAAAATTGAATTGAAAATTCACTGCATTTAAAATTAATTATATTTTTATCTTTGTTTTATTTTCTTTATGAAAGTAGTCAACAATTCAAATTGTTCATTGATAATTTTTGTTAAGTTGGAAATTAATCTAATTCTCAATCTCAAGTGGCTTTTCCTAAAGAGTTTTAAATTAGGTGTTTAATCTTCGATGTGACAAAACACATTAATTGGAAGGGGAAGCAAAACAAAAGTGTCAAGGTTTAAATCAAGTCAGTTCAGAACAGGTAGATCCTAGTATTTTTCAGAAAGATTAACTCTAATTGCGCTAACAAACAACTTTCAAATTTTAGGGACTTAGCATAGTGGAAGTTTATTTTTCCACTAAAACCATCAGATTAGTGCTGGACCATTTCCTTTGGACTCCCCTTCAAGCAGTGAGTCAAACATTCAAGACTCTTTCATCTACTGACATTTACATGTTGAATATAGGTTCTGTGATGTAAAGATAGATAAGAAAGAAAGGGTTAGAGAATTGCACAGAATATTTTGAGAACCAGTCTGAGTTTTACCTAACTTATAACAGTTTGTAGAAAACGTCTATTGTCCAGAACTCAGTCATTTTGCCCCTAACTTCCCAGCAGCTGGGGCTGGAAAAAGAGTTTGTAACCAGTAAGAGGAAACAGTTCACAGAAAACATGGTATTTGTTGTCCCTGCCACACTTCCTTCTTTTTGTAATAGAATGAGAAACATACATTTAACATTGTGACATAGGGAGGGCTAGTTAGACTAGACTACTAAACCTGGGACTTCAATTCTGTGGTCACAAACTTTCACTTTGGAAAATTCATCTCCCTGGGTGAACATTAATTCATCGTGTCTGTGTGTGTGTGTGTGTGTGTGTGTGTGTGTGTGTGTAAATAGTAAGACGTATGCGAAAGTGAGCTGTAAATTAAAGCTTAATTATATTTACATTTTTGTTATAGTTATTCACAGTAGTATTACTTTCATTCTTTGAAAACATATAATCCTTTCCAAAATGAAGTGACTTACCTTGCCTAAGCTATGTCTTTTCCGGTAATTTTTCCATTTTAAGCTATTTTGTTACATTTGATTATTCGTAATAAAATTCATCATTTTACTGGGAACATTTCAGTTAAAAGGTATAGGTAGCCAAACCTGATGTGCTCATTCTGTGAACAAGTTCAACATGAGAAAAAATAGAGAGTAGCACTTATTTTGCACAAATGTAGTCGTAAATACTAAGACATAAAAATAACTGATTATCTAGAAAAATTAGTGGAATGGTAACAATTATTTATTTAAGCTAGTATTTCCAAAATATGTTCTGAATAGCACAAAGCAGTTTCTTAGTAGATGTTCAGAAAAAATATGCCATATTCAAATAAATTTGGAATGCTCTAAGCTGAATAAAATTGAATAAATTTCTTTATTTGTGATGTTGTTGAACCTTTAATAACCTTGAACATGCTGATGTGAATTGTGAAGTTGTATGTAGAATTTTGCAAAACCATTAAAAAGAAAAAGACCTTTTAAATGTACTTTTTCACAGGTTTATTTTTATGGTCATTATGGTCATATAACTTTAGAAAATACTAATTTAAACCCATCACTGTTCTAAATATGTAGTAAAAATGTTTTACATATTCTTTCCAATTAAATCTAAAATAAATGAAATAATAGCTCAGAATAATGGAACCGAACTATTCCTCTACTGCAAAATAATAGATGATTAATAAATTATTTTTAAAACTATAAGCACTTCAACTGACCTAGTTTAAAATTTGATGATAAATCATACCATAATGACATTTGATAGAAATCAGTGCTGGTTATTAGTAAAATCTCACGAGGAATAATAGGATACTTCCTTAACATTCCTTACTATAAGCCCAATCATCAACTTACTAGTGAAGCACAAGATCTATACTATCATGGTTAGAAATACAAAACAGACTCTAATTTTCACCTTTATTACATAAGAGTGATTTGAAAGTTTCTAGTCATTGCAATAAGAAAAAAAATAATTAAATAACTTTAATTGTTAGGAAAGAGGAAATATAGCCAGGCACAGTGGCTTACATCTGTAATCCCAGCACCTTGGGAGGCCCAAGCGGGAAGATTAGCTGAGCTCAGGAGTTTGAGACCAGCCTGGGCAATATAGGGAGAAAAGCAAAAGAAGAAATATTATTTTTATTAGCAACAAATATAATATTCCTAATAAGCCCATGAAAATCAACCCAAAGTTGATATGTTATATAGTCATTAAGATGTTTAAATAAACTTTTAATGCAATAGACTATCCTAAATGGTAGTAAATATATATTATCAGAATAGAAATAACTATATAATAATAATGTTAAACATAAAGTGACAATATATAAATATATAATTATATATTAATATATACTAATTATGGAAGAATATATATATTTTGTATAGATGTCTCACAAAGATTAAAAATCCTAATTTACAGTAACATGCAAACATATCTGTGTATTCAATAAACATATAAAATATGTATAAACTTCACGTCAGAATATATGTATTTTATTTAAATATTTCATAGAAAATATTTAAAATACAAATTATCATTAATAGTTACTGTTCTGTTGAATCTGTTGTTTATTATGTAATTGTTTACATTGATATATTTGGTTAGTATTTCATCACTAAATTTAACCATATTTGGTCATAAATTAAGCTTACTCTTATTTTTAAATAGCTAACATCTATCTTATTTACAGTTTTGGTATCTGTATTTATTAAGAAGTTTATAACTTCTCGTTTTTTGTAGCACATTTATCAGTATTGGATAATCAATTCTGATTTTACAAATTGATTGGGGAACTTCTTATCTTTTTCTGTGAACTCATTTATGTAACATCAAAGTTAAGTATTTTTTAGAGAATCTGATGCTGTAAAATGTCTGCCTATCTTATGTGGTCTAAAACAGGTCCACACAAGGATACAGAAGATGAAGTATATGTTACACAGTTATCACACTCATAAGAGCTAGAGCTACAGAGTTATGAGTAGCAGATGACAGTAGAATTTAGTTTTAACAATACATTAATCATTCACGTATTGTACATTTGCTTCTAAATAAATGTTCATTGCTAACCATTTTTAGGCTGTATGACAGGAAAAATATGGTGACATGTGGGCACAGGGAAGATTGCCCTTGGCCTATTTTAGGTTTGAAATTGATCTGCATCATTGCTATATCTCTCTGCCAAATGTTTGTTCTCGAATGTGCACTCTGTCACAAGTTGCTCAGAGTCAAAACTCAGAAACAAAGGACATAGACAGCATCTAAATATATCATTTTTGCATTATTTGCTTAAGCAGAAGTGAAACCACGAGAATTTATTGCCAACTGGAAATTAGCTACAAAGATTCTCAAATGTGCTAAATCCCAGTAATAATTAAATTTTAAGTAAGGAAATTGCATTAACTGTTTTAAATCACAAGGGCACTGTTTTGTCCAACCTAAAGCAGTAATTTTCTAACTTTGACCCAAGTGACCTACTAAAATTAATGACATTTTCAAAAATTGCTGATTTTCTCTCTGCAAGTTCAAAGGAATATTGGTTGGGTAATTGTCTAAATTATATCAGATGGCACTAATAACATAAGGGAGGAAAGTTCATGGAAAGAAAAATAATTAATTGTAGATTAGATATCTGAATTTATCTTTTTAAAAGATCACCTTGGGGTAAGCACTAGCAAAGCCATTTATCCCGGATCACATGAATTCTGATACCACAGCTAGTTGAATGAAATAATTTTATTTCATTTCATCATCTTAAGTGAAAGAGTTTTAAGAGAAGGGGATTGGCTTAAAGTTATCCTATAATACAGTAAAGCAATTTAAAATATAATTTCAAGGAAAATAGCAATAACAAGGTTAAAGTGTACTTATTATAAACTGACTTTTCCACACTCACATATTAAACAAAACACTGAATATATATTAACCAAGATAAAAGAAAATAACAAACGTTTGAAAAGGTTAAATAACTAATACTAGAAATAAAATATTCAAATCCCCCATTACTGTACTTACTGTCACCTACACGTAACTTAACCTAAGGAAACAGCTCTTACTAGTCAATGGTGAGTAATTTTTGTAAATAAGTCAACCTGGAAATGCATAGATTATAAAACAAACAAGCAAGTAGATAAACAATTATAAGATACATCCCAAAGAATGAAGTTAGAAAAAATATTTCTTTATACTCACAAATAAAAAGGTGCCAAAGAAGAGTATTCATGTCAAAAGCTGATGAAAAATAATTTGTAATTGTTCTCACAATTTTTTTTTTAAAGTGCCTCCTGTTTTTCTTTGGCTTTTATTGGGCAGTATTTGAAGGAAAAGAGAGAGAAAAAAAATTGCCAGATGACTTCTTAGTACCATTTAAGAAATACAAATATATAAATCAATGAAACCATAAAGAATAATGCAGCACCATCGCTACATTAGAGGTAAGTATAGAAAAATCTCAAAAACATCAAAAGTGAAGCTGTATTAGAGCAAATATATTTAGAAAGTCAGATTGCTTCACAAATCATGATCTTATGATCATTTTGAATACATATATGTGGATAATGTCTTTGTTCATTGGTCAGATATATTACTGCAAATTCTTTGGGACTATTCCCATCAAGGAATAGTGTCTATGCTCTTTCCTTTTAATCTGAAACAACTTTAACCAATAGAATACAGAGGTCATTTCTGTAACTTCTGAGGCAAGGGTAGACAAGGTTATGTAGCTTCCTCATAGTTCTTTGGGATTTTTTTATCTCTAGAGAAAGTGATCAGTTGTGTAAGAAATATAAACAATTCTAAAATAACCATGTTACAGAGGTCATATATAGGTGTTCTGGTAGATCATTCAGATGAACTCCCAGCAGACAAGTGCTATTAACTGCTAAGCATTTGAGAGAGACATCCTAGGCATCAAGTAGAGAACAGTTCCGGCCAACACCTGCCTCCAACCTCATGCAGTCTCCAGTAAGAACAGCCCAACTGATTATTTACAAATTATTGACCCACAAAAATTGTACGCAAAATGAAATAGTTATTTAAATTTGGTAATTTGGGGGTGCTTTATTGTGCAGCAATAGTAAACAGAACAAAATTTAATACCCAGAGGTGGGATGCTTCCATTTAAAAAATAAGCAAACAAACAAACAGTTAAAATTGAAAATGTGGCTGAATCTGGGACTTGGTGGAAGACAGGAGCTGAAAAAACCTTGAGAAATTTGACAGCACAAACCTCAAGCATGTGAAAAGACTACTGTTGAGAGTTTAAGGAAACTGAAGAAAATGTTATTGGAATTTGGATAATAGAGAATTCTTATGCTGTGGTGGAGAGTTTGACAACGCCGTTGCCTGCAATAGCATGGAAAATAGTAATTGAACTTAATGAACTCCATGGTCTGGCTAAGATTTCCATGCAGAGCTATGGAGATGCTAAAGAGGCTTTTTATTATGTGCCTATTTATTTATTTATTTTGAGGCAGAATCTTGCTCTGTTTTCCGGACTAGAGTGCAGTGCACGATCACAGTTCACTGTAGCCTCAACCTCCCAGTCTCAAGTGACCCTCCCACCTCAGCCTCTGGAGTAGCTGGGACTACAGGTGTGTGCCACTATGCTGAGGGCCATTTAATGTGAGAAAAAGAGATGAACAAAAAATCAGATGTCCCAGTTTTCAAACAGAATTTGGAAGAGTATAAGGAGCCAGGACTTGCAGAGTTCCAAAATAAAACTGTTCTTTCCCCGCAATCTGTCCAAAGAGAATAGCTCCAAATTAAAAATGAGATAGACAGACAGTTTCAAATCCATGCTATTGTCACATTAGCATTGTCTCATGGAAAAGAGACTTGATTTCCCATAAGTGTGATTGTGATTGCAAAATTATTTAAGAACTAGCAAGATTTAAAGCAGTGCCTTATTGACCCTTTCAAACATTCAAACAATCTTAAAGTTCCTGACTTTTAAGTCTAAGAAAATTAAATCAGCACCTCATTAGAGATATCTGCACTCTCATGTTCATTGCAACATTATTCATAATAGCCAAGATATGGAAACAACCTAAGTTCATTGACCAATGAGCAAAGAAATTACATATATCTATTATTTTGTGTCTGGATTCTTGTTATTCATTTCAAGATTCACTTGTATTGTTGCATGTATTGGTAGTTTGCTATTTCAGTTACTGAGTGGTATTCCATTCTATCATTCTGTGACTACACTACAATATGTTTCATCCATTTTACTCTTAAGAGACTTTTGGTTACAAAGATAAAAACTCCTAAGAATATTATTTATAAATATATGTGTGTGTGTGTGTGTGTGTGTATATATATATATATGAGTGTGTGTGTGTGTTTGCATTTGCTTAGTAATACCTAAGAATTGTTGAATCATATGATAGGGGTAAGTCTGACTTTGTGAGAGATTAACACAATTTTCCCTAAGTGATTGTTCATGTTATGCTCCCGGAAGCACTGTATGAGGATTTCAGGAGCTCTGTTCATTAACATTCAAGATAATGAATGTTAGCCATTCTTAATAACATTTGGATTTGTTATTCACTTTAATTTTTGCTGTTCTGGTAGGTGTATAGTAGTATCTCGATATAAATTTAATTTGCATTTTTTATGCTCATGTGTTTGCTTTCTTTTCAATTTTTAAATTTAATTTGGTTTCTGAGACACCCTTCCTTATAGCAGCAAGAATCATGCCAATTTTTTTTTCACTGATCTGTACATACACTTAAGACTATATCTAAATAGTTACGTGTTGAATGACCAATTGAACATTTAAGATACAATTGCTAGAAGAGTTCTTAGTTTTTAAAAGCTCACTCTGGATTCAGAGATCTTATTGTCAAATTCTAGTTCTGCCAATTTGCCAATGTGAAACATTAGTCAAGCACTCATCTTACCTTGAATCAATTTCCTCATATTTACAATTGGTATAAAGAATATAACTACCTTATTCTGTTGAAGTAAGAAAGAAATATGCTGTTCTTTAAAACTGTACCTGAGATTTCTTTGACATTCAGCAAAGGTTAGCTATTGTTTAAAAAAATGTGTATTTATATTTTCTGTATCTCCAGGGTTTTAAAAAATACATAAAAAAAGGAAGTAACGAGTGAACAAGGAGCACTTAATTTTAGGTATCTTCCAGGCTCAGAATTAAATGCACCGCCAGCTTTCATTCTCTCAGCTACCTCTGGATAGCATTGGCACTGCACCTCTCAGTCCTGTCACTGTGACTACTGCCAGGATTCTCATTTTCCACTCACCCATATTCACAGTAGTTCTCATACAGCCTTGGAACATTTTCTTCCCCTGACTCTCTGATTTCATTCTTTCTTTATAAGCTCAGTACACAGTCACAGTAATTGCAGCAGGACCCCAATTTTAATCACAACATCTACCTCAACAAATCACTACCATTGGTGGGAGCAAATTTGTATGCAAAAGTACAGACAGAAGTACTTCTTTGTTTTTCAAAAAAGATGTATGTATCTTATTTTACCAAAGCAAAATATTTTATTCTCAAATACATTTAGAACTGAATATAAATTTTTAGCTTCTGGCTACTAACACCATTACCCTTGCTTTTCCAGGCTTTATTACTTTTTAATGAAGCAAAATGTATTCTCTAGGTGGGCTTATATTTAAAAAACGCATGGGTGAGAAAACTGAAAGAAACTTAGAAGTGACAAATCTATGAACATAATTACACTATTATCAGCATTTTAGATATTTCCTTTCAATGCTTATGGTCCTGATAAGGCCAGCCTACTACTTTCTTCAACAGATCTTCTTACCCAACTATGTGAACTGCTTCAGTTCAAAAGAAGCCTCTATTGTCAAGGCTAGTTCTCTAAAATGTTAGCTTTCTTTTACTCTACATCTTGCAAGCAATTTCCTCTACAGTCAATTATCTATTTCGCCTTCAGACCAGTAAGAGATATCATTAGGTTGCATTTAGAACTCAGTTGGATGCAAAAAAGAAGTCCCTAATCCTAGAGTGACCAAAATGAAACTACAGAGGTGCATTTTAATTTCCCCTCCTGAGTTCATTGTAACAAGCTTAATAGGTGATCTAACAATTACCCTACATAGATAGAACCAGAAGTGTCTATTCAGTGTAATTAAATTTGGTGAACAAATTGTTACTTCACAAATGTAATACCACACATTCCTTAAACTGAGTATTGAAAATCCATGCTTATTTTGTCTAGTTCCTTCTGTTTAATGGCAGTTTATTAAAAATAAAATTTCCAGAGTCTTGAATGGTTGTATTAAAATTTTTGTCAGTTTTATCATTTCCTTTGGTGACAGGATTTGCTGAGCTTCTCAGTAAATCACTCCAATGGTGCCAGCTAATCTGTTTAATTTTAATGTAGTTATTGACTTATTTGAGAATAGATACGCTACTTTGCATTTGCCTTCTACTTGTGTTTTTCTTCTGTTTTGCCTTTTTAAAACTGTTTATGTATTTAGTACTCTATTAGCTCATTAGTTACATATTCTTTCACTGTTGGTTTATTGGTTACTCTAGAAAGTCAAATCTGTGTTCTTGGTGTCTAATATAAACCAATTATTTTCTAGCTTACCTTACATAGCATTAATCTGAGTACTTCATTTGTATTCATGTCTTTCTGCCTTATGTGCTATAGTTGTCACTTAAGTAGATACATAAGTGATAAATAGAGAGAAATAAAGATATGTTTCTGTTCATGATATATCACTGTTCTTTTATAAAACCACATATTAAAGTATTCATCTATTTAATTTTTCCTTTCTGCATACCAGAACGTTTATTTATAATTATCATTTTTCTACCAAAAATCTAGTATGTCCTTGCATAATTTCTTCTAGTGACCACCTATATAATTTCCAATTGTCTTTTCTTTTACCTTTACTCTTAAAGAGTATTTTTTGCTGACGATAAAATTCTGGTTTGGTAGTTATTGCTTTCAATATTGTGAAAGTGCCATTTTCTTCTCTTCTGTCTTCCAGTTTATCTATATTCTGTTCAGTTGCATCTAATTCAATTTTAAATACTTTAAGTTTTTAATGTTAGTTATTCCATTTTCAGTTGTAGAATTTCAAAATGTTTCTTCTCTGTAGTTGCCAGTGCTTTTCAAAAAATATTTTTCTTAGCATATTAATCATAATTGTTTCATAGTTTATATTGCATAATTTCATAATCTGGATGACCTATGGGCTTGTATTTTAATTGTCTTTTTCCTCTTTTGGTTTCCTATGTTGTCATGTCTTTATCTATCCCTGGATATTTTAGCTTGGTTAAGATAATTTGAGGCTCCGAATAATACTATTTTTAGTTTTGTCTTTCTTGTTGGCTAGTGAAAGATTATCTTGATCTATTAAATATTTGAACTGACTCAAATGTGGGCTTCATTCCTTCAAAAGACTGATCTGTATCCAGGAAAACTTAAAACTGTGCAATCTCATGAATTTGGCAAGAATATAGCTTTCTATTAGCCCTAATTACCTAATTGCCGTGATGGTTGTGTCTACGCCAACCTATTTTTACATATTGGAATTCTGCTCTTCTCAACATAAATATTTTTCAAAGTAAGTTTCAGTGAAGTGTAATATTTTAGGTCATCCTTTCAAGAAATGGCTTTCCCACAGTGCAATTCGATGATAAAGAGAAGGCATAGGCATGTAATAATAGGACAATGTAGTTTGTCTATTTCTACTTTCTCATGTTACATAGTTTTCGACTTCTGCCTAAGTTGTTCTGTTATCTCCTCCACCAAAGCCCTTTCCCTTAAAATATTTTAGCAACATATATTTTGGTATTACTTCACTTATTCATTGGGTGAACATAAAAACCACAAGTTATTCCAACTTTTTCAATTGTACAATTTTAAAATATCTTGTTTAATTTTTCCTATAGCATGTTTTTGATTTTTAGAAAACATGTTTTAATTTTCTTATATCTAGCATCACATCATTGTGTATTGCTTAGCTTCTCTTTTACTCTTGCATTTGTGGATAATTAAGATACAACTCCTGACCTCAGGTGATTCACCTGCCTCGGCCTCCCAAAATGCTGGGATTACAGGCATGAGCCACTGCGCCCAGCCAATATTCATTTTACACTTCTAACTCATCAATTGGCCTTTTCTGATATGTCAAAATGATGATACAGGTTCTTAGTGTTCTTTTTATTGTTAATTTTTTATAATAAACATCATTTTTTCTATTTTTAATCTCCAATATGAAAAGATATTGTTTATTTCATGCATCTATATTTTATACATTATATATAATTATATGATTAAATATAATCTAATATATAATTTAAATATAATTGTATATAATAAATATATTATATGTAATACATATGTAATATATAATGTATTATAATATAATAATATGTATATTCTATTTACTAATATAAAAGTTTTAAGTTAGAAGACTATAACATTTTAATGAAATTAACATTTTAGAGAAATGTTATGGATATACTCCAGAGAAGATACTACACAGCAGTGTATCTCCTCTATACTCCTGCTGTTGTATTGTTCTGTTTGTTATTATTGCTGCTATTTGCTTGAAAAATGCCGAATACAGACGGATATGCAGGAATGAAAATACTACTAATATAACTCCTTTCCTACAATGGTAAATTTAAATGGATTTTTAGAAGTTTTTCTAGTAGAAGTCATCATATTCACTTTTCACAGTAATGGTATAGTAAAGGAAATCACTCCTGCCTCCCCTTCGGCAATGTCTTTACATAGTCTTTTCATGTATTGATGTATCAAATTATTTATTTTTTTTTCTGAAAGGAGTAAGAGTCTTCTCGGTGGTCATGTTCTTTCCAAAATTCTCTCTTCTAAGAGTGGATTGGCAAATAGAGATTATAATAAGGACTCATAGTTAGTAAAACCTATTTCGAGAAATTACACATAAATAAATAAAGATGTCACAGGAGTGTTGTGAGTTAGTTAAGGTTGACAACTCCACAGTAGGTCCTGTGCTGACAGAATATAATAGTTATCAAAACGGATACTGTCTTTATCTTGCCCCTGTCCTCACAAAGCTTAGTATCACATGAGCAAGACGTAAACATAACAAAATTTAAATAAGTGTCTTTGTAAAAATGGAAGTAAATATTCTTCCCTAAGAGATATTTCCTATATTTAGTATGAGCACATTTAGTCATTTAGCAGCCTAAACTAGCTTCATCTATTACACATTTTCTAGATCCTGCCCTGGAATAATTTTAGATATAAAAATAATAATGCAAAATAAAAACAGCATTTTTAGATAGTAAAAACAAGGTTTCTTAACATTTTGCATTGGGTAATACTTTATTGTGGGGAGCTGTCCCATGCATTTGGATATTTAGCAGCATATCTGGCTTACAACTAGTGAATGTCAGTAACACACCCCTCATTTGTGAATCCAAAATATCTTCAGATATTACCAAATCTGTCTTTGGATACAAAAATTGTCCCCATTGAGAACCACTCACTGTGCTGCCCAGGCTGGACACAAACTCCTGGGCTCAAGAGACCCAACTGCCTTAGCATTCCAAGAAGCTTTGACTACAGGCATGTGCCACTGCACCTGGCTTGATCCATACAATTTTTATAGATGAATTCATAGTGTATTATGGCTCTTATTTTTGCATCTCTCCGTGAGTTATTTTAGTTGGTAGAGGAATCTGAAAGCTATCAGGAAGTCAACATTTAGATCACGCTTGTCCAACTCACAGCCCGCTAGCCACATGCAGCCCAGGACCAATGAATGTGGCCCAACACCAATTCATAAACTTTAAAACATTATGAAATTTTTTTGCATTTTTTTAGCTCATCAGCTACAGTTAGTATTAGTGTATTTTATGAGTGACCCAAGCTACAGTTAGTATTAGTGTATTTTATGAGTGTACCTCTTCTTCCAATGTGGTTCAGGAAAGCCAGAAGATTGGACATCCCTGATCTAGATCCTTTGCTGAAAATAGAGACCCAGGGTACATCAGTTCCAGCCTCCTTGTGGGGCAGGAAATAAACATAGTAGTCTTGATAATGGAAACATGAAGAATTCATCCCCAGATGGTCATCTTAATATGGAATATGTGATGATAGGGTAAATAATTTGGAAGAGAATAGTAGCTCTAATTTGAGAATAGTAACATATTTAATACAAAATTACCCTATTGTTTCAAATTATTTCTTCTTCAATCATAGTATGAAAATTACTTTCAAGTGGTAAAATTAAGAGCAACAATAAAGCAAATTACCCATATTTTCTCTGAACTTTCAAAAAAAAAAATGTTTCTTTAACCCCAGATTCAAACGTGTAAGAACAAGTCTATAAGAATTTGACAAGAACAGATCTTGATAAGCCAGATGGCCAATTTTGGCTCTTCATCTGATAAGGGTACCAGGATTTCTTTGGGACTTTGAGAAGTTAGAATTTTTTTTTCTAATTTCTCTTTTGTAATTTGTGTTTGTATTTTCTAATTTGTATTTTTCCCTTTGTTATGCAGACTTTGGCTTAAAAGTTGAATCAAGTTGAACTTACATGTTGCTTAGAAGTATGTATTATCTTACATTAATATTCATTGCAATGCATAAATTCAGCATAAGCACAATGCTTTATGATTAATATCTATATATTCAAAACCACAAAGTGGTTCAAATCCTCAAGATGAGAAAAATTTCCCTGCCATATCTTCTTTTCCTTCCCATGTCATTTATGTAAGAATGGGCTGATAGCAGGTGGCACAATCTGATTATTACCATTTGGCGGCAAAGGTAAGAAGTGGGGAATTGTTAGGGTTATTAAGCACCATAAGAGAATTTTCACATGGCACATGGGCAATTAGCATGTAGCATCATTAACTTTAACAGGAGTTGTGTTGTTAATCTGGAAATTTTCCCAACGAATCAGCACAAAGTTACGTAGTACAGGTGTTTAATTGTTGATGGAATTAAAATCAGAGCTGAATTAATTAAAAGATCAAAGAATAAAAGTGTATCACTTGCTTACAAAGTAAGGAGGTCTGAAAAACCAAAATGTAGGTTACTTGGTACAGAAGAACATTTTCTTAAAAGACTTGGAGTAAATCTATGCAACAAATCTTGGTTGTATCTACTCTATTCAATTTGGCTATAGATACAGTTCTTCAGTTCTTTCCAATAAAACAGGGGTTTTTAAAGCTCTGTTGTTTTTTTGGAATGTGTAATACAATATCTATCTATATATATTCACTTGTATTTTTGTAAATTATATGGAGCAATAACAAAGTGTTTCCAAATCTCATTTTCAGATAGCTAAACTCTAATCGTTCTTGATTAATACCTTATTGATAAAATATACCTGGAACTGAAGATGTCTCAGAGTCAGAAACACAACTTTCTGTAATATTTAGGCAACCTTTCCTAATTACTCTTATTCATAAATTATTGCCACTAAGAAAAAAAGAAAAACCAAGTAAATGTCTGTGTATCACCAAGTCACCTAATATAACATCTGGCTTCTTCAGATACACACTTTTAGTCAATTGCCATTTTACAATTTGCTGTTGAGATGCCCCATAGTGAATATTGTTTCTGAATCCATTGTTTATATTATCATTTGAAAAGAATAGCCGATTTTTGTGCTTAGCATTTTAGAGTTTATTTTCTTAGTTTCATAGAAATTTATAGTTACAATTGATTTGCTAATAACAAAAATGCATTATCACATAGTCATCGTTTTTAAAAAGAGCATTTGTAGATTATACAAACTTTGTTGAGAATGAGTGATTTCTTTTGGTGTGACAAAGCTACTTTGGTCATTCAATCAGATGCTTGCACATTGAAAGTTTCTCTAGGTATCCACTGAGTAGAAATTTATCTCTGTAATAAACTATTAGTAGATTTTTGAAAACTTAACATAATCCTCATATAAATTACATAATCTTAAACTCTGGATCTCTAGTTCCTATAAGGTGGTAATATTATGTATAATAATAGTATTCAGGATAAAGGAATATTAAGAGTGGATTGTGTTGCCCATTTAAAGCAAACTGATAAATACTGTACTATCTTCTCCATTTTCTCATACTACAGCAAAATAATAACTACAACAGGATGAGGCATTGTTAAACATACACACTTCAGTGTCTTAAACCTAAGGTTCTGATTTAGCAAACTTGGGGTGTTGTACATGGTTCCCAGACCACAAATTAAGAAATGTTACCCTGGAAGTACGATGCCATTTATGTTTAAAGATACAGATTAGTAACTTTGTATAGCAGCAAGCGCAAAACTGTTCTGTTAGGGCAAATTAAAATAAATATTTTAAAAATATATTTTACAAGCACCTATTGTTTTGGACAAAAGTCTACACTGCCTTTATTTTACTGAGTCAGTTTTTCTGTATGTCTTTGTTTCTAGCTCCAGTTCCAGTAAAACCAAATCAGCTCTGTACAGAACCTTATGTATCTTAGACATATAATTTTTTAAAAAAATTAGCTAAATATTAGGAAAGGAATACATTATATTTCTGTACTTTCACATGTAGCAAGTTTTAATCATTTGTTTTCAAAAATCTAAATAAATAAAATATATAAAATAAATAAAATAAATATTTACTTCTATTCTTCTTTACATTATTCAAAGATGAGTTTCTATGCAAAGCAGTATGTCTAGTAGATATTGCTAAAGAAACCATGCAAAATCAAACAAATGTTTCAGCACACTGTAATTATGACTTTTTATGGATTCATACACAGAAGCATACATGCAGAGTGAAGACAATTTGAATAATCATCTGAAAGTATTTTATGGAAACATTTTTCTTCATTATTATATTACAGTAAAAATGATTGATTCCTGTGCTTTTGTCAGGCATCTTAACATCCCACAAGTAAATTTCTGGAGTATAAAAAAAACAAATTTTATGTGCTATCCTTTGGGTTCAATTTAGTAAGAACGTCAAGGATAATAAGTTTAATAAAATATACATGGTATTCTCATAGTACGATATACATTTGAATTAACCAAATGCTTATGTCAAATTTTATTTGTTTTAATTTTTTGATAAACATTGTGCCCACCCTGAATGTATGAATTCTGATGTTTTCTTGTTTCATAGACATTGAAAAATTATTAGTAATTTGAGCACTTGTAATCCTTAATATTTAACATATGCTATATTTCTGGTTGCAATATGAAAAACGACTCTGAACCTACCTGAACACAGTATTCAAAAGTAATATTCAAAAGAGAATCAGTAAGGTTTAAGTGTTTGGCACTTGGTCACTTAACGATGTTTATAAAAGGAAACAACCAAAAAATTTAGATGTTCTTTTTTTTTTTTATTAATTTGAGGTAGTATTAATCGTCTTACATTTATTTCCGCAGGGTGAGTAGTTTTAGACTCTGCCGATCCATATGTTTAGTTCATACTGGTGTGTGTGTGTATGTGTGTGTGCATATGCTATTTGTTGCCATTTTGTTTTCTTGTATTATTTTTTAAAAGTCAAATTCCTTGCAGTAAAAAATACTGAAGAAGAAATAGCAAGATTAGATTTGTGCCCATTCACACCATGGTATTCATTAAAATCTAACTATATACATGTTTTAATGACAATTATATATATCTACAAACTGCGTATGTGTACATTTGTTAACATTCTTGGATTGCCATCTTGTCAGTTTACCACAAAAATTTTCCTCTATAATATGCAGTTTACCAAAGCCTAAGAAAGAAAAAATCGTACATTGACATTTTTTAACTTATACAATGGCCTTAATTTCCTTCTACCATGATTTCAGATTTTCTGAATTAAATGTTATGCATTTCAACAAATAAACAAATTAGGTGCATATTCATCCATTAATCTATTAATGACATTTAGAAAGGATTCCACAGAGAGTTTTTAATAATTACTCACTTAAGTGTTTTCTGCGCTTAGGCTGGTTTGTTGAGTTTCGATTTCTCTCCCTTGTAAGACACTTAGGAGAAAGGAGCATTTGTGAATTACAAGATACCACCGGGAAATAAAGAACCCTTCACATTATCCTTTACTTTTAAGTATACATTACTTTTTTTCTACATCTACATGAAAGGAGGACCAAGACACTTCTGTTTTCATTGCTCCTTCTACCTGAGTCTCTTAAAGCACTTAAAATTCTCTTTTCCTTTTACAGAGGCCAGATACAGGTATTCATTGGAGTACATAGTTGCTGGAAATAAATTCAACTTTAAAAAAGTATCATTGACTATTTTTATAAGAAATAATTATTCATTATAGAGATATTATTTATATATCACCCCTTTAAAATGGATAATTCAATCATGTTAGTATAATTACAAAGTGGTAGAAACATCTTTATTACCTAATTGTAGAAGTCTTTCATTGTCCCAAAAAGCAGCTCCTTATTCACTAGCGGTCACTACCAATTTCCATGTCCCTCAGCCCCTGGCAACTACTAACCTGCTTCCATTCTCTATGCAGTTGCCTATTCTAAATCTTTTTGTATAATTTGAGTTATACAATATGAGACATTTTGTGCCTGGATTTTAACACTTATAATAATGTTTTCACTGGTCACCCATGTTCTTTGTATGTCATATATACGTATGTATCCACATTGTGTGCATCACTGTTCTATGTCGTAACCTGTATTAGTGCTTCATTCTTCTTTTGACTGAATTGTATTCTATCATACGGAAATACCAAATTTTGTTAACGAACACAGCTGATGGACATCTAGGTTATTTCCACATTTTGACTTTTTAAATAATTCTGCTGTGAACATCCCTATACAGGTTTGTGTGTGGACTCATGCTTTTACTTCTCTTTGATATCTCGCTAGGAGATTGCAGCTTATATGGTAACTAATGCTTAATTTTGGAAAAACTGCTAAGCTGTTTTCCATAGCAGGGACACCATTTATTATTCCCATTAGTAACATGAAAGGGTTGTGATTTATCCACGTCCATGCCAATACCTGCTCTTGTTTGTCTTTCTGATTATAGCCATCCTAGTGGGTGTCAGGAAGTATCTCATTGTGGTTTTGATTTGCATTGCCCTAATAACTACTGATGTTGAGCATTTTGTCGTGTGCTTATTGTTCATTTGTGTATTTTCTCTTGAGAACTATCTATTAAAAACTTTTGCTTATTTTTCCATTACTGATTTTTTAATTGGGTTGTCATGTATGAGTGAATTAGAAAAGTTCTTTATGTATTCTGGGTAATAGGTTTTTAACAACTATATCACACATATGTTTTCCCATATTCTGTGGATTGTATTTTCACTTTCTTGATAGTACCCTATTGTGCTGCCTGAAAGAAGCCCCAAAATTGTCAATTTTGATGTTTAAATTTTGTTTCTTTTGTTGCTTGTGGTGAAGACATTATATCTAAGAAACAATTGTCTAGTCCAAGGTCATGAAAATATACACTGTTTTTGTGGCGATTCCTCAAGGACCTAGTACCAGAAGTACCATTTGACCCAGCAATCCCATTACTTTGGGAATTACTGGGTATATACCCAAACTATTATAAATCATTATACTATAAAGATATATGCACACGTATGTTTATTGCAGCACTATTTACAATAGCAAAGACTTGGAACCAACCCAAATGCCCCTCAATGATAAACTGGATAACAAAAATGTGGCACACATACACCATGGAATACTATGTAGCCATAAAAAAGAATGAGTTCATGTTCTTTGCAGGGACATGGTTGAAGCTGGAAGCCATCATTCTCAGCAAACTAACCAAGGAACAGAAAACAAAACACCTCATGTTCTCACTCATTTGTGGGAGTTGAACAATGAGAACACATGGACACAGGGAGGGGAACACTACACACTGGGGCCTATCAGGGAGTAGGAGGCAAGAGGAGGGAGAGCATTAGGACAAATAATGCATGTGAGGCTTAAAACCTAGATGATGGGTTGATGGGTGCAGCAAACCACCATGGCACATATATAGCTTTGTAACAAACCTGCACGTTCTGTACACGTATCCTAGAACTTAAAGTAAAGTAAAATAAAAATTTTAAAAAAGAAAATACACACTGTTTTCTTTTAAGAGTTTTGCTGTTTGAGTGTCCACATTTAGGAACTTGATGTAATTTTAGATAATTTTTGTACATGCCATAATATAAGGGTTCTACTTCTTTTCCATGTGGATAAATAGTTGTCTTAACGCCATTTGTTGGAAAGACTGGTCTTTGTCCCCATTGTATTATCTTGGCAGTGTTTCTGTATAATGGACCATAAATATGAGACACCCAGAGTCCCAATTATTTTATATATATATATATATCTCAATACTTGTTTATTCATACATATGGTGAAGTTAAGTTATATATATAACATAAAAGTTATATGTGTTAAATATATTACATATGTCATATAAGCTATATACCTTCTATATATCATACAAGTTATATTGATAACTTACACATATATGTTACACATATATATCATATATAACTTACACATATATATCATATAAGTTATATTTCATATAACTTATGCTAGTAGCACATATCTTAATTACTGTAACTTCCTAGGAAGCTGTACATTTTGTATTTTATACATTTAATTTTATATGAAATTTTATTGAAGTGTACAACAGGATGTTTTGAGATACATATGGTGAAATGGTTACTAAAGTCAAATAAATTAACATATTCATCATTGTACGCAGTTACGTATTTTGTATGTACATGGCAGTAATGGCTAAAATCTACTCTTTTAGCAAACATCCTGAATACAATATAATACTATTAAGTAGAGACCTCACGATGTACAATGTTTTTAAACTTGCTCATTCTACATATCTGCTATTTTGTATCCTTTGACCTTTATCTCACCATTTTTCCCCATCCCCACCTGTTAACCACTTTTTATTCTCTGTTTCTGTGTATTTTATTTATTTATTTTTTTAGCAAGCATAAAAATCGGAATCTGTCAGTCCCACAACTTTGTTTTTCTTTTTCAAGGTTCTTTTGGCTCTTCTGTGTCTCTAACATTTCTATATGAATTTTAGAATCAATTTGTTGACTTCTGCCAAAATGCTTTATGTGCTTTTGAAGGGGATTAACTATGCAGATCAATGTGGGGAGTAATTACCACCTTAACAATATTAAGTGTTCTGATCCAGAAATGAAGGGTATCATTCAATTTATTTTACTTTTTATCATTAAATTTATTATTTTATCAAAATGTTATTTTGTAATATTGTGTATACACGTTTTGCATTGTTTTAAATTTATTGATATATAATTTTTCTTTATAACACAATTATAAATGAAATTATTTTCTTAATTGCATTTTTGTATTCTTCATTGCTAGTTTATAGAAATAAACACTGATCATTATTGCTTTGTGTAGTTGTCTTAAAGGAGATACAGGATACAATTACAAACAAAAATATATTTATATATTTTTTATATTTATCTATCTAGTTACTTTTACCTGTAATCTTTATTTCTTCACATGAATTTGATTTACTCTCTAGTGTTTTTTCATGTCAACCGAAATGACTGGACTGTCTTTAGCCTTTTTTTTTTGTAGGGCAGGTCTGCTAGCAGGACATTATTTTACTTTTTGTTTATCTGAAAAACTCTTTATTTTTGAAGTATTAACTTCTCTTCATATATTAGTAGAATTGTTGATTGTCAGACTTTTTTTTCTTCGCATTGTAAATAATGAGTTGTTTCTGTTTTACTGTTTTCGAGATACCCTCTTTAGCTTTTTAAAGTTTTGTTATGATGTGTCAAGATTTAGATCTTTTTGAATTCATCCCACTTGGAGTTCACGGAGATTCTTGATGTACAGATGAAAGGTTTTCATGAAATTTGGGAATTTTTAAAATCATTATTTCTTCAAATATTATTTCTTATCCTGCCTCTCTTTTTCCTCTTCTTTCAGGGTTCTCCTTATGTATAAATTGATAAGCATAATAATGTGTCTTATGTTCCTTGGGATCTGTTTATTTTCCTTCATTCACTTTTATTTCTGTTCATTATAATGGCTAATCTCAATTCATCCCTCTCGAGTCATCAGATGCATTCTTCTGCCAGCCCAAATCTTTAGTTGAACTTCTCTGCGATTTTTTTTTCTATCAAATACTATGTTTTCCAACTTCACAGTTTTTATTTCATTTTTTAAATAATTTCTATCTTTTTTATCATTATTCTCTCTTTGATGAAACATCATTTGTATACTTTCCTTTAGTTCTTTAAACATGACTTCTTTGAAAATGTTGAAAATAGGTGATTTTAAATTTTTGACTAGCAAGATCAAAAATTGTTAATCTTTAAGAGCCTTTTCTTTTTCTTTTTGTATGGGCCATTTTTTGTGTATTCTTTTCATATCATGATTTTTAAATTGAAGACTTGACATTTCATATAATATAGTATTCCAACTCTGAAATACAGATTATCTCCCATCCTTAGGTTTTGTTGTGTTTCTGTTTATAGTTATTTGTTGTCGTTGTTAATATTTATTTTGTGACAAGTAATTTTTAAAATCTGTATTCATTCTCATGTGGGTCTGCTAAAAATCTCTATTCAATTAGCTTAGTGTTAATTAATGAATGGTCAGTTAAAAAGATTTTCTTAAATTCCTGCAACCAGCGTTTTTCATTCTCTGCAAAGGAGGTAGGTATGTATTGGGGCATACCTTCAATGTTCAGTGAAGCTGTTATTCTCTCTATTCTTATCTACAGTTAAACATTTTCCTTGAAAAAAATATTCCAAGAGTTTTGAAATCCTTTAGTTAATTTCAAGGGTCAGCCCACAACTTTGCCTTAATTTTCCATCTCTATTTGTACAGGGCCTCAAGTTCAGCCAGAAGTGAGAACTTAGGTGTTTTCTTAATGTGCACACAGCCCTCATCATATACTTAAGCCTACATATGTGCACCACCTTCAAAATTACCAGAAATACACCAGAGGTTTTCAAAGCCCCTCCTAAATTTTATTTATTGGCTATTTATTTTAACTTTTTGAATTAGTTTACATTTTGCCATATTTTAAATAACAACTCTAACATTTAAATGATAATGTTAAACAACTGTCATTGATTTCCACTGACAAATGACCCAAGGAAGACGTTAGCACAGGGTGAGCTGCAGGTTATATAAGTAAAGGCAAACCTTGTGAGTGTATTTTTTCTCTAGGAAAATGCTACATAAGTAAAATAATGACAATTTTCTGAAAATTAAGCCTTGTAACTTCTCAAACCTCATTTTGACCCTTGCAGTGACTGTTTACCTGCTGAGTCACTGTGATTGAAGGCTGTTGGTTTTAAGAGTGCCAAATAACTTGGATGAGAGGGATTGGACTAGGTCAAGTTAAAATGCTACGTAAGTGTTTACTGCTATTCTTAAGGTTCTTCAGACATTTACATTGATTAAATTCTCCTCAGATGTGAAAAACTTTGGCTAATTTCCAATGATCCAAAAAGTTGATTTTGATAATATCACTGATGTTCTTATCATTTTTACACAGAAGAGGACTTTTGGAGGTCCTTATTCTGTCATTCCCGATAATGTCACTTTTCACTTTGCTTAAGAGTTTCTTTTTTTTTCTGTGTCATTAATCAGCATTTATTATTTTTGTGTTTTTTATAATAGCAATTATAAAAAAATAAAATAATATCTCATGGTTTTGCTTTGCATTTCCCTGCTGATAAGTGATGTTTAGCCTTTTTAAAAAAATAAAATAAAATAAACACTTGCTGTATCTTCTTTTGAAAACTATCTAGATCATTTGTGCATTTTAAATTGGATTATTTGTTTTTATATTGTTGAGTTGTTTGAGTTCCTCGTATATTCTGGATGTCAATCCCTTGTCAGATGAATAGTTTGCAAATATTTTCTCCCATTCTGTATGTTACCTTTCATTTGGTTGACTGTTTCCTTTGCTGTGCAGAAGCTTTTCAGCTTGATGTAATCCCATTTGTCTTTTTTTGCTTTTGTTGCCTGCTTTTGAGGTCTCATTCGTGAAATCTTTACCCTGACCAATTTCCTGAAGCATTTCCCCTATATTTTATTTTAGTTGTTTCATACATTTGAGTCTTATATTTAAGACTCAAGTTCAGCCAGCCATTTTTAATTGCTCTTACATGAGTGTTAGAGGTCTGAAAGTTAGAGGTCTAGTTACATTCTTCTGTATATGGATATCTAGTTGTTACACCATCATTTACTGAAGACACTATTCTTTCTTCTACATACATTGTTGACAACTTTGTCAAAAATTAGTTGTTTGTAGATGCATGGCTTTATTTTTTGGTTCTGTATTCTGTTCCATTGGTATCTGTGTCTGTTTTTATGCCAGTACCATACTGTTTTGATTACTATAGTTTTGTATGACATTTTGAAGTCAGGCAGTGTGATGATTCTAGCTTTATTCTTTTTGTTCATGATTGCTTCTGCTATTTGAGGACTTTTGTGGTGTCATACAAATTTTAGGATTTTCTTATATTTCTGTGAACAATGTCATTGGCATTTTGATTGGTGTTGCACTGAATCTGCCTATTGCTTTGGGTAATATTATCATTTCAACAATATTAATTCTTCCAGTCTATGACCACATGACATCTTTCCATTTTTTCTGTCCTGTTCAGTTTTGTTCATCAGTGATTTTCAGATTTCCTTGTAGAAATCTTTCACCTCCTTGAATAAATTCATTCCTAAGTAGTTTTTTATATTAGCTATGATAAATGGAATCCCTTTCTTGATTTTTTAAGGTAGTTTGTTATTTGCATATAGAAATGCTACCTATTTTGTTTGTTGATTTTATGTTAGTGAATTTGTTTATCAGCTCTAAGAGTTTTTGGTGGAATCTTTTGATTTTTCTCTACATAAGATCATATTATCTGCAAACAGGGTCAGTTTGACTTCCTTCTTTCCCATTTGGATGCCCTTCATTTCTTTCTGTTGCTTAATTGCTCTGACCAGCACTTCTAGTAGCATATTGAATAAGAGCGGTAAATGTGGGCAAGGGCAAACTTTTCTTATTCCAGTTCTTACAGGAAAAGTGTTCAACTTTTTCTCATCCAGTATATGTTATCTGGAGTTTTTCATTTATGGCCTTTATTGTGTTGAGCTACATTCCTTCCAAGCTTAATTGTTGAGAGTTTTTATAATAAAGGAATATTGAATTTTATCAACTGTTTTTCCTGCATCTATTGAGCAATCATATGGCTTTTGTCCTTCATTTTGTTGACGTGATATATCATGTTCATTTATTTTCATGTGTACAATCCTTCTTTGCATCCCTGGGATAAATCCCTCTTCATCATAGCTATAATCCTTTTGATGTACTGTTGGATTTGATTTGCAATATTTTTTGAGGACTTTTGCATCTTTGTTCATCTGGGATGTTAGCCTGCACTTTCCTTACATTGTTATGTTCTTACCTGGTTTTGGACTCAGGGGTATTGGTTGTTGTTTTGAAGTTTGGTGAAATTTAGCAGTGAAGCCATTCAGTTCTGGGCTTGTATTTTATTGAGAGGCTGTTTATTACTGATTAAATCTCATTACTTGCTATTGATCTGTTCAGGTTTTCTATTTATTTCTGGTTCAATGTTGGTAAGTTTTATGTGTTCAGGAATTTATCTATTTTCTCTAGGTTTTCTAATTTGTTAGTGCATAGTTATTTATAATAGACTCTAATGGTCCTTAGTATTTCTGTGGTTTCAGTTGGAATGTCTTCTTTTTTGTTTCTGGTTTTATTTATGAGACATTTCTCTTTTTTCTTAGTCTGTTGTTAAACAGAGTTATCACTTCCATAGAGAAATAACAGCATATAATAATGAATCTATCAATAGTTATTTACTGGCCAATAGTTGAACTATTCAGTAACTGTAAAACAACCAAGAAGAAAGCACAATGCAAGAAAATTTTGTTTTGTAATTGGACAACTGCATAAGATATTTTATGAGGTGGATGTTTTGGCTTAACTGTATAATATATAACACTTTGCTAAATATCTCATATTTCTCTGCAGCTAACTCTTTCTAGGTATGGCTAATATACAACTGGTCAATCGACCTTTTTAAAATGATAAAAAATAAATTGTATGTCATACAGAAATATATTCAATTATATGCCTGAATGACCATCTTAATTGAAAAATGAATAATTTTTTGCCACATTTATTCCTGGATGTAAACATGAGAAAGGTATTTTGTAATTACATTTGGGTAAAATGTACAGTTTTACTTCCATTTATACATGCAGTGAAATTCCAGGTTATAAAAAGTGTATTCTTCTAAACTACTCTGTGCTATGTAACACTAGTAGGGCCTAAAGTTGTTCTACAAGTTCCTAGTTTACCCCTAGAAACTCATCTATGCACTGAGAAAAACAAACAAATACATTCATACTCATCTACATTTAATTAGCCAATTATATGTTAGAAAAATAAGAATAAATAAGAAGATTAAATATTTTAAAATAAAAGATAAATATGCAAATTAATGAATACATAAACTAGCATAATTCCAAACCAAATACATTTGTCTTGCTTCATACCTTGAAGGTCAAAGTGAAAAGTGACATCATTAGGAATGACAGAATAAGGTCTTCCAAAAATCCTCTTCTCTCTTAAAGCATTAAGAATACCAGCCAATGTATCAAATTCAACTTTTGGAACCCTGGAAATTAGCCAAAGCTTTTCATATCTGAGAAGAATTTAATCAATGTAAATCTCTGAAGGACCTTAAGAATAACAATAAACACTTACGTAGCATTTTAACTTGACTTAGTCCAATCCCCTTCATCCAAGATATTTGGCACTCTTAAAACCAAAAGCCTTCAATCACAGTGACGCAACAGGTAAAAGGTCACTGCAGGGGCCAAAATGGGGTTTGAGAAATTTCAAAGTTCAATTTTCAGATAATTGTCATTATTTTACCTATGTATCATTTTCCTAGAAAAAAAAATCCACTCACCAAGTTTGTCTTACTTAAGTGTGAATGTGAATTAGTATGGATATTATGACAAACAGTATAGAAGTTCCCCAAAAAACTACAAATAAAACTACTGTATGATCCAGCAACCCCATTACTGGGTATTTATCCAAAAGAAAGAAAATCAGTATATCAAAGAGATATCTGCACCATCATGTTTCTTATAGCACTATTTACAATAGCCCAGGTACACATCAACCTAAAGGTCTATCAACACATGAATAATAAAAAAAAAAAAAGGCGTATACATGCCTGTGTGGTATAGACTACCATGTAGCCATAAAAAAGAATAAAATCCTGTCATTTGCAGCAACATGGATGAACCTGGAAGACATTAAGTTACGTGAAATAAATCAGGCACAGAAAGAAAAATACTGCATATTCTTACTCCTGTGTGGAAGCTAAAAAAGTTGATCTCAAGGAAGTAGAAAGTAAAATAGTGGTTATTAGAGGCGGGGGAGGGTAGGAAAGCAATTAGAGAGTGGTTGACTAAAGGATAAAAAATTATAGCTAGACAGGAAGAGTAAGTTATAGCGTTCTATAGCATTGTAGGATAACTATAGTTAATAATTTATTGTACACTTTTCAATAGTTAGAAAATATTTGGAATGTTCCTAACACAAAGACATAATAAATACCTGAGGTGATGGATATCCCAATTACTCTGATTTGATCATTACATTGTATACGTGAATTGTAATATCACATTATACCCTATAAATATGTAAAATTATTATGCTAATTTAAAATGCTAATACAAATGTACTAATGTCCCAGTTTGTCACAATGGCAATTAGAATTTAAGATAGAAACCATTAAAGGAGAATGTTACGCTGAATAGACTGTCTCACAAAGATAATTTTTCTAGGTACCAGCCTGGTACAGCATAATCAGTACATATTAATGAAATGCTCCAAATTATCTGTTCTGTTTTCATTTTCTCACTGTATTCTCAGCTCACCCATCCCTCAGAGTATATTACCTATATTGTCACTAGTACTTATCTTTCTTTTCCTGTCGTAAAATCACAAATAATAGTAAAACTTGAATGGTCTGTAATAAATATTTTTCCTGTTTTTTTCCATAAAGCATGACTGTCTCTACGCTGCCCCAGCAGGCTTCTCAAACAGGATTCTCCCATAAATGGGATTTTAGTCAATTTGGTGTTGGATTTTTCTCCCATTTGTAGTAAAACTTCTGCCTGTGCTGGAGAACTCCAATCTCTTCTATGAGAAGAACTCAGGAAATGAGAGTTTCAGATGTAAAATATTTTGAAAAAGGATAAGGAAATTGCATTTAAGAGTTGTTGGCAAAATTAGAGGACTCTTTGCATGCTAGTCACATCTAAAAGAGAGGTTCTAAATTTATGACCTTGATAGGGGAAGGGTTGATGTGAAGAAAAATCAGAAAGAGAGAAATGAAGTAAGGAACAATAGGAGTTTCCATCACAGTAGGAGTTTCCATCCACAATATGGACTGTTCCTGGCCTTTTAACATGCAATTGATTTTTTAATCTCAAAGTTTTTTAGTTAGTGATATGCTAGGCTTCAAACTACTGATATTCAGATTATGTTCCAGAAATAGTCAATTTTATTTAGGAAAAGCTGGAAAGAGAATTCCTGGGGGACTTTGACTTGCCTTTTATCACAAATAGCTATAATACTGGGAAAAAAAAATTAGGCATCTGACACCAGTAACACGAACCCTGAAGTAAGGGGGAAGGCAAGATAAAACCCTTTATTTCTTAAGCTTAATACCAGAAAAGTGAGCAATGAAAGCATTGTTAGGTGAATCGAATTTCAAGGTGCAAAACAATGTATAGTTACATAAACATTTACATAAAGAAAATGTGTTTGTACAATATATACTGTATATACTCTCAGTATACATATCAAACATTTTTTCACCTCTAGGGATGGAGTGAGAATGAGTTACTTGTAAAGTAGCAGTTGTTTCAGTAAATGGTGTGACCTGCCTAGGCAGGGCTTTTTAGGTCTGGACCCAAGTTAAATTGAATGCCACGTAGGCTACAGTTCATTTTTACCAGATTATTTCTTATTTCCTGTAATACATCGCACTTATTCACCCATTTAGTTTTACTTATTATTTCTCTAATTTTGGAATTTCCTTCACCATTTCTACCTATTGAAATGCTAATCAGGTATTGATCCCCATCTCGGGTGTTACTTTCATGATTCTTTTTTGACTTGCTGACCCTCTGGCAATTGCTGTCTCCCTTGCATATTCACACACTGTTTTCTATTACAGATAATTGTGCATATTTTAGTCTCCACCACTAGACCCCATCTTCTTTAGGGCAGAGGTTATGTCTTAATTAAGATTAAATCTCTATCTGCATAAGATCTTATACATAACATGTTGGATTGACCTGCATGTAACTGTGAGATGTTCTCATTTCACCCTGTCCCACAGCACGGATCTTAAAAGAAGGTTGGTAATAATCAGGGGTGATTTTCTGAAATTTTGCAATGCCATGTCATCACAGTGCCGTATCAACACTATATCTCAAATAGTGTTTTAAAATAATATGTGAATGGGTATTATTTGAAATGTAGTATTGTAAGTGATTAACTCTAAAAATATTTTCAGATAACATTCTTTCTAGAGCTTTTACTCAACTACATACTAAACAAAATTCTATTTTACTCAACCTGCTATGTATCATTTCTCAGCTTTCTTTATTTTCTGACACTGATTTTCATGTTTATATAACTATTTTAAACTACACCATGGGAAAAAAAATCATTACACTTTTTTTTTTTTTTTTTAAATAAGGCCTCACAAAATTCAGATTAAATGTTTTAACTTCCATTTTAAAGCAGGAACAATTGTTTCCTAGATTTCCAAGAAGAAAGATAATTGTCTTGTTAAGAATGGAAAGTAAATTCTTCCTTTATTGGATAGGGAAGGAAGAAGGGAAAGATGTTTTCCTAGAGAATATAGGTTGTAGTTCAGAGTGGCAATATCTTTTATCCGTGCAGAAGATAAGACCTGGAACAATAGTATCAATTCAATAAGAGGAAAGAAGTGGTCCAAGACATGGGGAAAGAAATGGAAATAATTTCAGATTTTACAGGCAAGGTACATACCTTCTGGCAAATTAAGGATGATATTAATATGTTCTACCCTAAACTGATTCATTATAAAAAAATTGAGAATTGATCATGTACCAGAATTGATAAAGACAGATATATAAACCTGAATTAAATCTAGAATTAACAAGAGTATAGACTCTTCCAAGTCTTCTTGGTGGTGGCAGCCTCTTTTAAGCAGGTAATATGCTGGAGGTCAAAGGAAGAGACATGAAACAATATTAGATGGTGGGTTTATTTGTTTTCCATACAGATTTTAAATATGTTTCTAACTTGTGGAATGATCTTTAGAAATCACATTCATTTACAATCACCATACAATGACACGGCAATCTCTGTTGTCCTGAATTTAGTAAAGGAGGAACTTGAATAAATTATTTAGTGGCCTGTTCTCCCTTCAGTAATCATGGTTTGTTGATGTCAAAAGTGGACAGTTATGTCAACTAGTCTCAGAACAAAACAGAGAAGAAAACTGTCAAAGTAATCCAAAGTTATAAAAAAATCATGAGCCAGAGACACGTGCAGAGCCAAACTTGACGTCTACTGCAACCTGGGACTTCTGATTATGACTTATGTCACCTAGTTCGAAGGTGGGTCTCTTTATAGATAATGGGCCTAACTTAAACAAATTTGCCAACTCAGCTTCCATCCTAAATTAACAGCTTACTTTTTCATAGTAACTCCCTGAAACCTATATATATACCTTACATTGAACCATCAGGTTTTTTTCTCAGGTGTCTTGAAGTTGGATTTAATAATCATGAACAAATTTGCAGCTACAAAGCTTATATGTTTTTGCTTAAGTTTATGACAATACTGAAATTTAAATTGCACGTGTCATTAAGTTCACTGAAAGATGAAACAATTTATAATATATTAGATAATGCTGAAGAAAATATTTTGAAAGTCTATTCTTGCAAAAGATACACAAGTGCAGATGTTAAATGTAATATAAGGTTCAAAAGCCTCATCATTCTTTCCTTCTAAAACACTCAAGAAATGTCTCACTATATCTAAGATATCTCATTAAATATAGTCTATGCCTATTCCCTTTTGCCAGTTATTCATAAACAAGATTGAGAAACTCTAGATATGATGAAAGCACATAATATCTCACTGTAAAACTACACATGGAAAAGAGACATGGTAGAAGGATGTGGACAGTTCAGCACAATTTTATCATCACTGTTTTAAAAAACAGATCAAAACATGTCATGTGGCAATGTTGACTTAGTAACATTATTTTCATATGAAATGGCATATAGATCTATATAATTTATTACATGGGGAATGAAGACCTACATTTACAAGTTTGTCAAAAATTTACTTTGAATAAACCAATACATGGTATATTAGTTAAGGGAGTATTTTTCTACAATAAGCCTGCCTTGGTTAAACTCAAAGATCTACTACTGATTATCAAATAATAAACTATACTTGTATCTTTTGACCTCTCTCAAAATCACACTTCAAACATATGTAGCTTAAGGATAACAGCAGATTTATACAATAATGCATTGAATGAATAGATTTATGCATAATTATCAATTCATATATATATATGTATACAGTCAAAAACAAAATTTTGACAGATTTAAAGATCTAGTTGGCTTTTCTTAGAGATTCACCAATCAGCCAGTATTTCATCTATGAAATTAAAATGCACTCTGAGGAGCCTATAAAGGCAGAAAACGGCTGAAGAGGTAGAAAACAGAGAACTAAAATAAATTGGTTGTTTCAAAGTCACTTTCCTTACAGAATTAAAAGAAAAAAGATATTCTTTTTAATTTTAAATTTTTATGTGTACATTATAGTTGTACATATTGATGGAGTATACATGCTATTTTGATATAAACATGCAATATGTAATATCAAATATGGGTAACTGGAATATATATTACTTAAGATATTATTTATTTCTATTAATAACATTTTAATTTTTTTCTATTATAAAATATACAATAAATTATTGTTAATTATGGTCTCCCTATTATGCCATCAAACACTAGAACTTATTGCTTCTATCTAACTATCTTTTGTACCCATTAATAAACCAATATTTATTCCCTCCTCCCCACTACCATTCCCACCATCTGGTAACCATCATCCTATTCATTGGTGTAGAGCTACAAATGTTGATCGCATGAGATCACATGAGAGACACCAACGAGACATCAATTCTAACCAAATTGATCTCTACTTCCATGAGATCATTTTTTTTTAGCTCCCACGTATGAGTGAGAACATGCAACTTTTTTTTTATGCTATTTCAAATTGGGCTTCTTCTGAATGGTTTTGGTGAATCTCCTGTTTTTTGGAAAACTATCCTTTTTTAAAGTTCAGTTTGATTACATGGTGCCTAGCATGACTGATTTCTTTCCAGGGGCCAGATCTGTTGGGGCCTAGTGCAGGAGCTCAGTCCAAAGCAATGTCCTTTCATACATTTTATTTGACAGCACATATAGAGTAAATTTATATGCCTAAGTAATCGAAATTTGAAAATGCTCAATAAATATTAACTATGAAAAAAGAGAAAACAAATTAAGCAGTAAGGTTATTTTACATTTACACTTTAACACAAGCTCGGTGGCTCATGCCTGTAATCCCTGCACTTTGGGACCCCGAGGTGGGTGGGTCACTTGAGGTCAGAAGTTAGAGACCAGCCTGGCTGGCATAGTGAAACTCCATCTCTAGTAAAAATACAAAAATTAGCCAAGCATGGTGGTGTGCCCAGCTATTCAGGAGGCTGAGACAGAAGAATCGCTTGAACCTAGGAGGCAGAGGTTGCAGTGAGCTGAGATCGTGCCACGGCACTCTGGCCTGGGCCACAGAGCGAGACTTCATCTCCAAAAAAAAAATAAAAATAAAAAAATAATTAAATTAAAATAAATTAAACAGTTTCTATAGTTGAGTCTATAACTACACAATTTGTTTAATTTAACAGGCTCTGGTTATTTCTAGTAGTGAGAAAATAGAACACACATTTGTTTATTTCATACGTTTTTATTTTACTAGCTGTTTGGTACTTATCACATGGATAGCTTCATTTATAGGAGGTTTTTTCCTCAGGAATTTAAAAATATTACTCTAAAACTAAAATTTAAATTAATCTATAGTTTTTGTATGTATTTATAACAACCATAATTTCACATGATATATTTGAAATTGTTCCTATTTAAAATATGATTGAAAGGGGGAAGACTCTTTGGGGAAAATGCTAAAGATGAAACAAAATCAAATAGAAAGCAGATAATTCCACTAAGAAAAGAGAAATATTACCATTTTCTTCTGTATAAGGGAAGCTCAGAATAGGACAAATAGTATCATCACTTCTGTTGTATAAAATGTTCAGCTGACTTGATGTGCTGGAACTTTCAAATATATATTTGTAAATATTCCCATATTACTACTGGAAGTTGAGAGTTGAAGAGCTCAGAGAGTTCTATTTATAAACTAGACATGAGACTACTTTAGGTTACTACGCTAATATTCAAGTATAGTCTAGTGATATTTCTATCTTTTCATTTACCTTTTCTGGCAACCTCCAAGCTGGGTCCTGAGATCTTTCTTTTCTCATTCTGCACTCTTCACTTGAGTTAACTTGTTTAGGGCCATAACTTCAAATATTATTACTCCAAGGACAAATTTATATTTAGCCCTTATCTTTAAACTAGAGATGTGGGGAGTAAACAGCTCACTTGACATCACCACCTTGATACTTCTTAGGCATTTTACACTTATCTCTACCAAAGCAAAATTCTTGGTCCCTAGCTCTCTTGCTAAGCTGTTTCTCTCTAGTCTTCTCCATCTCAGTAAATTACCAGTCATATACCCCACTGTTGGAGTGAAAATTATTTTCTTCATCTCCTGATTCCCATCCATCAGCAAACCTATTGGTTTAATTTCAAACTATAACTCTTATCTCTCCCTACCTCACCATCCTTTGGGCAACTATCCATTCTTTTTCTGGTCATTATAATCTCTCATAAGTATTTACTACTAAAGGAACCTGCATCTGACCACTTCTTATCCCTACCCTAGGCACTGCAATACCTCTCTAGCTCTTTTCTGACTTCTACTCTTGTTTCCATAGTCTCTATCAACAGCCCCTTCTACCTTCATCCTCTGCATTCTGTGGTTGCTTATTACATTCATCATGGTTTCTTTTCTGGTTTTTGAACACTAATTCTTTCCTATTTGAACTTCTTGGCAAATGATGTTCCCTTTGTTGATTCTTAATTGACATAACATTTCTCATTCTTTTCGTGTCAACACCAACCTTACCTACTCTGAAATCCCTTGCCTTACAATCGTTTATTAAGTGGCTCCCTGGCTGCCCTACCCTGGCTCACTGAATTACTGTGTTATAGCACTGTACTGAATTTCTTTCATTTTCCCCTTCAGATCTGTTCTCCCTTTTCTCTAGCTTGTCCTCTGCCAGGGGAGGATGATATAAACCTTTGATTCTGGTTTGCTTCCACCTGTAAGGAGCTCCTCCTCTGGGAGGAGGTTCGAGGTATGAAAACAAAGCCAGGAAACAAACCTGTTACTCTGCCTACCTCCCTGTAATGTGTTCATCGGCTGGTTGTGTCCCTAAAACAAGATCCCTGAGTCTTTGAGCCCTGGGCAACTTCATACAGTTCATTTCGTTAGGTCTAGAGATGGTAATAGCTCAGATGTTTATAGTGGCAAGTAATTGAACTGTCTCTCATGGTTCTATTAGGCTCAAACCTTTGTAAAAAAAAAATTCTTTCTGAAAACAAAACAAATAAGCAAGCAAACAAATACAAGTGTCTGGTGATTCCAGTGTGAGTCTGCTTATCCAATTGAGTGTGCTTTCAGTTTACTAGTGGGATTCTAACTGAAACAATTATTTTCTTGATTTCCATCATAGCATGATGATAACATGAAATAATTTTTTAATTTATTGGTTTACAACTTACTGTGCTCTGTCTAGTGGAATATAAACTCAACAAGGGCAAAGAAAGTCTCTATTTTGTTCATTTCAATTTTTATTAAAAGTTTCTAAAATAATGTCTAGTATGAAGCAAAGCAGGCACCAAATAAATATTTTTGAATAAATAACTTAAGAACTAAAATAAGAGAAGATAATTATTAGTATGTTAGCATACAAAGAATATAAATTGAAGAATTGAGGTTAATATTAAAGCTGTTAGTATATCCAGCAAATTTCATCTTCTTTGAATATTTTAGTGTGGAAGGATAGTCTGGTGCCTCCAGATCTATACAAAGCTTCACAAAGTTGGAAATAAATTTACTAATGTAGAAAACAGAATCAGATGTTTAAAGTTTTGTAATGCCAAAACAGCACGTGACTTAAAAGAAATTTAAAGTTTTAGCAGCAAATTTTAATTGTATGCAGATGTTCAGCATTGTACTAGCCTGTAATTTAATCATATGTGATTGCTAGCTAACTCTTCTATTTTGTTCTCATACTAGCTAAGGTAATAGGTAACACTTAGCCACTAACTCTTTAAGCCGATTGAAACTCTTTAATCCAATTGACTGGGTTACTTATGGCAGAAGAATAAAGCAAATGGATGCTCATATACATAGTTTCTGCTTGTCAAGAAGATTTGTTGCAAAGATTGAGGCAAGAAGTGACTACAAAATAGAGATAGGTTCAGTGAGAAGATGTACTGAGTGTTCATATTTTAAATCTTTTTTGTGTGTGCTACTAGAGTGAAACTTTTCTGACAAGTGGTATATTTTCTATACTTTGACTGACAACCTAATCTCTAGGGAGAACTGAGCTTTTCAGTGGATCAAAGATATGTCTTTCACACTCACTGGCTGCTGAGTCCAAAACAGAAAAGAGGCTGCCACAGGGAGATAGTGCAGAAGCCAGAGTGAGGAAGGTGGAGATAAAAGCACAAAGCCTTGTTATGACATTTTTGGAGTCAGTTCCTCATTGTTGACCTTTATGAATAAAAGTCTTCCATGTTGAATGAGATTAAATTCTCATATCTTAAATCCTAAGTATTGAATTCCATTGAACCAACATCTCTTCATTTCAATACAATCATTGCTATGTATCTTCATTTAAACATGAAAACATTTAAATGGTGCTTCATATTTTTTAAGTAATAAAAAATAATTATTACTTACTACACAAAATCTATTGTTTTAAATGAATATTTATTGGCATAGATTCTCTTGATATCTTTTCACCAAGAAGTATACACTATGAAATAATAAGTAGAGTGTGATATATATATATTCTATATACATGGAATACACATTAAATTATACACACATATCTACAAATAAAGGTGCTCAGGAAATAATTATTTTAAGGTTATAAGACTATAGATATTTTAATTTTGTACTATTCTTTATTCATCTATAATTTCTATTTTTCCCTGCTATATTTTTCATATACTTATTATATATAATACTGTTGGGAGAAAGTCCCCCAAAATCTGGCCATAAACTAGCCCCAAAACTGGCCATAAACAAAATCTCGGCAGCACTGTAACATGTTCATAATGGCCCTAACACCCAAACTGGAAAGTTGTGGGTTTACGGGAATGAGGGCAAGGAACACCTGGTCTTCCCAGGGTGGAAAACCGCTTAAAGACATTCTTAAGCCACAAACAATAGCATGAGCGATCTGTGCCTTAAGAACATGCTCCTGCTGCAGTTAACTAGCCCTTCCTATTCCTTTAATTCAGCCCATCCCTTCGTTTCCCATAAGGGATACTTTTAGTTAATTTAATATCTATACAAACAATGCTAATGACTGGATTGCTGTTAATAAATATGTGGGTAAATCTCTGTTCAGGGCTTTCAGCTCTGAAGGCTGTGAGACCCCTGATTTCCCACTTCACACCTCTATATTTCTGTGTGCGTGTCTCTAATTCCTCTAGCGCCACTGGGTTAGGGTCTCCCTGACCAAGCTGGTCTTGGCATAATATACTACATATTACACATTTATTAGATACTATAAATTACATGGCTTATGTTATATAATAAACAATGCATTTAATATTATTCTATGTAATAAGAAAAAAGTGATTATAATTTTTAAAGTGCTCACGAATATGGAATAGACTTGTAGATATTAGTAAAATAATTTTTACTTGGTAAAATTGAGCAGCAAAGACTTAAAGCAATCTTTAGGAAACAATCTTTAGTCACTTATTTATCTCTGTACAGAGGCCTAGAATGGGACAGTCTTGGCAGGTACAACATGTTTGTTAAATAAATAAACTAAGATAGAATTCACAAATAACTTGCCAGTTTCAAAGAAGATAATTGATGGAACAGCAGTAGAATTGAAGTGTACCTGCAATAGAATTGTAGATGAGAGAAAAGATATAAGGGATAGAAATAACAGGATTGACAAGAAGGGGAAGGCCTTATAGCAGAAATGATTGGAGATAAGTATTTAATATTTATCGACATGTAGGTATGTTGGTCCTCACATTCTTGCCTTCTGGGTAAGAAAGTCCAAAAATAGTAAAGAAAATAGAGGAGAGGAAGAACAGCAAATAAACCATGGAAAAGAAACACATACATGGCAGAGAGGGAAATCCTCATAAAAAGACAGTTAGAAGGAATTGTGTCTGGAGTTGGTTCCTTCCACTGGATTCTTGGTCTGTTTGGCTTCAAGAATGAAGCCACTGACCTTCGCAGTGAGTGTTACAGCTCTTTTTTTTTTTTTTTTTTTAGACGGAGTCTCGCTCTGTCACCCAGGCTGGAGTGCGGTGGTCGGATCTCAGCTCACTGCAAGCTCCGCCTCCCGGGTTTACGCCATTCTCCTGCCTCAGCCTCCCGAGTAGCTGGGACTACAGGCGCCTCCCACCTCGCCCGGCTAAGTTTTTGTATTTTTAGTAGAGACGGAGTTTCACTGTGTTAGCCAGGATGGTCTCCATCTCCTGACCTCGTGATCCGCCCGTCTCGGCCTCCCAAAGTGCTGGGATTACAGGCTTGAGCCACCGCGCCCGGCCGTGTTACAGCTCTTAAAGGTGGCACAGACCCAAAAAGCGAGCAGCAGCAAGATTTACTGTGAAGAGAGAAAGAACAAAACTTCCACAGTGCGGACCACGACCCAGCACGTTGCCGCTGCTGGCTGGGGTGGCCAGCTTTTATTCCCTTATTTCCCACCCATGTCCTGCTGATTGGCCCATTTTACAGAGCACTGATTGGTCCATTTTACAGTGTGCTGATTGGCACATTTGACAGACCTCTAGCTAGCCACAGAGCACTGATTGGTGTGTTTTACAATCCTAGCTATAGAGTGCTGCTTGATGCATTTTATAATCCTCTTGTAAGTCAGAAAAGTTCTCCAAGTCTCCGTTCCACCCAGGAAGTCCAGTGGGCTTCACCTCTCAGAATGACTAGAAAAGTAGGAGTTAAGGCAGGGGGCACTGTCACAGTGGCCAGGAAGGAAAGAAGTACAAGTAGAAGAGTTTGGTACATGATTGAACATATCACTATGTTGAGATTAAAAAAGACATGTCTGTTGAAGGAAAAAGAGAAATCATATTTGACATCTTGAATTTCAGTGATAATCTTAGCTAGAACCTATGCAGTAAACAGGTGAAGAAAAATTCAGATTATATGAGATTTGGAGATAAATAAAATGTGACGGGGAAGAGTGTAGACTTCAATTCTAAGAAGCTTGGCCACTGAAGGGAATAGTTACAAAGAAATAAAGGAAAACAGGAATTTGAGAATTAGGCAACTTCATTTTATTTTTGAAACCAAGTAAAATTTTAATCATTGGAGACAAAGACATTGAAAATAATGAAACTATATCATTAATGGCACACGGTTTCTGAGGAAGTAGGATGTTGTTAGTATCTTTAAATTGCAATGGAAATAATTCAACTTAAACTAATTTTTAAAAAAGAAAAGAAAGGGAAATTAAAAAAAAAAAAAGGTCTGCATCGATTCACCCTTTCTGACTCTAAAAAGACTTGCATATTGCTATTTAAGAAAGCGTCCAAAGACTTGGGAGTGTCTTCAAAGGAACAGAAGTAAGAGTTGGGTCTAAACTTTAGAACATATTGGGGTGGAATCACTAAGTCATTTTCACTGTGGTCTAATATTTCAGCCCATAAGTTAAAACCAAAACAACTGCAGTAATCACTAAGATGTTATGATATATTTAAACTGGTTAGCAAATTGACTGAGGTTCTAAGCCACCAAGTACTTCCTTGCACGTTCACTGCTCTATACTCTTCCCAAGATTTTCCGTGTAACTAATGGGTAAATACTTTATATGAGCTGCTACTTTATTTGTTTCTCAATATTTTAAATGTCACTCTCAATTCCACCAAGGCAGAGGGAAAGTGATTCAAGGGCTGTGAATCAGAAACATCAACAACATCAGCAGGAGGGACTGTGACTCACAAAATAATGCACAAGGACTGAGTAAAACTGAAGTGTAGTTAGTCACCATGATTAGAGAACATATAGAAATTTAGGAATCAGAGAGGACAGAGTAAGGCAGATAAAGGGGAGTATAGCACATGAGAAAGAGGCTGCAGATTAGTTGTTGGTTAAAATATTTTACTTTGTGTCTGTGTGGGTATGCTCTCTCTCTCTCTATATATATATATATAATGTCGCTCTCTCTATATATAGATAATATATAATATATATAATTTATATATTTTGTATATTATATATATCTTATATATTATATATATATCTATATATAAAATATCTCTCTCTCTATCTCTCTCCCTCAACATTTTTCCTGAGGAAATAATTTCATGGGAAAAGGCAAATACACTGAGCAATGATATGTAATGTATCTCTCTCTATCTCTCTCGACATTTTTACTGAGGAGATAATTTCATGGCAAAAGGCAAATACACTGATCAATGATTTGCACGATAGAGTGTGATTAGGTGCATAGAGACACATGTAGGAAGTTCATATGAGATTTTAAAAACAGAATATGAGAGAGAGAAAGTGAGCACACAGAAATGCTCAAAAATGCGGCATTGCGAGGCACATAGTAATGGCACACTGAAGACGTTTTACTTCAAAGTTTTGAAACATTTATCCCCAAAGCCTAATTAGCTTTACATTACATTATATTTTTCAGGATGTGTAGGCAAATATTGTCTGCTATCCTCATTTTCCAGTCTCATATAGAACTCTGAGACAACAGGGAAAAGTCATACATAAGGACCTGTTAATGAGGGCTTGTGATTGTTTGGACCTGGCCCCTGTATATAGCTAAACATTTCTCTGTGAGTAGAGAAACTAGAATAGAGACCTACCAACCACTTTTTTTTTTTTTTACCTCTCTAACCCAGATTTGCAACATTCTCTTCTGATATTTGTAATCAATATATTTTAAAAAACAAATATTTACTCAAAGCAAATGTTCAAGATAGCTTTTCTTTTTGAGCTTGAAAATTTACTCTGAAAATTTACAGAATAGGGATTTGCTTGGGAAGAAAATTAAAGAACCAAATATATTATTTTAATTAGGATCACATTAAAATTTAAAAAGTTAAAGGAAAGGAATACTAAGTATATAGCTTCGATGAGACTATATTTTATGGTTATTTTGGAATAAATGACTAGATAAAGCTACATCAACATATATTGAAAAGATATAAAGACACATGAAGAGTTCTCTTTTTTTGAGGTTCTGAATATGTGTATATATGGCTGTAGATAGGTAAGTCCTTCAAAGTAATTTTTAAATAGTCATTATCCCATGATCTATAATCGTGTATACTCTTAAGAATGTAAAATTAGTTACAATTTTGTGAGTAGAATTTTCAAATACCTTAAAATTTCAAAGAGTCATTTAACATTTTAACTTGCTACATGACAACATTGGCAGTATTTGCATAAACGT